>NW_028318143.1:7462500-7768750 GCF_062004578.1 Staurois parvus | reverse complement strand
CTTAGATACTCAATACATCTGTTAATAATAACTCTACAAAACTTCCCGGCTGTCTCAGCACTTTCCTCTAGTTTTACAAACATGTCAGTCTCATGGGCTTCTAATATCCAGCCTTCTCTTGTAGGGAAAGACAATTTCTTGATATAAAAGCTTGACCATGCCAAAGTTCAAGAGTGGTTAAAGTGCAATTATAAACCCATAACTCCTCACCCCAACCAGATGATCATTTTAATTTGCACTGCAAGCCTGCCAAGGGTTGGGGTTCTTCACACAAAACATAGGCTATGGCTTGGGTTGGCAGGGCTACCTGTCAGTTACATAATCCAAAGTATAATAAAAGGTTCCAGAACTATATTAGGCCAAAAAGGTGTTTGGTCAAGTTTTCCTAATTTAGCTCCAGATCATAAAGAACACATTTAGTATGGTGAGGACTACAGGCACATGACAATCTGATCATCCCATAGCTGAGTGTCATTCCATCTGGTCAACATGTTGCCGTTTGTGTCCCATTGGGGCGATTTCCCTCCATGTTCTGTCCAACAGACCCAATAGCAAGTGGGAAGAAATCCCTCCACACTGAGAGAAATCCATTTTCAAACAGTTGGTAGTGGAGAAGATGTCCCCGTTAGAAAATTTCCCTTCTGTTCCTGGTGCTAACTGGATTTTTCCCTTTCTTTCACTGTCTGCGAAAAATGGTCAACAGGAATATTTCAGAGAGTGAATATCCATGGAAGGGACACATCAACAACAATATAACGGGTCCTAATCCATCATTACTTTATCCAAAACTAATTTTCAAAAAAGTTTTACTTTGAATAAACTTTAAGTAGCCATGCAGTGGTCTTTTATGGCAGAAGACCGATGACCCCCAACCCAATCATCATTAGTTGTCACGAAGATACCCAAACAACCTTAACTAGTACCAACCGTCCTAAAAAGTTTGGATGATGCCAATGAGGATGATTGTTATGATAGTGGTAAAGATGTATGCAAAATGCCATTTATTATAATGATAGTGATGATGAAGATGATGGTAATATTAGCAACAATAAGAACCATACATTCCATACGAAAATGTAGACATTTTAATGAAAATACTGGCTGATCTGCCCAGGAACGGGTTACTGATCTTCATACTCCTGATCTCTCCATTCTACTGCTGGCTCATCATTCATACGGAGTATCAAGTGGCTGTATACAAACTTATAATAAACTGTTGCAGCTATTGAACCTAGAAACTGTTCGGAAGATACAATTTCCCTAATAAAGGATTCAGCAGTTAACTGACCATCATGGGTCCCAAATGTGAGGATTAACATCAGTTTAGGCCAGGGGTCTCCAAACATTCTAAACAAAGGGCCAGTTTGCTGCTCTTCAAACTTTAGGGGGGCTGGATTGTGGCCAGTGGTGGAATGTGGCCAGAATGGCAGGAGAAAATGTTCCAACATCAGTGTAAGTTAACAATGCCCATCATTGGTATTAGGGGAAATAATAGTGCCCCATCATTGGTTTTAGGGGGAGGAATAATGTCCCATCACTGGTATCAGTGGGAGGAATAGTACCCCATCGCTGGTATAAGTGGGAGGAATAGTGCCCCATCATTGGTGTCAGTGGAAGAAATAGTGCACTATCATTAGTACTAGAGGAAAGAATAGTGCCCCATTGCTGGTATCAGTGGAAGGAACAGTGCCCCATCATTGGTAATAAGCGCAAGAATAGTGCCTCATCACTGGTATTAGTGGAAAGAATTGTACCCCATCATTGGTATCAGTGGGAGGAACAGTGTCCCATCATTGGTGTCAGTGAGAGGAATAGTGCCCCATCATTGGTATTAGGAGGAGGAATAGTGCCCATCATTGGTATTAGCGGAAGGAATGATGCTTCATCATTGGTATCAGTGGGAGGAATAGTGCCCCATCATTGGTATTAGGGGAAGGAATGGTGCCTCATCATTTGTATCAGTGGGAGGAATAGTGCCCCATCATTGGTATTAGGGGGAGGAATAGTGCCCCATCATTGGTATTAGCGGAAGGAATGGTGCCTCATCATTGGTATCAGTGGGAGGAATAGTGCCCCATCATTGGTATTAGGGGAAGGAATGGTGCCTCATCGTTGGTATCAGTGGGAGGAATAGTGCCCCATCATTGGTATTAAGGGGAAGAATAGTGGTCCATCGCTGGTATCAGTATAAGGAATAATGCCCCATCATTGGTGTCAGTGGGAGGAATAGTGCCCCATTGTCAGTGGCAGGAACTATGCCCCATTGTTGCAGACATTGGGGGGGGGGGATAATGCCTCAATGGCCAGATAAAAGTAAACAAAGGGCCACAGTTTGGAGACCACTGGTTTAGGTCATACTAACCCTTAACTGCCCTTCGAAATACAGTTATTATTTCTCAAGCACAGCAAAAGTCGTTACTTTATCACCCCTTGGAGAAGAAAAGCGGTTTGAAAATTCATATCTACAGATACCATCTATGTACTAAACTTTGTTGCCAAACTTTAACGGATCCAGGCTCCATGTCATGTGATATCAGTGGCAGTGAGACAGTGTCCGCGGCTTGTCTCTTTTTTTTTTTTGGAGAGATAAGACCAACTGTTCTGATCCTGTGACCTGATGGTGAGACTCAATACTAGAAATAGATGACAGCAGTATAATTTCATATTGATATTCAGAATGGCAGAGAAATGAAAGCTATTCCTCTCTCCCCATCGGGGATGGCTGTGGGAGCCCTGCTGACTCTAAACCCAACATTACACAATGCTAAATACCTAAGGTGGTTGCTTCAGCCTCATTTGTTGCCAGCTCTGTAGGCTGCCGAGTCACTGGTGGCAATCAGCCTGCAGTATCAGCACTATCGCACAGACCTGGCGTGTGCATTGTAATGATAGGGGGGCTTGGAGGCTGCTAACAGGAAGATGGGAATTGTGCAAGTAACTTCTTGCTGAGACAGTCATTGATACCATGTACAAGGCAGCCCTTGAGAGACTGCTGGGCCCCCCAGATAACATCACAGGCTGATAATGTAACATTTTGTAATACAAACTGATGAAAAGGTGAAGAGATTAGAAGGAGAAAAAATAAGTTTATGAATGATAAGTCATTAGCATAACACTTCTGTTCTTTAAAGCGAAGCTTGGGGGGGTTTCAGCAGGTACCTTTCCGAGCTATTATTGTAACAATTGCCTGAATGTAATTATTCATGAGACATTTGCGGGTTTTTTTGTTTGCTGTATACAATTTTGATCTTAGCTGTTTATATACAGATTCGTAAAGAGGAAGTAAACTCTATTTTGCATCTTTTACCTGCAGGTAAGCCTTTTCCTAAACGTGCACTGTTTAGGAGATATTTACTGTACATGCAGTGGTGATGTCACCGGCGCATGCGCACTGCGCTCTCAATGGATGGAATGCCGCCCATTGAGAGAGCCGTGCCTTGGCCAGAACTCCCTTTTTGTTGACATTGCAATCAGTTGGTCACAGTTTGCAAACCCAGAAGGAAGACCAGGTAAGGATGGAAGCCTTGGGGAGCTGTGCCAGCTGGAGCGCTTCGTTTTCATGTACTGTAAGTCTTTCATTCTCTTAACTTGCAGGGAGAAGATTTTTTTTTTACAATATTTTTTGTGGTTTACTACCGCTTTAACTGCTACTTTTTATGGTCATCTGTATACCAGAAATTGTGATTAGTATATAGCAGCCATTCTTGACCTAGGGATCCTCCAAAGGCTGCCAGAGATTCCTTGAGCTGTGACCTATGTACGTCTAATTTGTGGTACCTACATATTTCCTGGGCCAACATCCGGGGCCAATATCACTTGGCAGAGCCAGCAGCATGACAACAATAATTTTTTTAGTTGACTGTAAGGGTGCATTCACAAATGCGAATGGACCTGCTCAGCAATTAGATGCGAGAACTCTCTGTGATTAGCTGAGAGAGACAGACCCATTGAAAGCAATGGGAGGCTGCCGGCTCCTGCAGCTAATCGCACCCACATACATGTGCATATGCATCACTCATGCAGAGATTACATAGAAGTGATCAACCCTGAATGCAGGCAGTCTGCATCCAGGGTCGATCACTTGCGTGTGATCGTTGCATGCAAGTAGGCGCCATTATCAGCAGGAGCTGGTAGCCTCCCATTGCTTTCAATTGGACTGACTCTTGCAGCTAATCACTGGGAACCCCATGCTGGGGTTCTCATATCTAATAGCAGAATGGGTGCAATCGCAAATGTCAATATACCCTAAGAGCTTGTTCACGTGAGCTTTGCTCACTAAAGAGCAAGCCACAGTTCAACCATGGTTGAACTGTGTGAACGAGCCCTAAGGGTGGCATTCTGACTACTACTGTAAGGATAGTGGAAAAATAGTGCTGCACCCATAGGGTTTTCTCACTGGATTGCTATCATAACTACTTCCCATCCAGCAATGTACTTGTACGTTGCTAGATCTGAAGGGTGAAATCTGTAGGTGCAGCGATGGCCAAGATATCATTTTTTTCAGCCAGCAATTCCCTTCAAAGTAAAAGTAATCCTAGCAGCTATAGGGCTGCTGGATTACTTTTACAAGCAGCACAAGGGGGTTCCCCCTCCTTCCGCCACCACAGCTGTCTTTCCCAGACTCTCCTGAGTGATCAGTGAGACCGATAAGGATGCCACCAGTGGCATTGGCTTAACCAAACTGATCTTGTTCCTCTCACTGTATGATGTCAGAAACCGTAAACGCTATGGATTTTGTCACTTTCGATTTTGTTTCTTTGTCAACAAGCCATTACTGGCTTGTGAAGCAGCAGATCAAATCATTCTCAGTTTGATCTGCTGCTTTGGAGGCCAGAGGAGAGCTCTGGGGTCTCATAGATAGATACTTGGAAAAACACCTGGAGGCTGTACATTTTTCAATAAATAAAAGGCTTTTTGGGTTTGGATAAGATGGGAAGAAGGGGCTGTGATGTCACAATTTTGTCAAATCACAGAAGGCCTTTTATTTGTTGAAAAAAGTGCACAGCATTGTGTGAATGATGGAGATGCCAAGCTATGGCTCCCAATGATCAGTGTGCAGAGATGCCGCTTGCACAGGACTTAGATGATCACAGTGATCACCAAAGTAATGCCAGCTACTACACTGATTATCAGCTTCCCCAGTGGGCCATCAGGTATGAGATATGCAAATCAAAGCTGGTCATAGATGGGTGTTTTTTTTTTGTTCAGCCAGATTCCTCCATCAAAGTGAAGTGGAGGAATGAAGAAATCCCCCACCGGGACACTATTCTGTATTGGGTCTTGTCAGAATACACTAATCAGCAGCTGCTGATCAATAAACGTTTTCCAATATATCCCGTCAACAAAAGTCCATCAAAGGACTGGCTTCTATCGAGCAGGGATGGCTACACACTGATCAAAATTTTCTAAACCAGCCAAATTTCAATTTGTCCATGGCCAACTTTACATTGTGCCAAGCTGCACCAGTGACAAGCTAACTATATAGTAGTAGAATTTAATTGGAAGATATTTTTTTGTTTTAAGATTGTTCTTTTGGGTCAAATTGACATTTGTTTTCAACCACATTGATGAGAAAATTTGAAGAAGCAGGATGGAAGATTTTTCTCGAATGAACAAATTTCTAACAGCATATGCAGTTTTTGTTCGGGTAATTACATTCATTCCAAATTCCCATGTTAAAAGCAAAAGACACTTTGAACTACTTTGGAATGACATTTGTCCAGGCATCGAACGTACAAAAAATGTTTATATGAATTTTGTATGAATATTCATATCTACCTTTTTTCCAAAATCTAGTAGTCTATGGCTGACTTTAGTATGCAGTTAGGGTGGTACCTGGAGTTGAGCTTTCACTATTCGGATAAGGCCTGGAGACAGATGGCTGTGCATGCAGATGACACTTCTGGGCACATTGCAGATATCAGAGTGTATCATTACCTATAAAGACTGTGCTATCTGAAAGTCATAAAACTGCTCCTACTGTCTGGGGACTTGTAAGAAAAGCTGAGAGCATTGAGCAACCCACCAGCTACTGTATATAGACAAAGCACAGCAGGTAGCAGACAGCAGACAAACAGATCCCAATTGACTCTCAGTTGTCAGCAAAGTGCTAAGAGATCAGAGCAGATAATGGGACAGATAAAGAGATGGCACAGAAAAAGTCCTTATTCCAGGTTGTGAGCCTACCTAATAATACAGATAAATGTTGCAGAGGTACCCAGAGTACCTTTAAATAGGTGACAGAGTATCTGGTGGTATGATGGCCATGCTACACGCTATACATAAATAATGATATATAATCACAATAGGGCTCAAGAAATAAGTCAACATATTAGTGGCAGCACAGTGGCTTAGTAGTTAGCACTTCTGCTTTGTAGCACTGGGGCCAGGGCTGTCTTAATGCATGGGCACCCCTGGACACTGCCCAGGGGCCCCAGGTCCATGGGGGCACCACGACAATCTTGTATCACATCATACCTGCCAACTGTCCCAGATTTGCCAGGACAGTCACATTTTTTACTAATTTGTCCCGGGATGGCCCGAGCAGCGTCCCAGAACCTGTACTGTGGCCTGCTAATCCCAGTATTGTGCCCCCCCAACTCCCCCTGTACTGTGCCCTTCTGCTGTGACCCACTCAACTGTAGCTGCTGACTTTTAAAAAACAGCCACTTACCTGTCCCTCGGTCCCGTGGTGTGTCCCCCGCAGCCCGTTTCACCGGCCGTCCTGGATTCCAGGAGGCCGGCGTCTTCAGTGTGGGCACCCAGCTGTGACTGCTTGCGGCTTCACAGCCGGGTACCCACTGCGCATGCGTGAGTAGTGCTGCGCTTCATGAATGGTCCTGTAGTCTTCTGGGACCTGTCACGTGTCTCAAAAGACTACAGGGAGGGAGGGTAGAAGGACACCTTCCGTTTCCGATCGCCTAGGCGATCGGACCGGAAGTGAGAGCAGGTACCTGTCAAATTAGGGTACCTGCTCCCCCCCCGCCCCCCAAAGGTGCCAGTCCTTAAAGCGGAACTTCCCCTTTTGGGTGGAGCTCCACTTTGAGTAGTGGATGTGTATGGGTTATTTTTGGAGAACCAGGATATCGATTAGTGTCTCTGTAATATTATTCGTTTCATGTGTTGAGCCCCAATCAGATTTAGGGGTTTTCTTTGTATTTACATATAAAAATCAGGGTTCATTTACATCTCTGCTTTGAATATCACTTCAATACACTCCAAGGCAACACACCACAGTGTATTGCGGCAAAAAGTATGCTCAGTGGGGATACTACTGAGCAAGTAATCTGTTGAAAGTGAGTACTAATAAGCTGGGAATCTGCTGAAGAAGGGTACCAATGAGCTGGGGATCTTCTGAACCAGGGTATTAATGAGCTGGGGATATGCTCAGTGGGGATACTACTGATCAATGAATCTGCTGAAAGAGAATACTAATAAGCTGATAATCTGCTGAACGAGGGTACCAATGATCTGGGGATCTGCTGAACAGGGGTAATAATGAGCTGCGGATATGCTCAGTGGGGATACTACTGAGCAAGGAACCTGTTGAAAGTGAGTACTGATAAGCAGGGGATCTGCTGAAAAAGATACCAATGAGCTAGGGATCCGCTAAACAGGGGTATTAATGAGCTGGGGATATGCTCATTGGAGATACTACTGAGCAAGGAATCTGTTGAAAGTGAGTACTAAAAAGATGCGGATCTGCTGAACGAAGGTACCAATGAGCTAGGGATCTGCTGAACAGGGGTATTAATGAGCTGGGAATATGCTCAGTAGGGATACTACTGAGCAAGGGATCTGCTGAAAGAGAGTACTAATAAGTTGGGGATCTGCTGAACAAGAGTACCAATGAGCTGGGGAACTATTGAACAGGGGAGATAATGAGCTGGGGATATGCTCAGTGGGGATACTACTGAGCAAGGGATCTGCTGAAAGAGATTATTAATAAGTTGGGGATCTGCTGAACGAGGGTACCAATGAGCAAGGGATCTACTGAACAGGGGTATTAAAGAGCTGGGGATATGCTCAGTGGAGACACCACTGAGCAAGGAATCTGTTGAAAGTGAGTACTAATAAGCTGCGGATCTGCTGAACGAAGGTACCAATGAGCTGGGGAACTACTGAACAGGGGTATTAATGAGCTGGGGCTATGCTCAGTGGGGATGCTACTGAGAAAGGGATCTGCTAAAAGAGAGTTCTAATAAGCTGGGGATCTGCAGAACGAGGGTACCAATGAGCTAGGGATCTGCTGAACAGGGGTGTTAATGAGCTGGGGATATGCTCAGTGGGGATACTACTCAGGAACGGATCTGCTGAAAGAGAATACTAATAAGTTGGGGATCTGCTGAATGAAGGTACCAGTGAGCTGGGGATTCTGCTGAACCAGGGTATTAATGAGCTGGGGATATGCTCAGTGGGGATACTACTGAGCAAGGGATCTGCTGAAAGAGAGTACTAATAAGCATGGGATCTGCTGAAAAGGATACCAATGAGCTAGGGATTTGCAGAACAGGGGTACTAATGAGCTGGAGATCTGCTGAGTAGGGGTACTACTGAGCTAGGACCCCTTTAAACAAATAGAAAATCAACAAACACACAGGCATTTGCCAAGCTGCATTAAAGCTTCAAAAAGGCATCATCGAACATCAGAGAAGCATCATAAACACATCACAAAAGCATGCTGAAGCTGTAGGCATTTTAATATGTGTTAAAGTCGAAGCAAGTGTAAATGATCCCTAAGTGATATAAATTGAGTAGTTTCATTATCTTGAGTAAAAAATCACTCATGCATTTTTAGGGCATTGAGCCTAAAGAGTCTTGATGTATGTACAGACTGGCAAGAGAGAAAACAGAACCAGAAGGCTGCTGCAAAGGAAAGGGCCAGGATAATAGGGGATAAAGATAACAAAATATAACCAGATGAAAAATGTTCAATAAATGTCATAGACAGAAGGAGATTTGGCTGTAACTGTGAACCTTTGAACGCCTCATTGTCAGTATGACCCTTCAGTAGAATATAACAATGACCAAACTGACATAGACTGATCAGCCAGGCTCGCTGAATGGGAGGAGCCTACGAGAGCAGAAATATATTTACCGCAGCCGCCATGATACGCAATCCCCAGCAGCCAAGCCATCGCTGAAGCTGCCGTTATCAGCATATTACACCTGCTACAGTTAAGAGATCAGGCTGAATTTTTTTTTCTGTAGCATACTGGGTTTTGGTACTGTTAATTATTCTCCGAGGGTTAGAAGGGCCCTAATCTCTAACTGGCACGCAGCGTCGCTAACTGTCTGCAACCTCCTCCTGTAGGAGCTGATAATACAGCATCTGCATGAATGAACTCAATTATCAGGCCCTGTGCAGTGGCACTGACATGACTGCAGGAGCAGATAATAAATGTGCGATGTGTAGTAATGACACGCCGCTCACGATTATCTGCCTGATAGGTATACGTTTACTTCAATTGTTTGGCTATCCGAAAATGACGGCTGATAAACGTTTGGTCTCAGCCACCGCTGCGCTAAAATACCATCTTTTTACTGTGCCCCCCAATGCCAGCCGGGGGTATATTAACCCTTTTTTTTGGATCTCGGGATTAACATCTAAAAAAAAAAATTGTCGAAGCTCGGTCTATACAGACTTAAAGGGTTATGAAGATATGAACATATGTTTAGAGTACCTGTCAGCTCAATACAGTTGATAGGGTGAGATCGGGGAAAAAGAAAAGTCCTGAGCTTCAGATGGGCAAAAAATTAGGGGAGGGGGGCTGTCGTGTTTTTCATCATCGGTGAACTGCGTCGGAGGGTGGAGCTAGATATTAAAGCCCAACTCAAAAAAAAATTACCTAATTTCAAGGGTTGAAGTATAACTAAAAACAAAACATATATTATTTTAGTTTTGGATAGAGTGGAGAGGGGTTAGAACCTCTGCCGTGTTTTTATTGAGCCCATTAGGGTGATTCACTCTCTATATTTGTCCTGTTTACTGGTATTAAAAAAAAAAAATTCCAAAGTTTGGGTTGTCACCAAAACAGGAATAGAGGGGGTAGCTTCCATTGTGGACACTAGTTCTGGTGACAATCAGGGATTCCCTCACTTTGGAGGGATTTCCTTTCACTTTTTGTTTTGGCTATGGGACAGGAGGTGAAGGGAAATCTCCCCATCACACATAACGCATGCATAATTACATAGTTACATATAGTCTGGCTGAAAAAAGACAAAAGTCCATCCAGTTCAACCACAGGGGCGGACTGACCATTTGGAAACTCAGGCACTGCCCAAGGGCCCGGGGTCAGTAGGGGGCCCCATAAGATGCCCCTGGTACCTTTTTCATAGGCTTTCTTGAGTTTGGGCAAGGACACAGGGGCCCCATGATCCCCTATTGCCCGGGGGCCCCATGAGTTGTCAGTCCGCCCCTGTTCAACCATTAACCTCCCTGGCGGTATTCCAGAGTGTAGCTCGGGATAAAGTTTCAGCACTACAAGCGGTAACCCCGAGCAACACTTGGGAATACCCTGCAGCGCTGCGCCGGGATCTTTTCTTCACTTACCTTGTCCTTCGCTCCTGTGATGTCCGTCCTGCAGTGTCCCCGGCAATGTCCTCCGGCCGATGCCGGCATCTGTCATCTGGGTTCCATTCCCTGCAACGTCGGGACGTACGGGAGACGGAGCGGCAGGAAATTTAAAAATATGAAAAAGTGATATTCACTAAATACACTAAAATCACATAGTACAACATTACTGTATCAAACCATTTCACATACATTTTGTCCCGAGTGCTTTGTCCTGTACCCTGCCTGCATTTTTACTGTTCTTTCTGCCTGGAAACTGAGAAACATCCATGGCGTCCAAAAAGCGTCCCTTTAGGTCAAAATCGGTTTTAGACCGGCTAGAGAACAGCGATAGTAAATCAGAACCACTTGCAGAATTGAGTGATAATGATTCGTGGGGGAAATTCATCATCAGACACTGAAAACGATTCTGCGAACTTGGAGCTATATTTCAAATTTCAGTGTTTCTGGTTTGATTATATTATTGAATTAAATGTATTATTATATTATTATTTTTTATGATTATTCATTAAATTATAATTTATGATTTCGTGTTTCAAATTTTATCCTACCCGGGATGTTTACTAGACTCTTGTTTGGACAGCTTTCAGTGAGTTATTCCTAAAAATTACAGGCCTACAATAAAAAAATGCATATTTCCATGCAAACAAATGTACCGCTTTGAGCCCAGAAATATGGACATAATCAGACCGCTAGGGAGGTTAAAAAAAATAAGTTATAATCCTATACACACAGTTGATCCAGAGCAAGGAAAAAAACCCAGCAAAGCATGATCCAATTTGCTCCTGCAGGGGAAAAAAATTCCTGCCTGATCCCCTGAGAGGCAATCGGATATTCCCCGGATCAACTTTACCTATAAATAATAGTAACCAGTTATATTCTTTGTAATTGTTTTGCATTGTTTCCTTTACTATGTGATATGTAAAATGATGATTTAAGTTCAATAAAGAATATATCACATGGATCAGCTGGCTCTATGTACATCTTATTTGTTATTTTTCTGGGATTTTGTGTAAAAGTCAGTTGTCAAACATTGCATGTGTGTTTTTCCCTAAAGTGATTGTAAAGAGAATTTTTTTTCCTCTTCTTTACGTGGCAACCGTTGTCATTAAAATAGTAACAGAGCTCAACTCAGCATTTCCTGTCATAAGGCAGTGCATCAAAGGAACATTTGCACAACCACCACGAAAAATACATGTAATGCTTTCATATATTTGTTTCCTATGATTGTGAGCTCCATCTAGTGGCCATAATGTGATATTTTCCTGCTTGAGGTATTTCCTGAAAATAAAGCATTATGGCCACTAGATGGAGCTGACGATCATAGGAAATAAACATATTAGACACATTACAGGGGCTATTCATGACAGCTGAGTGAATATGCCAGCATTGGCACAGCAAATATTTTAAAAAATATACTCTTTAGAGTCAGTAACTCACTTAAAGAAATACATTTTGGTACTTCTTTCAGTGTTCAGATTATAGCTGCAAAACTTACAAGCAATGTCCAGAGCTTTCCAACCCATGCAGATCTTTGCAGTAAAAAAAGATATATAGTTAGAAAAAGCCAAGAAGCTTATTTTCTACTGCCGGTTATTTGGCAACTGCAGCATAAATTGTAACTGAAAAGCTGACAACTCACATACGTTTTTCATAGACTTTGTTTAAAATGTATATGAAAGCTGTGTTTAGAGATGGTGTTCACTAAGCCAATGGTTCCCATTCATTTTCTGGGCCTCTAGAAAACTGCAGTTCCCCTAACCTACCACAGTAGCCTTCCCAGCTCTCTTAGTGCCCTCCAACCTCCAATAATTGCTGTTACTGCCACTCAACCCCCTGCAGTGTCCCTGCAGTGTCCCCCAACCCCTCACAGTGCGACCCCCAACCTCCCAGACTGCTTCAGAGCCTCCAGCCCCAATAGTGCCCCCAATCTCCAGCAGTGCCTCCTAGCCCCCAGCTTCTCCCATATTGCCCTGCAAGTCCCCCAGCCTCCTGGAGTGACCCCAGGCCCCTCCAGAAACCTAATTCCCTGTAGGGCCACCAAGTCTGCTGCACAGTCCTCTAACTGTCTCTAGAACCCCCATCTCCCCCAACCCCATCCAGAGCCTTCCAGAAATTCAATACATTGTTTGCATTCCCATACATTTTTGTTTTTACTGTTGTGGCATGGAAGGTTTTGGAAGAATTTACTGGGCCCTAGTCTCAATCAGGTTGAGCCATAGCCCCAACCTCAACGCTACTGAACACCTTTGGGATGTATTAGAATGCTGTCTATGAGTCAGGTCTTCTCGCCCAACACCAGTACCTGCTCATTTGGCTGAATGGGCACAAATTCCCACAGACCCACTCTAAAATCTGGTGGAACATCTTAACCAAGAGTGTAGGCTGTAAAGGCCATGTTGTTATAATGGAATGTCCAACAAATTCTCCTATAAGCCTGCTGGTCATGTGTCTACTAGGAATGAACTTGCAGGGACCTCTATACCTGGCCTGTATAAGTAAATACAATCACCAGCATACAGTCTTTATCTGATAGCTTAACTCACCAAACATATTTTTCTCATCCAGGGATCTTTATTGCATGCAGAAGGCACAGCAGACAACAAGCTGTAGCAGATAATTGAAAAGACAGGTCAAAACTTGGTAATGTGTCCCCTGATACGAGCAGATTACATGTGGCCCAGAGACAATGGCAATTTTCATCCAAAGAAAACAGGGAACTAAAGGAAGAGGAAATTCATCACTAGCTAGTTGGAGTGACAGGATGGAAGACAGAAAAGGAAGGTGCCATAACCAAAATGTCCATAAGATGGTAGTATACCAACATTAGCCATAACTAGGCATGTAATTATATTGTTACACTGTAAGTGTAACAGCACATGCTCGGTACATTTGGTGATCATGAATTCCCAAAGAACTCTCCTACTGCAAGATTACATTTATTAAAATCAAATACACTTTATTGCCAAACTTTTATGGACTCTAAGGATAAGCATTTGTTTGGCCCGAACCCTGAACAAACCCACATGGCCATTTTTGGACAGTGTCCTGGCCCGAATATGGCCGTGTTGCCATATTATGTTGTGAGATGGGGAAACAGCTTTCATTGTTTGAACACTGACAGAAGTAAATTAAAAACGTTCTGACTGGCATTCTGCAGTTTAGCCACAAGATGTCACTGTTTTTTCTAACACAGCCTCAGACTGCATAGAGATTTCTATATTCATGAAGAGGTGGGGTTTTACACTTGGAGAGTGAACAGGAAAAGAAGAGGAGAGCAGCCATGCTTGAGAGAGAGAAGGGGGGCTGTGTGATCTGAGAATCCGATGCCATTCAGATGTGAGGACAGCCCTCCGTAATCAGAAATTCACTTGAGTGAAGCTGATGGTGTTCAAGACGCTAACCCTGTTCAAAGAAAGGAAGATTGCTTCCAGGAAGCTGATGGGAAGCTGAGGAACTAAGCAATATATATACTGTGATATTGCATGCTTAGTGGAGAGACATTTGTTCTGTTCAGAGTCACCAGCGGATGGAAAGCAGACCCAGGTCGGTAAGATCGTTCACGCACCTCATTTCAGTGTTGGCGCCTATAGAACTGAGTCCAGGCCTATAGTTTGTTAGTTAGGGTCTCTGTTTGTGTCAGGCCACAAGTGTTGTTACTGATCATTGGAAGGACTCCACAACTTAAAGTGACATTTCACATTGGAGAGCTGATAAAATCCTACAAAGTCAAGCCAGACTGGCGTTTTGCTCAGAAGGAATACTCAGGCACGTGCTACAGGACCAGTTATGGGAGGGGGCATACTGTAGATTTGTGTGATATTGTAAGCTGTTGTGCTGAACCGCAGGCTAGCCCATACCGTACACCCATACACTGATTCTTGTTCTTTAAGATAATAACAGGTAAGGTGAGGCAGCTTAGTTGTGCCTGCCAGTAGGTACATTACTACACCTTCTACCTTCATCCATCTGAAGGTGCCATGCTGTGCAGCACAAGGGTCTCAGCCTTTGGGCTGGGTGTATGTAAATTTATGGTATGTTTCCAGCATTTGTGGTTTTGTTTATTTGCCACATCTAAGTAAAATTCTGTTGTGACAAAAGCTGGTGTTGGGGTTGCTTTCCTCGTTCGTGACTTCACTGTATCCTGGGGAGCCCACCCCGGTACACGGCTTACAACTTCAATAATGTCACAAGCATCCCCAGTCCTTTGTTACATGCAGCTGTGAGGCGGGGAATGCCTTGGCCACAGTTGATTAGGTGCTGATTTGGCATGACAGCTTTCTTCCAAGTTTGGGCCAAACCTGAGTTCATTCCTAGTAGACACATGACCAGCAGGCTTATAAGAGAATTTGTTGGACATTCCATTCGAAAACCATGGCCTTTATAGCCTACACTCTTGGTTAAGATGTTCCATGAGATTTTAGAGTGGGTCTGTGGGAATTTGTGCACATTAAGCCAAATGAGCAGGTACTGGTGTTGGGCGAGAAGACCTGACTCACAGACAGCATTCTAATACATCCCAAAGGTGTTCAGTAGAGTTGAGGTTGGGGCTATGTGTAGGTCATTCGAGTTTCTCTACAGGTAACTCAACAAAGCATGTCTTTATGGAGAACAACGCTCTAAAACAGCATTTTCTAACTAATTGTAACCCCAGTGGAACCCTTGAAATAAATTTCAGGTCTTGGGGATCCCCTGCTAAAACCAATCCGTCGGGGACCACTGGAAAATACAGTATGTCTTTTACATCATTGGCTAAACAACTGACAACTATCACATAGGGGTACCTCATATGGAAACACTTCCATTAATTTTAGACATTTTGATAATTTATCCAGGTAGTGGACACGTTATGATGAGTAGCTACATCGATAGATTTGTTGTATCTTTTTATGAATGTTTTATTATTTATGATTCATATCTATATCATTTGATGATATAGAAAAGGTTTGGCCCTTTTTATAATCCATTATATTCATACTGTATGTGGCCAATGATTTATCATTTATAGGTGATGTGTATTTTTTTTGTGATATGTAATTGATTTAGACATTTTTCATTATCTAGTATACACATATGTTGCTTTTATTATTTATTACTGATGGATTTTTACATAATTTTTAATAGTTTTTCATCTTTTATTATTTAAAGTTCAATGTGTATATGTTTTTATTTGATACGCCTTCTGCAATATCTTTATAGAGAATAATGAGGACTCCACTTTATCTTGAAACTATATATAACACAGATTTATTGCTTTGCATTTTGTGCAAATCCTATAGACTGGCTATGGATTTTTGCCATGTATCTTTCCCTCTACATATTAGCCTTGAAGAAGGAGTAGGCAATTCTCCCGAAATGCGTTGGCTCCACTTGTATACTTTTATCTTCAATAAACAACTATAAAAATCATCAAGTGAGACATTTTATTGGACACCGGGCACTCCTCTCCAATCACCCAAGTGTTTCCTGCAGTAAAGCCCCCATTGTCATTCAGTCTTAGACCCCAATGGAGTCTATCATCTACCACCTACAACTGGGATATAACCCACTGGAAGCCATTCACTTTTTACCCTGCACATAGTAATCTGCCGCTAGGCAGTCTCTAGCGGCACTAACCCGGCACTGTCTTCCACCCAAATTTGGTGGCTAAAGGGAAGAAAAACCCCATTACAGTGGTAATCTGACTGCCTCCCTTACAGACAACTAAAATGGTTACTAGTGTCATACAGATGACTCTGACAAATGGCATTGGCCTTGGAACTGTCCAAGCAACATCAATGGGAGGAAAATCAGCCACAGCATAGGAACCCCCAGCAAACTCTGAAGAAACTCAATGGAGAATGGCTGATCTGTCTTTGTATGCTATAGCATTAACTATACCCTTTGTTGGAAACACATGACCTAAATTTGGAGAGGTATATACTTTTTGTTATTTAATGGACCTCTCATTCTAGCAACACATTATATATGTGCTCATGCTTATTTATTTCAGGTACTTATATAGCGCCGTCAATTTACGCAGCGCTTTTACATATATATTGTACATTCACATCAGTCAATAACCCTCAAGGGGCGTACAATTTAAGGACCCTAACTCACATTCATATACAAGGGCCAATTTAGACAGGAGCCAATTAACCTACCAGTATGTCTTTGGAGTGTGGGACGAAACCGGAGGAAACCCACGCAGGCACAGGGAGAACATGCAAACTCCAGGCAGGAGGTGCCGTGGCTGGGATTCGAACCAATGACCCTAGTACTGCCAGGCGGAAGTGCTAACCATTTAGCCACTGTGCTGACCAATGCAAATAAAAATGTAAACCTGTAAACCTATTTTTCCATAAAAAAAAGTAAAAAAAGTCAAGAAAAGTCAAGAAAATAAAAGGTCAACTTCCTATGTAAGAGAATTCCAGTGCATGATAAAAAAAACTATGGAGAGAAAAAGATGCCTTGATGTACTATGGACAGTTAACTGAGCTCCAGATTATCCTCTGCTGCCATCTAGTGGTCACTACCTTAACAACTTCTAAAAATCTACTTTCAATGTTAGACAAACATAAGAAAAAGGTCATCAAGGCATAAATAAAGACTGGCCATTAGAGGGAGATCTCAGCAATTTGGTGCAATTGCTATGACCTAAACTGTTTCTCTAGGTAAAAAGAAAAGCATCCAATACATCTCTGCAATACATTTGCATTTCACCATGTTTTATTTCTTTAAAAAATACAAGTACAGAAAAAAACCTGTTGATCTGCCAGAAAACTTGTATGCTTCTAACTTCCTGCCTGCTGGGGGGGATTTCACTTCATTCTCTGTCCAGGTGATGATATGTGTCAGACAGAACAGGAAGTAAGGAGAAATCCTAAAGGGGACACAGCAAACAATAACAATCTTGTTGTAACCTTTCCCTAATGTATCTACAGGTAAATAAAGGTTGTAGTCAAGCCTTAAAGTGTTACTAAACCCAGGACCCTGCAATCACTATATCTGGTCTCCCCGGACCCTGCAAACACTATATCTGGTCTCCCACAGTACACAGAACATGGAAATGCAATTATTTAAGTAAATATAAACTGATAAATACATTTTCTCATCAGCAGTTAGAGCAGTCTTGTGACTTCTATCAGTGTCCAGCAGAGCACTGGTTAAAGTTTGTAAGAGGAGTTTTCATTCTCCTCTCACTATCCTATGAGACTGCAGAACCCCTGATCCTTTCTCTGGACAGTGCTGATTGGCCCTGTGCTGATCACTTGCACTCTCCCAAGAAAAAAAAAAAACTCTCTAGCGAAACACACCAAACTGAGCATGTGCAGCTTGCCTCCAACGCTCTGTTCTATGAGGAGATGAGTCGGGAACATTGGAAGGAGGAGAGGATCAGAGAAGTCAGGATCAAACATCCTTTTTACACAATGTGGAGGATTAACCCCTTAAGTTCCACAGTGAGTATGCCAAGCATGCTTTACTGCATATACAGACTGATTTTACTGTTGTGGATTTAGTAACACTTTAAAGTCCAATTACATCCCCAGAACCCTCTCCTCCCACCCATTTTTTTTTTTTTTTGCACATAGATCATTTTTCAGCTGGCTTCAGGCTGGAACTGAAATGTTTATCAAAGGCTCCAGGACAGCCAATGTTTTTAGTTTTTCAGGGTTCTGTTTCCCCTTCATCAGGGCAAGTAATGTTGTACGGTACAGTGCATTCTTTTGGAAAAAGTTGCTGTCCCTCCTGGAAGCCTGGAGCTCCCCCATTCCTTTTGCTTCATCTTGGGCTTTAATAGCCGCAACAAGATCTATCCTTTCTAGGTGTTTTGGTGACCACTGCTCCAAGTCTGTACAGCTGGCCATACATTGATCAAATTTGGGCCAATTCCTGTTGAACCATCAGCACCACCTACAGTAGCTGCAGGCACTATTCAGGCATTCTTTGACTGTCATGGGTGCCACCAGCTGTCAGAATTCAATAGCCAGCAGGGGAGATTCATCGATGTGCATTGTTTTGTGTGAATGGGGGAATTGTTTCCTCTCATAACCAGGTTACAGGACATAACCAGAGAAATCTTATAACCTTTTGCATATGTGTCAAATACAAGGCCCATGGGCCGAATCCAGCCTGCCAGGCTATTCCATGTGGCCCTCACACTTCGCCTGCAACTGCGGCACCCCCCTTGTCTTCGCCCTCACCTTGTCTCCCCAGTCGGCAGCAGAGAGGAAGAAAGAACTCCTCCACCAGGTCCTGCACCTCTCTGTGCATCCCCTCATCTCCACCTCTCCTGGTCTCAGCATTTAGTACACCATGGCAGCAAACTCCAGGCCTCCTCTGGTCCTCCTCCAGATCCTGCACTTTCTGCTTTCCAGCTGTGCCCCAGCTTCTTCCTGGCAGCAGCACAAGCTAAGAGGGGTGCACTGTGATATAAGGCAGGGTGGGGGACCCTGATGGAGGGGAGATCTTGACATCTGATGTAAGGGGAAGTGAGGTGCTCTGGACATTTAGCCTTACAGATACAACCAGCTCCATAATGCTGATGCAGCCCGTGAAGCTATTGAGCTTGACACCCCTGCCTTACAGTGTATGGCCAGTGTCAATGAGTGGGAAATCCAAAACAAAGTAGTTATCAGAGCAATAAAAAAGAGAAACCCTCCACATTTTTCAATTAAGCTGTGCAAGGGGAATCCCCTCTAAGTGGAAAGATTTCCTCTCACTTTTCATTCTGTACATAGCAGGTGAAACCCCCAAATAGGACAGAAAAAAGTCCTTAGGGGTATTAATCATTCTCCACTCCATGAAAAATGTTTGGCCTTAGATGCACTTTATCAAAAATATTAAAACCTGTAACATTGTTTTTTTTCCCCTCTCTCTTCATGTCTTCTCTTTCTCCCATTGGCTACAGCGGTGCTTGTCCCTTGTGGTCCTTGGGGCTGTTACTAAAAGAATTCCCTATTTACCCCAAGTGCCATCTCCCAAGTGTTGGACTCAAGAAGATTCTTTTTCCTTTCCTTGGATTTAGGAACATGTTAAAAATATGCGTTGTTTCACAAAACGGATCTGATTGTATTTCATCTTTGTACCTCTAAGGAATAGTTGTTTCCTTCTATGCATCTCCTAGATTGTAAGCTCAAAGGATCAGGCCCTCCTAACCCTCTTGTATTGAACTGTATTGTTGCTGTATTGTCCCCCGTTATATTGTAAAGTGCTGAGCAAACTGTTGGCGCCATATAAATCCTGTATAATAATAATAATGCATTATGCTGTGTGTCCCAATTATCTTTTTCTGAGATTTATGTGTAATGTTCATGAATATGTGTTTTGGTGGAATTTATAAATAAAGAATCTTCAGGCTCCATTCACACTAAGACATTTCAAATCGTGGGTGGAATTGCAATGATTCTGCCTGCAATTTGAAAACGAGCTGTGAAAATGCGTATATGCATGTTCAGGTGCCATTTATGTCAATGGCACCTGAAATCGTGGGGCATTTTTGTCGAGATTGCAGCACGTTTTTCTGCGTGGCAAAAATGCCGCAATCACACAAACAAAATCGCAGGAAACAGTTCCGAAAGGGTTTTTGGGTGTTGGGCGTCCTGCGATTTTGTTTGTGTGAACCCAACACATTTGTAGCTTGGAAAAACGCACCGTGATCACGGCAAAAATGCCCAGCATTTTCAAGTGCATTGAAATGAATGGCTCCTGAACACGTGTTTTCAAATCGCAATTCCACCCGCGATTTGAAATGACTTAGTGTAAATGGAGCCTAAAGTGCTTCTAATGACAAAAAGGTTTTTTACCTTAATGCATTCTCTGCATTAGGGTGAAAACCCTTCATGTGTCTGACCCCCCCCCCCCCCTTTACCTGATACCACTGTCAATCCAGCGCTGTCCCCACCAACAGCCCCACTCTCCTCTCTTCCTGCAATCCTTGGAGTTTACTGAGAGCAGCAGAAACCATTGGCTCTTGCTGCTGTCAGTCAAGTCCTGTGAGGAGGGTGGGGCCAAACCATGATGTGTATGTCTATGGACACACACAGCCAGGCTCATGAGCAAGCCCGCACCATAGCAGATTCCTATGGTGACACATTAAGAAGAGGAGGAACTGAAAATTCCAGTGAAGAGGAGATTCAGGGTTGATCTGTGCACAGCGCAGGTAAGTGTACCATGTCATTTCAAAAAAACCCTTTACAATCACTTAAAATAATATGGAACATTGTACAAATAAAGATTATAGACATTGGTAAGTTCACTTTATTAACTGTTAGTTCTTCCAAAAAAAAAGTCATGTAGCTTATTGCACCATGTAGCAAGGAGATGCCCGCCGATTTATGTATATTGGGGAAAATGGCAGTGAGAATGTCAGTGATACTAAACCTGCAACTGATTTCAGAACCCTCGGTGTTCCTCTGGACCTCTATGACATCCTAATTGCTTCCAAACCTGCTAAACTCTTTAATGCCCTTTTTTTTGCTAGATGAGAGATACTTCTTAAATGGAAGCAATGGCACCCCACTGTTTTATTCCCACTGGAGTTCAGCTCTCACCTCTATGCTCCCAATGTATCGACTAATGTTTTTAAGCAGAGGCTGCCCAACTAAACACAAAAAAATGTGGTCCGCATGGGCAACCTCTGTATAACACCCGCCCCCTCCCTTTTCCTCAAGCAAAGGTTATGATTTTTTGTATAAAATAGCGATTTGTTTCTAGCATGATACGTTTCTTTGTATTTTGTCTATATGTAATATCGAATAAACTTCCAAATAAACTTTAAACTGTTAAAAAGGTCACAGGTATTATTCGAACCCAACATTTCATATCCCTGATATGTGCTTGCTGTACCATGTACTTGTATGAGAAAGTATCCTGCTATTTTCACATTGCTTCCTTTATGTGAAATGCCTGGTGACCCTGCCAGTCCCCTTGCTTTCCTATTAATAAAAACTGACCACACTAGGCATAAAAGCACAGCCTGGTCAGTTCTCTAGCTATGTTGAGAACTCAGTGTGCTTTCCTCCACTGATCAGACACGCTCCCTTGCATAGCCATTCACTGGGAAGACCAGTGTTCTGCTGTTTCTCCTCCCCACCTATGTGCAGCTGAGAACAGAGGGAATGTGATCACTTATAAAAAAAAAAAAGAGAAAAAAAAAAGGTATTTATAATGTTTTTTTTCTATGTACAGACAAATATTTTGCCTTTCATTTCTATTTTAAACTGAACAGTTTGTTTAGGGCCTCGTGTACACTGCTGCTCCTAGTTTAGGAGCTTTTGCAATTTTTTTGCCAAAGCCCCTGAACTCAACTCAGTAGAAGCACACATGGGCTTTTATCCAAGTTTAGCAGCAACAGAGTTTAACGTCCCTTTTCTGAACACAGACGAAGTGCATTCAGGAGAGGAACGCTTTGGCCAAAAACCGCCAAGCGCGGCAAAAATGCAGGTAAATGCACCTAAGCACTAGCTGTGTTTAGCTCTTGGGTGTTTATTCATTTCAATGACAAGTACTCTGACTAATGAAATGAATAAACATCCAAACTCTAAACGTGGCTAAACGCATTACCGCATTTACACACGTTCTTGCCGCATTTAGCTTTTTTCTGCTACCAGTAGAGTTGATGTCTACAGCAATTCCAGTGTACATGTAGCCTTACAAGGTGAGGGTTTACATATACTGTAACAACATCCTTTGTCCGTACTGAACGGAACAGCCATAATATCCTGGTTTTACCCATCACTAGTCCTGGTTGTGTTGGTAGCATTTTCAGCTGGTAAGAAAACTGGCTTCAGTAGCAGATTATTAGAATCTCAGCTGATCAAGTAAGAAGCCCTTTAAAATGACGGGAATAAAGGTCATGGCGAATAGTGTAGATTGCAGGACTATTAGATTTATCTCTTGTGTATCAGTCTATTCGCTACCATCTACAGGTGTATTGTCCATGCAGTTTTTTTTGATCTTCTTCACATTTATATGAATCCCGTTTAAAGAACGAAGAACGATTTGAGGGATTTTAACTGGCTCATTTTCTGGATCCGGAAGCAGCTGAAACCTCTGTAATGTCAGAGCCACGGCTACCTTCATTTCATTCATTGCAAAGTTTTGTCCAATGCAATTCCTACAAAACAAAATATTACATTAGCAGGTTAACTTTCCATAACTTTATGTCCAACTTAACGTTTAGTTTAAATCTACTGAATACATTCCAAGTGCATTAGTGCAAGAGGGGTGCAAAGTTTTACCATTTGTTTTCTTTAGAAAGCAGCCACAGCCTGAGTAGAAAAGCCTGTCCCCTGCCAGCATGTTGTAGAGCATGACCCTTGTTCTTTTTGTAGAAGCTGTGGTCTCACTGCAGAGGTCACACTTGTCCCGTGCAAATCAGAGCTACAACTCTTCAATTAGTAGGAATTGTCAGCTTTGCTGAATGTTGAACTCTAACTCATTCACTTTAAGACATAACGTGAATGTGAATCTTCCTAATGGGGACTGAGACAGCAATAGAAACTCACACCACAAGCACTGTTTGTGACAGCATTGTGCAGGTGACAGGTCCTCTTCATGTGGACATCAGGGGTCTATTAGCACATACAGTATGTGAATTGGAGCTTACTGAGCTGACAGTATCATTGTGGTACTGGTGGCTGAATCTCACAATAGCAAAAAGCAGCAAAATGGTTGGATAATGGAGTTTATACTTCCTTACCGTGCCCCAGCAGAAAATGGAAGGAAGGCATGGGGGTGTCTGTCTGATGAATTCTCTGAAGAAAACCGTAGTGGGTCAAACACCTAATTGATAGAAAATATTCAGACATAATTTTGTAGGAACGTGTACTGCACCTTGATAATATCTTACATGCACGTAAAATGATGAGTCAAAACTTAAAGTGGTTCTAAAGGCTCAAGGTTTTTAACCTTCATGAAGGTAAAAAAACCTATGTGCAGCAGCCCCCCAGCCCCCTAATACTTACCTGAGCCCCATTGTGATTTAGCGATGGGCTCTCCAGGGACTCTCCCTCCTCTTCGGCTCAAACAGCAACAGGAGACATGGGCTCCTATTGCTGTCAAATCACAGCCAGTATGCTAATGAGGACAGAGAGAGGGCAAGGCCGAACCGCAGTTCTGTGTGTGAATGGACATGCAGAGCAGCAGCTCAGGAGCAAGCCTGCTTGAGTACCCCCATACACGCTGCTTGCTCCGGGGGCACTCGACAGGAGGGAGAAGCAGGAAGAGGGGGGTAGACCTGAGAAGAGGAGGATCAGAACTGCTCTGTGCAAAACCACTGCTCACAGCAGGTAAGTATAACATTATTTTATTCAACTTGCTTTAAATATCACTTTAAAGTGGAGCTTAGGCCAAACTTTGTTTGTTTTGGATATAATGGAGAAGAGTTAGGATCTCAGGTTTTTTGGATATCATTTATTTATTTATTATTTATTTATTTATCGAGTTTATATAGCGCCAAAGGGTTTGCTCAGCGCTGTACAATAGAGGGGGGACAATACATGAAACAGTACAGTAACATCAAACAGCACACAAGGGGTAAGAGGGCCCTACTCTTTCGAGCTTACAATCTAGGAGGGAGGGGGTAGAGGTACAGGAGGAAACGGCTGTGGGGGATGGAGTGGTAGGAGGAGGGAAGGGCAGCGGCTGTTAGGTGAGGGTGGGGTAGGCTTCCCTGAAGAGGTGGGTTTTCAGGGAGCGCCTGAAGGTGAGGAGGGAAGGTGACAGTCTGATGGATTGGGGTAGTGAGTTCCAGAGGATGGGGGAGGACCTGGAGAAGTCTTGCAGTCGTGCGTGGGAGGAGGAGACCAGGGAGCAAGATAGAAGGAGGTCCTGTGAAGAGCGAAGGGTACGGGTAGGGTGGTACTTGGGAATCAGGTCGGTGAGGTAGTTAGGGGCAGTGTTGTGAATGGCTTTATAGGTCAGAGTGAGCAGTTTGAATTTAATGCGTTGGGCAATGGGGAGCCAGTGGAGGGAGAGGCAGAGGGGGGTGGCAGAGGTGGAGCGGCTGGTGAGGTGGATGAGTCTGGCAGCTGAGTTCAGGATGGTCTGAAGCGGGGAGAGTTTGCACTGGGGTAGGCCGATGAGGAGGGAGTTGCAGTAGTCAAGGCGTGAGATAATCAGGGAGTGAACGAGTAGTTTAGTGGTGTCTGGGGTAAGGAAGGAGCGTATTTTGGCGATGTTGCGAAGGTGGAGCCTGCATGTATTTGTGAGTGATTTGACATGAGGTTGGAAGGAAAGGTTTGAGTCCAGAATGACGCCAAGGACCTTGGCTTGCTGGGCGGGATTGATGGTGGTGTTGTTGGTAGTGATGGAAAGGATGGGGGGGGGGGGGCACGGGAAGGGGGAAAGACGAGAAGCTCGGTTTTGGAGAGGTTGAGTTTGAGGAAATGGAGCGACATCCAGTCAGAGATGTCGTTTAGGAGGTGAGTGATGCGGGCGGAGAATGTGGGGGTGAGGTGAGGGGTGGATAGGTAGATTTGAGTATCATCAGCATAGAGGTGGTAGTTGAAGCCGTGGGAGTGTATGAGTTTGCCAAGGGAGGAGGTGTAGATGGAGAAGAGAAGGGGTCCAAGGACAGAGCCCTGGGGGACCCCAACAGAGAGGGGGAGGGAAGAGGAGGTGGCGCCGTTGTAGGAAACGCTGAAGGAGCGTTGGGATAGATAGCACAAGAACCAAGAGAGAGCGGTGTCTCTGATGCCAAGGGAGAGTAGTTTATTAAGGAGGAGGGGGTGGTCGACTGTGTCAAAAGCCGCAGAGAGGTCTAGGAGGAGGAGGACAGAGTAGTCGCCTTTGGCTTTGGCGGTTAGTAGATCGTTGGTGATTTTGAGGAGGGCAGTTTCGGTGGAGTGTAGGGGACGGAAGCCGGACTGTAGTGGGTCAAGGAGGTTGTTGTCAGTTAGGTGGGCGCTTAGGCGATCGTAGACCAAGCGCTCAAGGAGCTTGGACATGAGTGGCAGCAGGGAAATTGGTCTGAGGTTGTTGAGGTCAGTGGGGTCCAGGGAGGGCTTTTTGAGTATGGGGGTGATGTGCGCATGTTTTAGGGGGGAGGGGAAGACGCCAGTAGCGAGGGAGAGATTGAAGATGTGGGTAAGGGAGCGGATGAGGGAAGAGGGGGGTGACCGGAGGAGTTGAGAGGGGATAGGGTCCAGGGGGCAGGTAGTGAGGCGGGCTTCTGAGAAGACTCTGGTGACTTCCTCAGTGGTAGTAGGGCTGAAGGAGTGCAGTGATGGGGGGGTTACGGTAGGCAGGGCCTTGGGTGTGGTGGGGGGCAGTGCCGTTGCAAGGTCAGAGGAGGGGAGAGATGAGATGGTGATGGAAGGGGAGAGGCTAGATGGGGAGGTAGACTGCAAGTTGACTATGTCCTTGCGGATTGCGTCAATCTTGCTATGGAGATGAGTGGCAATCTCGTGGGCGGTAAGTGAGGTACTGAGTGGAGGAGGGGGGGGAGAGAGCAGGGAGTTGAAGGTGGAGAAGAGTCGGCGAGGGCAGTTTGAGAGGGTGTTGATCAGGTCAACGAAGTAGTCCTGCTTGGCGGCGTGGAGGGAGGAGGTGTAGGTGAGGAAGGCAGATTTGTAGAGGGAGAATGCATGAGGGGACCTGGTTTTGCGCCATAGTCTCTCCAGCGCACGACTGCGACGTTTGAGGCATTTAGTGTGGTCGTTCTGCCATGGTTGGAGCGGTCTGGGTTTGATGTTGCGTGTGGTTAGGGGTGCCAGAGAGTCTAGGGTGGCTGATAGTGAGTCGTTGTACGCGGTGGTGGCTAGGTCAGGACATGACAGTGGAAGGATGCTGTCGTGCAAGCGGTCGGCAGCCGAGTGGAGGGGGGCCGGGTGCAGGTTGCGGAGGTTGCGGCTGGTGATGGTTTGGCGCACTGGGGGGGGGGGAGTTAGGGGAAGGGGAGATGGAGAACGTGAGGAGGTGGTGGTCGGAGAGAGGGAAGGGGGTGTTAGTGAAGTGGTTAAGGGTACAGAGGTGGGAGAAGACGAGGTCCAGGGTGTTCCCATTGATGTGGGTGGAGGATTGAGTGTGTTGTGTGAGCGCGAAGGAGGTGGTTAGGTGGAGGAGTTGAGAGGTAGCTGGGGTGTGGTCGTTGATGGGGATGTTGAAGTCCCCGAGGATGATGGTCGGTAGCTCAGAGGAGAGGAAGAAGGGAAGCCAGGCGGCGAAGTCATCCAGGAAGCGGGCTATGGATCCGGGGGGCCTGTAGATCACTGCGATCCTTAAGGGGGTGGGTGAGAAGAGCCGGATGCAGTGAGCCTCGAAGGAGGAGAAGGTTAGGGAGGGGGGGTTAGGGAGGACCTGGAAGGTGCTCAGCGGTGATAGGAGCAGGCCGACACCACCACCTTTGTGACCGCCCAGTCTTGGTGAATGGGACCAGATGAGACCTCCATGAGAGAGTGCCACAGGGGAGGTAGAGTCGGTGGCCTGTACCCAGGTTTCGGTGATGGCTAGGAGGTTGAGGGAGCGGGAGATAAAGAGGTCATGGATGGCAGTTAGTTTGTTGCAAACCGAGCGGGCGTTCAGAAGTGCAACCGAGAGAGGGGGGATGGATGTGGGGAGGAGGTGCACAGGTATGAGGTTGAGGGGGTTGCGGCGGCTGGCGGGAGCAGGGGGGTCCCTGGAGGGGGGGAGAGGTGGTGAGGGGCCAGGGTTCGGGGAGATGTCCCCAGCGGATAGGAGAAGGAGAAGGGTGAGGAGGGTGGCATGGGAATGGGAGGTGCAGGAGCGTGTGGGTCTGGTAGTGGTGGCACGTGGGTCGACCAGGGAGTGGAGTACCAGGAGGAGGTGGTGAGTGCCGTAGTGGGGAAAGGGCAGAAGTGAAGGGGCAATGTAGAGCTGTTTTGGGGGGGTGGGCGGGTAGAGGGAGGCGATTTTTGGGATGGAGGAGAGGAAAACGAGGAGGAGAAGTGCAGGTGGCATGCTGGGGTGAGTGCAGTGCTGTTCGGGACAGGGGAGGTGAAGGGATACGGGTCAGGGCGAGGTGATGTGGAGAGTCTATATCACCGTGGAGGAGTCCACTAGAGTCCTTCTGTAGGGGGAGAGTGGGAGTAGAGTCCAGCAGCTGGCTGGCTGCAATCTGTGGGTGCAGTATGCTGGCGTCCGAGGGGGCATCAGTGGGTCTGGTGGATCGGCGAGTGGAGGGGACGTAGGGTGCGATGTTGGGGGGCGTTGGCAGGCAAGGTGTCTGGTGATCCTGGCGGCTCGGTGACTGGAGATTCGCTGGGTGGTCCGGGTCTGGGAGATTCGCTGGGCGACGTCTTGATTCGCTGGGCGACGTCTCGATTCGCTGGGCGACGTCTCGATTCGCTGGGCGACGTCTCGATTCGCTGGGTGGTCCGGGTGTTGGGTGACCAGAGGTGGTAGCTGGGTGCCCGGTAGCTGGGTGCTGGGTGTCCAGGGGTGGTAGCTGGGTACCCGGTAGCTGGGTGCTGGGTGTCCAGGGGTGTTAGCTGGGAGCTTAGACTTCGAGTTGCCAAGCAAAGGCCAAGAGATGGGAAGGACGGGAGAATCCTCAACAACAATGCATTGCAATATCTGGAACGGCATTACAGACCCATGGTTTTACGGAATCCCCTCGATGCAGGTAGCGGAGGTGCGGCGTTGTCCTGGAAAGGTTCCTGGTCTGGGGCTGGCTGGTGCAGGGTGGCCCGCAGGGTGCTGGGAGGCCTGAAGCAGTTCCCAGGCAGGGTCGCCGGGTGCGAGCAGCTGGGTGCCCCGAGGTGGCGGCTGGGTGCCGGGTGGTCTGGGGTGGTCCCAGAGCTAGGGAGGGCTCCAGGGAGACCGTGAGGCCGTGCCGGTTCCTGGTGGTCCAGGGTGATCAGCGAGGCTGATGGGGAGGGCCCTGGGCAGGCAGGCAGGTCGGCGGGACCCGGTGGGCAGAGCGGTGACGGTCCGGGTAGATGTCCGGCGATCCGGGTTAGGATCTCAGGTTTTTGGGATATCATGGGGAAGAGTTAGGATCTCAGGTTTTTGGGATATCATGGGGAAGAGTTAGGATCTCAGGTTTTATGGATATAATGGAGAAGAGTTAGGATCTCAGGTTTTTTGGATATCATGGGGAAGAGTTAGGATCTCAGGTTTTTGGGATATCATGGGGAAGAGTTAGGATCTCAGGTTTTTGGGATATCATGGGGAAGAGTTAGGATCTCAGGTTTTATGGATATCATGGAGAAGAGTTAGGATCTCAGGTTTTTGGGATATCATGGGGAAGAGTTAGGATCTCAGGTTTTTGGGATATCATGAAGAAGAGTTAGGATCTCAGTTTTTTGGGATATCATAGGGAAGAGTTAGGATCTCAGGTTTTTTGGATATCATGGGGAAGAGTTAGGATCTCAGGTTTTTTGGATATCATGGAGAAGAGTTAGGATCTCAGGTTTTTGGATATCATGGAGAAGAGTTAGGATCTCAGGTTTTTGGATATCATGGAGAAGAGTTAGGATCTCAGGTTTTATGAATATCATGGAAAAGAGTTAGGATCTCAGGTTTTTGGATATCATGGAGAAGAGTTAGGATCTCAGGTTTTTTGAATATCATGGAAAAGAGTTAGGATCTCAGGTTTCTTGGATATCATGGAGAAGAGATAGGGTCTCAGGTTTTTGGATATCATGGGGAAGAGTTAGGATCTCAGGTTTTTGGATATCATGGAGAAGAGATAGGATCTCAGGTTTTTTGGATATCATGAAGAAGAGTTAGGATCTCAGTTTTTTGGGATATCATAGGGAAGAGTTAGGATCTCAGGTTTTTTGGATATCATGGGGAAGAGTTAGGATCTCAGGTTTTTTGGATATCATGGAGAAGAGTTAGGATCTCAGGTTTTTGGATATCATGGAGAAGAGTTAGGATCTCAGGTTTTTGGATATCATGGAGAGGAGTTAGGATCTTAGGTTTTTGGATATCATGGAGAAGAGTTAGGATCTCAGGTTTTTTGGATATCATGGAGAAGAGTTAGGATCTCAGGTTTTTGGATATCATGGAGAAGAGTTAGGATCTCAGGTTTTTTGAATATCATGGAAAAGAGTTAGGATCTCAGGTTTCTTGGATATCATGGAGAAGAGATAGGATCTCAGCTTTTTGGATATCATGGGGAAGAGTTAGGATCTCAGGTTTTTGGATATCATGGAGAAGAGATAGGATCTCAGGTTTTTTGGATATCATGAAGAAGAGTTAGGATCTCAGTTTTTTGGGATATCATGGGGAAGAGTTAGGATCTCAGATTTTTTGGATATCATGGAGAAGAGTTAGGATCTCAGGTTTTTGGATATCATGGAGAAGAGTTAGGATCTCAGGTTTTTTGGATATCATGGGGAAGAGTTAGGATCTCAGGTTTTATGGATATCATGGGGAAGAGTTAGGATCTCAGGTTTTTTGGATATCATGGGGAAGAATTAGGATCTCAGGTTTTTTGGATATCATGGGGAAGAATTAGGATCTCAGGTTTTTTGGATATCATGGGGAAGAGTTAGGATCTCAGGTTTTATGGATATCATGGGGAAGAGTTAGGATCTCAGGTTTTTTGGATATCATGGGGAAGAATTAGGATCTCAGGTTTTTTGGATATCATGGGGAAGAGTTAGGATCTCAGGTTTTATGAATATCATGGGGAAGAGTTAGGATCTCAGGTTTTTTGGATATCATGGAGAAGAGTTAGGATCTCTGGTTTTTCGGATATCATAAAGAAGGGTTAGGATCTCAGGTTTTTGTCGTTGTTTGTGTCCCTGTCAAATAGGTTTCCCCTCCCAACATACATGGTCATTATGACAGGTAGTGAGGGAGGAAATCTACTCAATAGGGACACAGACAGCAATAGAAATCTGATAGAGGATAGGTTATGGTTTATCCCAATCCTTGAATCTTACATATAGTGTACTGTATAATATATTAGCTGAAAATGGGTTATCAGCATAGAATATTATTTGCTATAACCTTTCAGAATGAATAGTCCAATTTTTGCAAAAGTCCACTTCTACCTAGTATGTGTATGAATGTACAGTAGGGACCTTAGATTGTGCGCCACTTGAGGGTTAGGGACTGATGTGAATGTACAATATATGTAAAGTGTTGCCTAAATTGACAGCGCTATATAAGTACTTGTAATAATAATAATAATAATAATATCTGGCTCATGTTCAAAGTGTCTCGTGGACTTAAAACATGTGGAATATTATCGCTCATTACATCACCTCAGGGTCTTTCCAGCAACTGGTTGATCTGTTTATACAGTAAATGCTCAGGATAATCAGTGAACCTGTATAGGATAGAATAAATATTATTTCTCTGATCCAAGAAGGCCAGCATTATATAAACCTAAGCAAAGTTTTTTGTGTGGTCTTTTCCAGAAAGGAAAGATAATAACAATTTATAAAGGATGACCCATCAAAAACAGGTAATCTGTATGACTGCCTTCCAATATTTCTTATTTATACATACACTATATAATTAATTCCCCTTAAATAGACTTATAGGTCTAGATGGAGCCTTGTGATTGGCCATTTGATCCTTATTCCATATTATGGAATGTCCTTATTCTCTTGGATACGCTAGCAGTGAGATCTTCCTTACTGCCCATCTTCTACATGGCCACCCTTGCGGGTTCCAGCTCCTAATCTTGTATTCTACAATTTAAAAAAAAAAATCCAGTGGGGAGAATGGGATCCCCTCTTGGAGGACATAGGGAGTAGGTAATCAAACCATGTGTGTACAGCCCAATGAAGAGCGATCCTGTGTCAGGATCTGTCTACAGGAGGGGGAGAGCACAGCACACCTCCTCTGGCTCTGTAGCAATTCCCGCCTGTAAATTTTGGAGGGGTAGGGGGTGTCGAACATACAGGCGGGGAATTGTCCTGGACCACTCATTTGTGCTTAGGTTCAGATGAGGAGGTTTGTGGAGGAGGGGAGAAGGGGGGCTATAGGTGCTGGGAAAGGTAACGTGGGGGGGGGGATTTCTGCAGCAAGGAGGAGGAATGGGGGGATATGTGCTAGGAGGGGGGATTTGTGCTAGGAGAGGCTGGGGGGATTTTGGTTAAGAGGGGGAATGGGGGGGATTTGACCCCCTGTACCTTGCCCTACTAATCCCTGTGCACTGCTCTTCTGACCCCCTGTCCTCTGCCCTGCTGACCCCATCTTCCATCCTGCTTATCCCCCTGTCCTCTGTCCTGCTGACCCTCTGTACACTGCCCAGCTGAATCCCTGTACACTGCCCTGCTGACCCCTGTACACTGCCCTACTGACCCCCTGTACACTGCCCTACTGACCCCCTGTACACTGCCCTACTGACCCCCTGTACACTGCCCTACTGACCCCGTCCTTCGTTCTGCTGACCCCTGTATACTGCCCTACTGACCCTCTATCTGGCAGACCCCTGTACACTGCCCTACTGACTCCTGTACACTGCCCCACTGATCTTGCATCCTCTGGCCCCCTGACATTTTTTTACTGCACCCCCACATCAGACAGGCTAGATTCGGCCCTGCTTCCTCCTACAGAGGCTGATGATGAAGCACTATTCTTCCCATTGATAAAAGCGATTGGGCACTAATTCTCTCACTGACAATCAACAGAAGTATCATGAATGATACTGTCAAGCCTTAGAGGGAGAGTAAAAAAAAAAATTTGTTTAGGGAATCCTCAGCATGCCAGGCTTCAAGACAAAGTGCCCTAATCATGTGAACAGACATTAAGCCCCTGCGAATCACAAGCTTGTGTGCTGGTAATAGACCATCAAATCTGTAACACAGTGCTGTAGACATTTGCATCAGTTTTCAAGAAAATACACATCAAAGGGAAAACGTTCCTTAACATTGTCAGGAGGGAACCATAATTCCACAGGTTGCTTCCAGTCCTCATAAAGAAATGATTTGCATACACAATGCAATGGGAAGATCTTCATAGCCACAGCTCTATAATACCTAATGCTTGAAACGGTAGGCTGATCCTCTAGCTTCAGGGCAGAGCTCACTGAATCAAAAAAAGAATCAAGACCCTCTTGTTAAATTAGAGTCATATGGGACTTGTGAAACACAGTCTCTTCAGGAGAAGGCTACAAGGGCTTTAAATCCCGAGGCCACATTATTTCGGATTAGTTTAAATTTGTTACTATTGTAATGTGGAAATTCACATATATCCGATTCTCCGAAAACTCAAAAATTTCAATTCGGAACTAAAAGAACCACACATGTCTAACACACATGCACTGGGACCAGTTTAGGTAGCTTAACTTGCTGGCATGCATTGTGGAAAAGAAGCCGAGCGCCTAGAAAAACCTCATATAAACAGAGGAAGAATGAATCCATGCAGCTAATGTCACAAGGGGGGAATTAAACTCATGAGCCCAGTGCTGCAGCTGTTAAGAACTGTCCTGTAGGGCTCAGGGGCGGACTGACAACTCATGGGGCCCCCGGGTAATAGGGGATCATGGGGCCCCTGTGTCCTTGCCCAAACTCAAAAACGCCTATGAAAAAGGTACCAGGGGCATCTCATGGGGCCCCCTACTGACCCCGGGCCCTTGGGCAGCGCCCCAGTTTCCAAATGGTCAGTCCGCCCCTGGTAGGGCTGCATTACATACAGTATATAATCATTTGTCTTCTATATGTACTCCTACAATTTGGTTATAATATTAACTTGAGGATAAGGAAAGATAAACTTACCTTCCGGAAGGAAGTTTTAGATTGCCATCACCATACAGTTGTTCTCATTGGCTTTCCGCTCCTTCTCATTGCTGCTTGTGCTGCCTTACCCTCTCCCAGTCTGGGTGTTACTGTGCAGGAAATGACTGGAGACCAATGTCAAGACAGATTCTGGTACATATTCTAGTTCAATATTAAAATACTGTACAGCAACAAATTTTTAAAGGAATACACAACTACACTAAATTGTGTTTTTTTTTATATCTGACTGGAGTTCAGTGACTCAGTGGACAGTAATGAGTTTTCTTAAATATACAGTGGGGATCAAAAGTTTGGGCACCCCAGCTAAAAATTTGTATTAATGTGCATAAAGAAGCCAAGGAAAGATGGAAAAATCTCCAAAAGGCATCAAATTACAGATTAGACATTCTTATAATATGTCAACAAAAGTTAAATTTTATTTCCATCATTTACACTTTCAAAATAACCGAAAACAAAAAAATGGCGTCTGCAAAAGTTTGGGCACCCTGCAGAGTTAATATCTTGTACTTTGGCAAGTATCACAGCTTGTAAACGCTTTTTGTAGCCAGCCAAGAGTCTTTCAATTCTTGTTTGAGGTATCTTTGCCCATTCTTCCTTACAAAAGTCTTTCAGTTCTTTGAGATTTCTGGGCTGTCTGTCACTCACTGCTCTTTTAAGGTCTATCCATAGATTTTCAATTATGTTGAGGTCAGGAGATTGCGAAGGCCATGGCAAAACCTTCAGTTTACGCCTCTTGATGTAATCCCCCGTGGATTTCAAAGTGTGTTTAGGATCATTATCCATTTGTAGAAGCCATCCTCTCTTTAACTTCAGCTTTTTCACAGATGGCATCAAATTACCATCCAAAATTTGCTGAAATTTTATTGAATCCATTTTTCCTTCTACTCGTGAGATGTTCCCTGTGCCACTGGCTGCAACACAACCCCAAAGCATGATTGATCCAACCCCATGCTTAACAGTTGGACAGAGGTTCTTTTCATTAAATTCTGTGCCCCTTCTTCTCCAAACGTACAGTGGGGCAAAAAAGTATTTAGTCCGCCACCAATTGTGCAAGTTCTCCCACTTACAGAGATGAGAGAGGCCTGTAATTGGCATCATAGGTAGACCTCAACTATGAGAGACAAAATGAGAAAACAAATCCAGACAATCACATTGGCTGATTTGGAAAGAATTTATTTGCAAATTATGGTGGAAAATAAGTATTTGGTCACCTACAAACAAGCAAGATTTCTGGCTCTCACAGACCTGTACCTTCTTCTTTAAGAGGATCCTCTGTCCTGCACTCATTACCTGTATCAATGGCACCTGTTTGAACTTGTTATCAGTATAAAAGACACCTGTCCACAACCTCAAACAGGCACACTCCAAACTCCACTATGGTGAAGACCAAAGAGCTGTCGAAGGACACCAGAAACAAAATTGTAGAGCTGCACCAGGCTGGAAAGACTGAATCTGCAATAGGCAAGCAGCTTGGTGTGAACAAATCAACTGTGGGAGCAATAATTAGAAAATGGAAGACATACAAGACCACTGATAATCTCCCTCAATCTGGGGCTCCACGCAAGATCTCACCCCGTGGGGTCAAAATGATCACAAGAACGGTGAGCAAAAATCTCAGGACCACACGGGGGGACCTAGTGAATGACCTGCAGAGAGCTGGGACCAACTTAACAAAGGCTACCATCAGTAACACACTACGCCGCCAGGGACTCAGATCCTGCAGTGCCAGACGTGTCCCCCTGCTTAAGCCAGTACATGTCCGGGCCCGTCTGAAGTTTGCTAGAGAGCATTTGGATGATCCAAAAGAGGATTGGGAGAATGTCATATGGTCAGATGATACCAAAATAGAACTGTTTGGTAGAAACACAACTCGGCCTCTCTCATCTTTTTAAGTGGGAGAACTTGCACAATGGGTGGCTGACTAAATACTTTTTTGCCCCACTGTACCTTTGCTCATTCCGGCCAAAAAGTTCAATTTTAACCTCATCGGTCCACAGAACTTGTTTCCAAAATGCATCAGGCTTGTCTATATGTTCATTTGCAAAGTTCAAACGATGATTTTTGTGGTGAGGACGTAGAAGAGGTTTTCTTCTGATGACTCTTCCATGAAGACCATATTTGTACAAGTATCTCTTTATAGTGGAATAGTGTACCACAACTCCAGTGTCTGCCAGATCTTTCTGGAGGGATCGTGCAGTCAAACGTGGGTTTTGAATTGTTTTTCTCACAATCCTGCGAGCTGTTCTGTCTGATATTTTTCTTGGTCTTCCAGATCTTGCTTTAACTTCCACTGTTCCTGATGACTGCCATTTCTTAATTACATTCCGAACAGAGGATATTGACATCTGAAAACGCTTTGCTATCTTCTTATAGCCTTCTCCAGCTTTGTGAGCGTCAACTATTTTCAGTTTCAGTTTTCTAGACAACTGCTTAGAAGAACCCATGGTGCTGATTGTTGGGGCAAGGTCAGATGAGTCTGGGCATTTAAAACCTTTGAGCTTGACATCACCTGGTCTTCCCAGACGATGATTGAGAACAATCCATGACACTGGCAGGTCTCAGCTTTGCAAAGGGGGCAGTGCATGCTATAAATTCTGCAGGGTGCCCAAACTTTTGCAGATGCCATTTTTTTGTTTTCTGTTATTTTGAAAGTGTAAATGATGGAAAAAAAATCTAACTTTTCTTGACATATTATAAGAATGTCTAATCTGTAATTTGATGCCTTTTGGAGATTTTTCCATCTTTCCTTGGCTTCTTTATGCACATTAATACAAATTTTTAGCTGGGGTGCCCAAACTTTCGATCCCCACTGTAGCTGTACTCTAGCAGCTTATAGTAATAAAAATCATTTATTAGAGCCGATTCTTACCATTCCATGGTGTCCCGATCTCCCAGTAACTCTCTGATTTCCTCCCGACATTTTTCTTGGTGTTCGGGGTATTTGGCCATACAGTAGAATATCCAGGAGATCCCGCTGGCTGTTGTATCATGTCCCTCAAACATGAACGTGTCCACCTCAGCACGCAGGTCCTTATCAGACAAGCCTTGACCGTTCTCATCCTAAATACACACAACTAATAAATCATTTATTTACATTTGAGTTTCCAAGTCTTGCCTAGCATGAAGAAGCAGATTGCGGAATGATTAAAGTTTATTTTTTTTCCACATTTTATTGAGTTTTTCTCAGGGCTTTTTTTCAGTGGGATTGTGGAGGAACGCAGTTCCAGCACCTCCAGCACTGAATGTATGTAATGGCAAGGGGTGCTGGAGTGTGATGGAGGATCTATTGATTCTGATTCTTGGGGGGGGAATATATTGTTCATGGGGGGATCTATGTTTGCCAAGAGGTCTATTGTTGTTGCTGGGGGATCTATTATTGCTGGGAGTTGGTTTTATGTTGTTGAGGGGTCAGTTGTTTCTGGGAGGAATCTACTGTTGAGGGAGGGGTCTATTGTCCCTGGCTGCTGGAGGGTCCATTGATGCTTGTTGCAGAGACATATGTTGTTGCTGCAGGGGTCTAGTGGTATCTAGTGGGGTGGTATTTTGTTGCAGGTGATCCATTGTGGGTGTATTTTTGCTGGCTGCAGGAGATCTATTTTACTGCTTTTCTTGCCACCATTAACAATTTCCATACAAATTACCTAGCACCACAAAATTATACTTCATTCTGTGTACTCTAAAAAGGGTGGTACGGGAAGGTGGGCGGAGGGTGGAACCAAAGAATGATATTTGGAGGTGGGTATAGAGCAGAGATAAGGGGTGACTGGGAAAGGAGAAGTTCCAGCACCTATTCTGAAGGGCAAGTTCCAGCACCTATTCTGAAGGGCGAGTTCCAGCACCTATTCTGAAGGGCGAGTTCCAGCACTTATTCTGAAGGGCGAGTCCCAGCACCTATTCTGAAGGGTGAGTTCCAGCACGTATTCCCAAGGGTGAATTCCAGCATCTATTCTGAAGGGTGAGTTCCAGCACGTATTCCCAAGGGTGAATTCCAGCATCTATTCCCAAGGATGAATTCCAGCACCTATTCTAAAGGGCGAGTTCCAGCACCTATTCTCAAGGGCGAGTTCCAGCACCTATTCTCAAAAGCGAGTTCCAGCACCTATTCTCAAGGGCGGGTTCCAGCACCTATTCTCAAGAGCGGGTTCCAGCACCTATTCTGAAGGGTGAGTTCCAGCACCAATTCTGAAGGGCGAGTTTCAGCTCCTATTCTCAAGGGGCGAGTTCCAGCACCTATGCTCAAGGGCGAGTTCCAGCACCTGTTCTCAAGAGCGAGTTCCAGCACCTATTCTCAAGGGCGAGTTCCAGCAGCTATTCTCAAGGGCGAGTTCCAGCAGCTATTCTCAAGGGCGAGTTCCAGCAGCTATTCCCAAGCGTGAGTTCTAGCACCTATTCTCAAGGGCGAGTTCCAGCACCTATTCTCAAGAGCGAGTTCCAGCACCTATTCTCAAGAGCGAGTTCCAGCACCTATTCTCTCAGAAAAAAAAAGCTCTAGTTTTTCTTCTTTATTCTATATGCATTTGCATCTGTTTTCCTCCATCAATGTGCCTTTCAACAAAAATTTAATTAATTGACCCGTAATAAACTTGTAAGTAAATCAATGCAGTGCATGCAGAAGCATAAAGTTGTTCAACAATGTGAATAATACCATTTATAAACACTACATTTATTTATTTGCACAATAAAATGAAGAAGGGGCAGCAATGCAAGCCAATGTGAACAACTGCACTGCACTGGGCTGGCAATCTAACACAGGGAGTGTGCAGACAAGAGGGTAGTGCACAGGAATGGCCTAATCTGAATGCTGCTGCTCCTTCACTATCCAATCAGAATCAAGGACAAGTTCTCAACTAAGCAATATTACTTTAACTGTAATACAGACACCTGAGGTGGGGTCCTGGGTATGCTGTCTGGATCACAAGGCTACAAACCTATTGGCAGGCAAGACATGTACCGTAATTTTAACTGTGAATATAGCTGTTTACTGGCCTCGATTTTGAAGGTAATATGATTCTGATTCCTACATGTAACTTAGATCTAACATCATACTACTTTGAACATTTTACCTTTGCACACAGGAGAATATCAAGAAAATCAAGATGTCTTTTTTGGCTGATTTTGTTCAACTCCTTCTCACATTTTAGCAATTCTTTTCTCTGTTTGATTACTTTATCTAAAATGCAAATGAAAAATTAGTCTAGTTTTTTTTTTTTACTGTGAAACTATAGTGTGCTGTGCAGCTGCCCATTTTTTTTCTCTGTTCTCTATCGCTTACCATACAATACCAGCGCTAAACCAGCCAAGATCATCAAAAAGGTAAATTAGTGACCTGGGAGTTTTGATAAGCACCAGCTATGACAGTTACATAGTTAATCTGGCTGAAAAAAGACAAAAGTCCATCCAGTTCAACCATAAAAAAAAAAAAAAAGGTATAATCCTATAACCACGGTTGATCCAGTGGAAGGCAAAACAACCCCAGCAAAGCATGATCCAATTTGCTCCTGCAGGGAGAAAAATTCCTTCCTGATCCCCCGAGAGGCAATCAGATATTCCCTGGATCAATTTTACCTATAAATGACCCTATTGACTTTACCAGCATCACTAACACAATTTTATGTCACCACTACCAATTAAGCCAATCCCACGCATCATCTGTTAAACAACAAGACATGCCTATTGAAGAATGATCCCTCTACAAACCAGATCGCATTTTGTCCACAAGGCCACCCCTGGACCTCCATGGGCCCTGTAGCAATTTTTGACATTTTCAAATGTGCAACAGTATTGCCCTCTCTATGCCATAACTGGCCTCTTCAGACACATGAGATTTCATTTAAACACACACATACATACAATTGTGTTCAAAATAATAGCAGTCAGACATCACTAACCTGATCAATCACTGTTTTTGGTAGACGTGATATTTCTACATGGCAAATAATTTATTAGCAGGTGTAGTAGAGTAAGAGAAATCCAAAAGACCCAACAGTCATGACATGCATGCTGCTGATTCTGTGTAATTGAATCACTCATTGAAAGGGGCATGTTCAAAATAATAGCAGTGTGAAGTTCTATTAGTGAGGTCATTCATTCTTTGAAAAACAGGTGGCAATTATTGCTCTTATTTAAGGAAGGAAGGCAGCAAATGTTGTACATGCTGGTTACAGTGCATTTCTCTCTGAAATTCTGAGGAAAATGGGTCGTTCCAGACATTGTTCAGAAGAACAGCGTACCTTGATTAAAAAGTTGATTGGAGAGGGGAAAACATATAAAGAAGTACAGAAAATGATAGGCTGCTCAGCTAAAATGATCGGAAATGCTTTAAAATGGCAACCAAAACCTGAAAGACGTGGGAGAAAGCGAAAAACTACCATTCGAATGGATAGAAGAATAGCCAAAATGGCAAGGACTCAGCCAACAATCAGCTCCAGGAAGGTCAAAGAAGGTCTAAAGTTCCCTGTGAGTACTGTTACAATTAGAAGACGCCTATGTGAAGCCAAGCTATCTGCAAGAAGCCCCCGCAAAGTCCCACTGTTGAAAAAAAGACGTGCTGAAGAGGTTACAATTTGCCAAAGAGCACATTGACTGGCCTAAAGAGAAATGGTGCAACATTTTGTGGACTGATGAAAGTAAGATTGTTCTTTTTGGGTCTAGTGGCCGGAGACAGTTTGTCAGACGACCCCCAAACACTGAATTCAAGCCACAGTACACTGTGAAGACAGTGAAGCATGGTGGTGCAAGCATCATGATATGGGGATGTTTCTCATACTACGGTGTTGGGCCTATTTATCGCATACCAGGGATCATGGATCAGTTTGAATACATCAGAATACTTGAAGAGGTCATGCTGCCTTATGCTGAAGAGGAAATGCCCTTGAAATGGGTGTTCCAACAAGACAACGACCCCAAACACACCAGTAAACGTGCAACATCTTGGTTCCAGACCAACAAGATTGACGTTATGGAGTGGCCAGCCCAATCCCTGGATCTTAATCCAATAGAAAACTTGTGGGGTGACATCAAAAATGCCGTTTCTGAGGCAAAACAAAGAAATAGAGAAGAACTGTGGAATGTAGTCCAATCATCCTGGGCTGGAATACCTGTTCACAGGGGCCAGAAGTTGGTTGACTCCATGCAACACAGATGTACAGCAGTTCTCAGAAACAGTGCTTATACAACCAAATATTCATTAAGTGATTCAAAGGAAAGCAAAATCTTCAAACATTTTTCAGTTTATATAGTGAATGTTTGAGTTTGTAAAGAAGAATACAAACACTGCTATTTTTTTGAACAGTCTAATATTCACTGTTTTTCAATTTTTTAGAGGAACAACACAAATTTGATCTATTTTTCTTCATGTTTTGATTTGGAATAGAATGTGTAGTGTTCCCAACGCATTTGTGTGTATGGAAATAAAAGCTATTAGAAGGATTTTGAGCTTTATTTACTTTTTTCAACACACTGCTATTATTTTGAACACAACTGTATATAAAGATGTACATACAAAATCCCACCTGTATGTTGATGCGCTATCCTTTGTGCCTTTCGAAAGCGTAATCCCTGGGGGCTGAGATAGTATATGAAGTCATTATGATAGATGAAGTTACGGAACCTGTGATCGACCTGGTAGGACAGCTGATAAACTGCTTTAATGTAGTCATTGTCACTTAAAAAAAGGGAAAAAGAAGAAATACAATTAACACCACTTAAATTGCTTGTGCTAAAACCAGTTGACAGGCGTTGACATGTATTTTTTTTTTCTTGGAACACATGCAATGATGTGGGCTGGCAGGAGCCAAAATACTTTTCTAGTGGGGTGGGGCTGCATTTAAATGTAGCATGTTCCCTATAACCCAGTGCACCCCAACACAACCTATTGGTGTGAACTGGGCCTATTGAAAACGATGGATTTCAGCTTGTTACTGCATTGGAACTGTAACAGAAGCTTAAATTCTGACTACAAACCAGCTTTTGAACACAATGCAGTTTGACAGAACAGGAGATCTACATACTACAAAACATCTAATACATAACAATGAACACAACCTTTAAATATGTGAGTTTACTGGTAATTTACAAGAACACTTCCTTTTTTGTCATTCTGCTATAGGACTTGCATGCTCCCAATACAGGGGAACCCAAGGCAGGAAGAGATGGCGTAGAACAGAGCGTTTGACCTACCGCCTAAGGACCACAAAACTCCACTCTCAGCATCTCCTTACCACTGTGATTGAAATCCTTTGGCCGTTAGAATGGTTGTAAACCCTTGCATTTGCCTAGTGAAGTGACTGACCTCAGGTGATACACAGATGAAACAAATCCTCCTACATAAGTTGTACCTGTTTATCTTCAATTTCTCTTCTCTACATCTGTTCAAAGTGCATAATTTATAAAGCTTGTCTGAAGCTTCAGAAAACAAGGGGGGCAGAGAGCTGAAATTATAAACCTCAGAGTTCAGAGAACTGATTGGAGGAAAGGGACACACACCCCTCCACACAGCTTACAGGAACAGAGCTAAGGCCGCCAATCTGCTGGAGCTCCCTCCCCTGTCACCATTTTCTCTTGGTTTCAAGAAAATTTGTCTAGAAGTGACTTATGTTGATAGAATGAGGAAGGCATAAATGACACTTAGTGCTCTTAACTGAGACAACGACACATTATAGAGGGATATCCTTTGTTCATATTTCATGTCTGAGGCTTACAACCACTTTAAACTCTTTAGAAGTTATCTGAGAAAAGTTATACAGCAAATTTATTTAAATCTTACAGGTGAGGGACTGAAGTCTTTAAAATTTGGTCCTACCTGTCTGTCTGGCAGTTGCTCTGATAACTGAAGGCACATTTCATGATCGTGTCCAGAGTCATGAGGCTGACATGATGGAAGAGTTCAACTGGCTTCTTATCTGGGATGAGCTGCTCCCATTTATCCTGAAACCAGGTAAAACAGTTTTACAAGGGTTGTGTTCTCCTAAATCAGGGGTCTTCATACTTTCTAAACAAAGGGCAAGTTTCTTGTCCTTCAGACTTTAGGGGGGCCAGACTTTGGCCAATGGAAATAGAAATTGTCCTGGCATCAATGGGAGTTACAGTGCATCTCTGGCATTAGGGGGAGGAATAGTGCACCTTCATTAACGTCAGTGGGAGTAATAGTGCCCCATCATTGGTGTCAGTGGGCGTAATAGTGCCCCATCATTGGTGTCAATGTGAGGAATAGTGCCCCATCATTGGTGTCAGTGGGAGGAATAGTGTGCCGTCATTGGTATCAGTGTGAGGAATAGTGCCCCATTGTTGGTATCAGTGGGAGGAATAGTGTCCCATTATTGGTATCAGTGGGAGGAATAGTGCCCCATCATTGGTGTCAGTGGGAGGATTAGTGTGCCGTCATTGACGTCAGTGGGAGCAATAGTGCCTCATCATTGACGTCAGTGGCAGGAATAGTTCCCCATCATTGGTGTCAGTGGGAGGGATAGTCCCCTATTGTTGGTGTCAGTGGGAGGAATAATACCCCATCATTGGTGTCAATGTCACTGTGAGACAAGCCATCCATTAATGGTACAGCACTGATACTAAGACAGCCCATACATTAATTATTGTTTTTGTTCAACCAGCAGGTTCAATGAAAGAGAAAAAAATCTGCATTCCCCCATCCACACATTCAAGGTAGATGGCAAACTGATACACTCCCACGGCTTCAACTATCACCTCTATGCCGATGACACACAAATTTACCTCTCCACCCCTCGCCTCACCCCCTCACTGTCCGCCTGCATCGCCTACCTCCTAAACGACATATCAGACTGGATGTCGCTCCATTTCCTCAAGTTAAACCTTTCCAAAACCAAGCTCCTAGTTTCCCCCCCAGCCCGCACCCCCCCCATCCTCTCCATTACGACCAACAACGCCACCATCAATCCCACCCCACACGCCAAAGTCCTGGGTGTCACCCTGGACTCCAACCTTTCCTTCCAACCTCATGTCCAATCACTAGCAAATTCATGCAGGCTCCACCTCCGCAACATCTCCAAGATACACATGTTCCTCACCCCAGACACCACTAAACAACTCGTACACTCCCTCATCATCTCACGCCTGGACTACTGCAGCTCCCTTCTCACTGGCCTACCCAAACACATGCTATCCCCACTCCAGTCTATCCTGAACTCAGTGGCTAGACTCATGTACCTCACCAACCTCTCCACATCTGCCTCCCCCCTCTGCCAATCCCTTCACTGGCTCCCGATTGCCCAATGCATTAAATTCAAATTACTAACTCTGACATACAAAGCCACTCATAACGCTGCTCCAAACTACCTCACTGACCTGATACCCAAATACCACCCTACCTGTGCCCTTCACTCCTCACAAGACCTCCTACTCTCTAGCTCCCTGGTCTCCTCCTCCCATGCCCGACTGCAGGACTTCTCCAGGACTTACCCCATCCTCTGGAACTCCCTACCCCAATCCATCAGACTGTCGCCTACCCTCCTCACCTTCAGGCGGACCCTGAAAACCCATCTCTTCAGGGAAGCCTACCCCATCCTCACCTAACAGCCATTCTCCTCCACTCCTCCTACCACTCCATCCCCCACAGCCACTTCCTCCTGTACCACCTTCCCCTCCCTCCTAGATTGTAAACTCGAGAGAGCAGGGCCCTCAAACCCCTCGTGTATTGTATTGTTACTGTATTGTCTTATGTACTGTCCCCCCACTCTAATGTACAGCGCTGAGCAAACCCTTTGGCGCTATATAAACACTGTAAAATAATAGTCCGTAGCACAATCATTTGGGAAAGACCAGAAACGCTGGTTGTATGGATCTACTTGTATACAACTGGCCTGCCCATACAGGGATTGAAATTTGGCTGGTCCCTGTTGTTACTCTTTTCTACAGACCTTCATGTTCCACCAGGTGATTCCACCAGGATTTTGTACAACACTCAACCCCCAATCCTGCAATTTACTTGCTTTTTCCCAGTACTGTACAATGGCATGCATATTGTATGAAAAGTTGTAATGAACTTTAAATCAAGGGTTTTTTTTGGATGATACTTAATGAAAAGATGCCCCCTATGAGAAAGAATGGTCTTCATGGATCCAACATTACGTATGGCTAGACTTTGATCGCCACTTATTAAATCTTTAAATTACCAGCTCAAACTGTCTCCCCAGCCACAGATCCTCAGCCCCTTCCCATCCCCTCCACTTTCCTTCTATCCCTCATGGCATGTCTTAGCTCTTCACATCCAACATAGAACTTGATAAATACAAGCAATTTTTGGTTTGATTACTAATGTATTTATAAACTAAGACCATGTACAAATTTCATTCTGCTGCTATAGATCTGGATGATGCCCACTTCCACTCAGCAATGTAATTTCCATGATGGCTCACCCATCTTTGTTATCTAACTGTAATCTTACTATATACTTCAATAAATAAATAGGGAACAGAAAACATCCCATGAACCAATCCTGTTATGTCTACTGCAGGAAAAGTCATGTAGGTCATGTATATTAATGCATATTATCTTTGAATAAAAATACATTTATAAATGTCTGACTGTAGCTTGTATGTAAAAACTGAACACCTCAATGATTTAATCTGACCATTGAATGACAAAAAAATCTATTACCAGCATGATCTTAGTGCAGTCAGCCATTAATCGAACGTAGGGCTTTAGGACATCATAGTGAAATCCAGGAGTCAGAAGCCTGCGATGCTGGAACCACTTTGGCCCGGATAACACCAATAGTCCTTCACCTGGTTCAATAACATTAACTTTAGAAAGCTGTTAAACCAGACAGGCAAGTCAAATAACTAAATTGGCCTGTAGATCTGTCAGTAACATTTTACTTTTTTTAATAAACTTTTCTGGAGAACTACCCTGACTGCCAGTGAACTCCAAAGGGACTTTCCACAGTTTACTTAACCACTTCCAGTCCGGACACTTTTACCCCCTTCCTGTCCAGGCCAATTTTCAGCATTTAGCACTGGCACACTTTGAATGGCAATTGCGCGGTCATGCAACAGTGTACCCATATGAATTTTAAAGCATTTTTTTAGAGAGATAAAACTTTATTTTGGTGGTAATTATTCACCACTAGGATTTTTTTTTGCTATATAAATGAAAAAATCCCAAAATTTTGGAAAAACGCATTTTCTTAAAAAATTTTGCAAATAAATAATCTTTCTTCATAAATCTTGACCAAAATTTATTCAGTTATCTTTTTAGTAAAAAAATAACCCAAATTATTATATAACCAAAAATGATAATTTTTCAAACTTTTTTTTACATTTTTATTTTATTTTTTTATATTATTATTTTTTTTTTAACATACTGTCACCCTAGCAGTACAGTGTCACCATAGTGACACTGTACTACTTGTGGGGGGGTGATGAAGATTTTTTTTTTTACACTGATTGCTTTTACACCCATAAAGGCTGTAAAAGCAATCATTTCTCATTCTTGCAGCCATTGAGAAATACTGTGTGAGCTGTGATTGGTCCCAGCTTGTCACATGGTACAAGGCTGTTGTGAATAGCCTTGTACCATGTAATCTCTGTGATCATTCACAGATTTCACACGTAGTAATAAATGATGTCAGAAGTGACATCTTGCTTACTACTATTCATGTGATCACTGATTGGCCAATCAATGATCACATGATCAGGACCTCACACAGAGGTCCCGTACAGTGATTGGTGTTCCGCTGTGTCCTCCGGACACAGAGGGCACCGGATTGTGGTGCCGCATGCTCCCAGGGAGCAGGCACAGGCTAAAATACTGGGCGCCGTTTATGAATGGCAACCCGCTCCTGCACTGCCCCTGTCCGGCCATTTATATACATGAGCCGGACTGGAAGTGGTTATTTAATAGAATACTGTGTACTTACATTTTCCCCACCCTGGGCCTGTATACCATGAACATAAAGTAGTTGTAAAGGCTGAAGGTTTTTTACCTTAATGCATTCTATGCATTAAGGTAAAAAAACCTTCTGTATGCAGCTCCCCCTAGTCCCTTCTTATACATAAATGACCTCGTTCTCGATCCAGTTCTGTGCACTACAGCAGCATCCCTCTCTGCTCTTTCTCTCCTCATCGGCTCGGAGACAGCAGTGGGAGCCATTGGCTCCCACTGCAGTCAATCACATCCAGTGAGGAGGTTGAGGGCAGGGTTGAGCCATACTCTGTGTGTCAAAGGACACACAGAGCTGGCTGGGGAGCAAGCATTCTTGCTATGGGGCACTCAAGGGGGGGAGGAGGATCCAAGAGGGTTGGCAGGGGACCACAGACGAGAAGGATCTGGGCTGCTCTAGATTGCACAGAGCGGCTAAGTATAACATGTTTATTATTTTAAAACAAACATATCAGAACCTTTACAATCACTTTAATTGCAAGCTGACTAGGACAAATCAAGTTGTGGCAAAGGTCACAAGTACTGAAAGTGAGGAAAAATCACAAATGAGGAGTAGAGGGGGAATCTTCCTAACAGGGAAGATAACAGGACACACAGAGAGGGGAAATCTTTTAAAGCTGGCTATTGATGAGTCAGTGGGTAGAATAAAAAAAACTGACCCAATTCCCCCATCCACACATTAAGGCTGGATTGAGGAATCCTATTGCTAAGTCATTGTATTCTGACAGTGGGGAGACTTCCCCACTATCAGAGTACACTCAGCACTGCAGGGCAGTTGAACAAATGTCAATCAGTAGATCAGCTTGTAGTTAGGTGCAGCATGATGCAAATAACCAAATTTGTATTGAAGGAATGGCCCAAAGATACAAACAGCCCAGAGGGAAGGCCTCCAGCAGGGAACATTCACAGTTCTATGCAAATTTGCAGATTGGAGCAGATTCTGATGCACCGACAGCGTCTGTCTCTGAGGGCCGAGTGCAGCCTGGCCAGTCTGAACTCAATGGGGAGAATTCCGATTCAGAATGGTGTGTCCCTAGCTTTTTACTACTCGTCCTGAACCTTTCCCCGCTGCTATTCACTCTCCCTGACAGACGGGTGAAAAGTTCCTACACTATTCACTTGCAAAAAAAAATGCACACCAAAGCCTGGCGGCAGGCACTTTACCAGGGTCTGCTGACCCAAGATGGCCATCAGGGTCATTTGGATGCAGCGTAGCCAACTGAAACGCTGCCTAGGGGCCCAAGGAAACCATAGAGAAGTCAAGTTTCTCTTGATTTCCTCTCCAGAAGCAGTGCTGTTCCAGCCAAGAGCCATCTACAGCGAGAACAGAGACTGAACTTTCCTACAGACTTCTGTATAACTGCAGTGCACATACGTGGATCAAAATTCAGCTGGTCCCTGCTGAACCAGACAAATTTCAATCAGCCTATGGCCTATGAGAAGCTTAACAGTGGTCACAACAGCAATAAAAAAGACATGTTCAGATCCCTCCCCACTTTATCCAAAAACCAATATAAAAAGTTTTAGGTTTAGATAAACTGTAACGTACATACCAATCCATGGGACAATAAACCTATAGGCTGCATCATCTTTAGGATCTGAAAAATGCAAAAAATGACAGAATGAGAAGTTTAGCATTGCATTTTATACAATTTTAATACTGATAGGGACAGATTTCCACCATTGGAGCCTTTAGGCACAATATCTTTGATACCCTCTTGTACCCTTGTAGGCAGGTGTAGATTGACCTCCCTACACAGGTGGCGCTGTGGCAGTCACCCTGTAATGACAGTGGAGGACAGGAGGAATGGCCTTTTCTCTTAGACCTCTGTATGTGTCATCGGGTGGGCTGCTGTCTAATTGGATGCTGCCACCCAGGATGACCCTTGCAGCCATCTTTAGTGAGGGCTTTTTTTCCACTGCAGTTGGTGTGCATTTTGCATGTGGTTAGCTCAGGAACCTGCTTGACAGGGAGAGGTTCCAGAGGAAGAGGGACAGTATAGAGACTGTCGTCAGAGCTTCTATAGGGGAACCTTTCCAATACTAGTTCTGCTGTATTTGCCTTCCAGCCATGACCTCTGTGCCAGGTGCTGGCGGTCTCTGTGCATTGCTCTCTGCAGGTACCACATAACCTCTTGTGAGTGTTGCTGCAAGCTCTAATCTGCTGCATAGACTCTGTTACTGTATGTTATTATATTATTATTACACAGGTTTTATATAATGCCAACAGTTTGCGCAGCACTTTACAAAATGAAGGTAGACATTACAGTTACAATACAATTTGGTACAAGAGGAAGCAGAGGGCCCTGCTCCTTTGAGCTTACAATCTAGGATATGTAGGAATGTTTTTGATAATACAATTTCTGCAATTTCAACCACTGTGAGTGCCACGCCTTCCCTAAGAGGTGCCTACCACCTAGACCCATACAGCCTACATTCTCAAAAGGTAAGTCCCACATCAAAAGGTATATTTACCTATATTAGTTTCTCTGACTCACCATTAATATAGGTGTGGATTATTAACCGAACATAATGGCATACAAAGAAAAAAGCAGTTGACAAGGACAGACTGCAAAAAAGTCGGTATTAAATAAATCCTAAACAGAGTAAAAAGTACATCAATATGAATGCAAAGAAGTATCTTTATTATAATCTCAAAGATCTGGAGAAGGATAGGCTCTTGCCAAGGTGAACACATGGTCTAACTAGTTTGTCAGCAAGGGTGGGGTGCAAAGACAGGGAGACCAAAATACTCGCTTGGATGGCCAGCACTGCAGCTGGAGAGAAAGTCAAGTGAAACTTGGCTTCTCTATGGCTTCCTTGGCCCCCTAGGTAGAATTTCAGTTGGCTACGCTTGGCAAATCCTAAGAGGGTAGTGCTACACGAGCAACAACTGATTTAAGGAAAGCTGTCTGTAGAGATCTTTGAGGCTCCATTCATACCTGAACAATTTGATGTGCAATTTGAAGCTTCACCAGAAGTGCTAGGATTTCCATGATATTGAGTGATGCCCATTCACACCTGAGCATAGTATCACTTGAAGCTCATTGCTTGAAAAGCAGTGCAGTAAGGCACTCTGGCAGCTCTCCGTTGCTGTGCAAACTAAGCCGCAATAAGAGCACCTTTTTCAAGCATTTTCTTGCCTAGTAACTTACTTTTCCCTGGCTATAAAAAAATTAATGACACCCATTTCAAGTGTGAATGGGGCCTTAGTGTGTATTCACACATTCACTTCCACAGCAGCACTCATTGCCATGTAAAGGCACTACTACTAGGTTCTACTATGTTGCATTGCGGTGATATGCCATTTATCTTTATTGGAACACCAAAACACATATAGAGTGTAAAGAAATAGACCATTGCTACAGTACACAAATCTTAAAGTAGAACTAAAGGCAAAAAGTTTTTTTAAACTATTTTTGGATAGACTAAGGGAGGGTTATAACTCATGTGAGGTTTTTTATTTTTTTTTTTGCCATCTGTGTTCCATTGGAGAATTTTCCCTTAACTTCCTGTTCCATAGCCAAAACAGGAAGTGAGGGAATCCTGAGTTGCCGCCAGGATTAGTGTCCCCATTGCAAGATTTCCCCCCTATTACTGTTTTAGTGTCAACAGAAAATCTGTGATTTCACTTTCAATGATAATAGTAAAAAGGACAAATGGAGAGGGTGAATCCCCTTTACAAGGACATAGATGGTAATGAAAACCTGACAGGGGATCTAATCTCTCCACTCTATCCAAAACTAAAAAAAGAAAAGTTTTTCCTTTAGTTAACTTTTCATGCTATTTAGGCTGTAGTGCACTTGAATAATGCATGTCATTTCTTGTAAGTGTTGAGGTTTATTAAGGGACAGTTACAATTAGTCTCTCATATGACCCTTTTCCCAGTTTTATAACCTGTCCATATTAAGAACTGTATTCACCAATGAGCACAGCAGACACGTAGGTGGCCCACATTTTGTCCCATCAGTTGAGGTAGTCATCTCATATAAGGAAATTTACACATTGTCACAAAATTGTAAGCCAGGTTAGAATCCATAACATAATAAAGTTTGGGTTTCTGTGTGATGATCCTAGCAGAAATGGAGCAAGGGGTAGGCTGTATGGTATACAAAGAAAAAAGCAGTTGACAAGAGCAGACTGCAAAAAGTCATCAATAAGTAAATCCTAAGCAGTGTAAAAAGTACATCAATGTGAATGCAAAGAAGAATCTTTATTATAATCTCAATGATCCTGGGAGGGTAGGCTCTTACCAAGGTGAACACACAGTCAATGACATATATAGTCCACATCATACACGTAGCTGAATTACATAAAGCAATTATAGGCTTGGAAACCATGATATATTGAACCTATTTGTTAGGAATGGACTGGCCAGCAATGGTGGGACTCACCTGCCTTTTGATCTGCAGTACCAGGGCTGGCCAGCGGGTGCTCCCAGCAATCAGAGACTCAACCTTTCAGCCAGCTAACACCTGGAACTGATGATGCTGGGGTATTTAAGGGATGGCCAGACCCACAGACTCTGCCTTGGTGTTGTGTTTGTCCTGGGCCCTGTATCTGTCCTGCATCCTGTTTCTGTCCCTCTGCCTGACCCTCTGTACTACGCTGCTTGTTACCTGTTTTGATCTCTGGCTTGTGACCCTGACCATCCCTCTGCCTGACCCTCTGTACTACGCTGCTTGCTACCTGCTGAACCTGGCCTGTGACCCCGACCATTCTCTGCTTGCTCCCCCTGTACCTACCTGCCCAATTAATATTGACCCGGCCTGCCTGACGACGCTTGCTTGTATGTACTGTTATCTGTGGGTGGTTTGGTTTGGTTTGTTTGCACTGTATTATGTTTAGTATTGCACTGCGTTTATGTTTGTATGGTTAGTGTTAATAAATTATATTGTTTATCCCATATCTGAAGTCTGCGTTTCCCTGCGTCAGTCACACATCTCTGGTCATACCTGGGAGCCCTGACACTATTATTATTCCTACTGTGAGGATAATGACAATGAATAGCTGCTATGAAAAATTCAAAAGTTCTCACTGAGTATAATTAGGATATTACATCCTCCTGGTTTTGGTATTCTACTGACTTCCAGTGATGGCATGAACAGTGAAATAAATGTTATCTCACCACTTGAAAATATTCATCAACCATAGGAGATATTGTAGTGGTGATGATGAAGTAACAAATAGTGTCAGTCCTGAAAGATCAAAAAATGTGGTATACACAGCTAAGGAATCTCCATCTAAATTTATAAGTACTTGGCTTTGCTGGGTTAATTTCAAATCTACTGACACTTACCGTGCAATAGTCGACTAACAACATAATCTATTAATCATTAACAAATTTACAGACTTTGACAATTTTTAGTGGCTCGAGCAATACATTACCCTCTACTTTTTACTTATGATACATATGCCCCTGTCCACAACCAAGTAAATCCACTTATACTGCAAAACTCTACCTCTTGGAATTGCGCAGATTGGAAGGGGTGGGGGGCAGGGGTTAGGGCTGACCAGACCCATAAGGTTTCTTTACTCACTACCTTAACTCCCTCCTCACTTCTGTTCTGATGAGAGATGCTCCTACCCCTCATATTATTATGTTTTTCTTTTTTTTTCTCTCCCCCTACCTTTCTTTTTCACACTTGAAATGGGTGTCATTCATTTTTTTTATAGCCAGGGAAAAGTAAGTTACTAGGCAAGAAAATGCTTGAAAAAGCTGATCCTATTGAGGCTTAGTGTCAGGGCCCAGACTTGAATCTGGGCCTTCTGTGGTGGGAGGCAATGTTTCTTCTCACTGAGCCACCTGGAATGCTGGACAGCTCCCTTGACAATTCTTTGGATGATCCTGCCTTGGCCCTGCTTGTCTTGAACCTTGAACTCCTTGCTCCTCCCATGAACTTCCTATAAAGGCCATGTCCTTGCACTTCTTCCTTGCCAGATTATTGTGCCTTCCAGTCAATATCCCGCTTCTCTGTCCTGCTGCCGTATACATCTTCGCTACCAACCTTTGGCTTTGTTACTGACTACGATTTCGTCTCATCCTCATCTGCTACCACTTGTGACCGACCCTTGGCTTGTGACTGACTCCGCTACTGTCTGATCCCTAAACTGTTTTATCCGCTATCGGTTTCCAGCTGGTTCATTCCCTGGTGGGGTGAGCCTGAGATCTGCGACCTGGTATTAACACGCAGCCAATTCCATCTCCACCATTAGGAGCTCTGGGGAAAATCGGTTAATACTTAGACCCCGCACCTCAGGTGAGCCTGTATCATTCCCAGGGTGATCCACTGGTGTACCAATCCTGCTGGTTTCAGGTAAGCCTTACAACTGCTGTAGCAATTGGTCTCTGAACCTGACCTTACACCGTTTGCACAGCAACGGAGAGCTGCCAGAGTGCCTTACTGCACTACTTTTCAAGCAATGAGCTTCAAGTGATACTATGCTCAGGTGTGAATGGGCATCACTCAATATCATGGAAATCCTAGCACTTCTGGTGAAGCTTTAAATTGTGCATCAAATTGTTCAGGTATGAATGGAGCCTAAAAGATCTCTACAGACAGCTTTCCTTAGATCAGTTGTTGCTTGTGTAGCACTACCCTCTTCGGATTTGCCAAGCGTAGCCAACTGAAATTCTACCTAGGGGGCCAAGGAAACCATAGAGAAGTTTCACTTGACTTTCTCTCCAGCTGCAGTACTGGCCAGCCAAGCAAGTATTTTTGGTCTCCCTGTCTTTGTATCCCACTCTAAAAGCCCAACCCCTGCTGACATCACAATACCCCTCTAACTAGAGGAAATTGTCACCAGAAAATAGACTCGTACAGATTACACTGAACTGATACTTTGTTTATATTGAAGTTAACCGTGAGCACAGTAGAACAGTGTAAAGCAATGTGTATGCCCGTAGTAGCAGTTATCACTCTTAGCAGCTGTAAAAGAAGGAACAACATATACATCAAAATCTCAATCAGTGTTGAAAGTCCTGCTACATGGAATTTAACCCAAAGCCTCAAGTTTGAGGTGTTTTTGGTCCCCAGTGAGCAAGGGAAGCTATTAAAAGGTAAAGCTAGCTCACTTCAGGCCATCAGGATCTGATGGCAAGGTTTAAATCTAATATAGGAAAAGAGCTCTTTAATTAGGGTAGTCATGTCCCTTAAATGAAGAATCTCCTGCACACTTGTTGGGGCCCAATTGGCGCACAACAGAGATTCAGACCTCTTAGGTTGAAGAAAAAAAGGTGGCAGTTTCTCAAAGGATTAAAGCAGAGTTCCAGCCCTGCCACCCCCCCAAAAAAATACAAATACTGTAGCTGCTGACTTTTAATAGTAGGGCATTTACCTGTCTAGGCATCCAGCAGTTTCCTTACTCCAAGCCGATTCTTCAATTGGCTGTTGGGTGCTGACGCCACTATCTTGACTAAGGGAAACCACCAGTAAAGCCTTGCGGCTTCTCTGCTGGTTTCCTACTGCACATGTGTGAAGTGCGTGGTACTTTGTGAATGGTCTGCAGTCCTCTGGGTCCTTGGAAGAGCTTCCACTTTTGTGTGGAAAGATACAATACAAGAAATATTCAAGTACTATTCCTTTAAAAGGCACTTGACTGGGGCGGTGTCCCTTAAATGTACTAAGCAGGATGCAAAGTTTAGGTAAAAAGGTATCACAAGTTGTCAGAACACTTGCTGGAAAGAGGCAACTCCTCCATGGACTGCAGTAGCCAACGGCAAAGATGACAAATGTTCCTTTTAGACGGTAGGCCGATGGCGAAACGAATAATGATGTGGTTTGGCCAGCAGAGGACGTGCACCGCAGTCAGCTCTGATGATTGAATTATGCTGAGAATGTGTTCAGTAATAGGCCGGGGTACCTAGGCCGCAACATGTGTTAACTAAATTCAATGTCCACAACTGTGTGCAGGAAAATTAATGGATTTGAAAGAAATGTCAGTGTTCACTTGTTTGGCTGGTGTATGAGACTCTCTCACCTGATCTGTGGCATCACTCAGGTCCCAGGGGTCTCTCACTCTCTGTAGATGAGGGCCCCCAATAGTTCTCCGGTCCCACTTACAATGCTCAGTCTGGACACAGCGCTGTGGATTGCCTGCTGGCAGAATGTCTCCCTGAACAGGTTGACAATGCAAGTGGTCAGCGTTTCCTCCTTGCTTTTCTCCTCTCTAACTCTGCGGCTGGTCCGGTACTCTGGCATTCTGCACAGCCCTCTCCTCACGCCTGCTTCCCTTTCCTGTTCAGTCTCCGAGGCTTCTGTATATAAATGCCCTTCCCACATGCCAATTCCTCTTGGTAATGCAGACCTCTGATACACTGCTCCCCAAAAAAGTCCTGCAATTCAGCATACAAAGTCCATGAAGCTTTTCTACAGAGTTTGAGCGGTACAGAATTACAGGACACTGCCATCTTGTGTTTCTCTTAACATCCTGCAACTTGCATTATAGCAGGGTGTTACACTGGTAAACAAAGTATTTAAAAATAGGCTTCTCTACAAAGAATGTGGTTAGTATTTGCCTCTCACAAACAAACGATTTCCCAGCACACTTAACAGCCAGTCTGCAAAACAACTGAATTGTCCGTCTAACCATTTGTGTTAAAAGCAGAGGGTTTTGTTTGCACACATTTGCAAATATGTGTAAGCTGCAATGCCCAAGCCAAGGGACCTCTATATATACTGCGGTCCTAACTCTAAATTTCCAGAGCCTTCATAGTATTAGCCAGGGGCGGACTGACCATTTGGAAACTCGGGCACTGCCCGAGGGCCTGGGGTCAGTAGGGGGCCCCATGAGATGCCCCTGGTACCTTTATCATAGGTTTTTTTGAGTTTGGGCAAGGACACAGGGGCCCCATAATCCCCTATTGCCCGGGGGCCCCATGAGTTGTCAGTCCGCCCCTGGTAGGAGAACATATATAAATGGATAGCTAGCACAGAATTCTTAGGAGGACCAGGCATCCAATACACCCGGAAGCAAGTTTGATGCTGAAGCCAGTGCAGCACTTAAAGACAGTAAAGATCGACAGCATAGTACTTAGAATTTATTTGCAGGGAAACTTTTTTTATATCAATTTTCCTTTTAAACAAAGGACAAGGTTGCCTAAATAAAGATTCAACACTGATACAAAACACGGACTTTGATTTCTTACCCTGCCTGGCCAGAATAGCCTTAGCATAATCAGGATGGGTGACTACCAGCCATGCGTAGAAATTGCCGAGCCACAATGGAAATCCATACGTGTATGTCTGAGCCCAATGTAGAGCATAGTCCAAGTCCTTTCCGATTTTAAGGAACTGCAATTGAAACAGACCAAATTTACTAACAGTACTTGTAATAGACAGTCATAACCTTTTAGATGGCTTATGTCCCTGATTTCCAAGGGCTTGCATGTTTTTTTTCAACCAAGAAACTCTTGTCCTTAGGATGAATTTAGCGGCAAGGGTGGCACTCAGGGGGATAGGGTGGCCAGTTTTAGAGTCAGCCGTTGTAAGAAGATGCTGAAAGCTTATGTAAGATGGGTGTGTGGTTGGTGTGTTTTTCTTTCTGCTTACATAGTGATGTGATGCTTGAGTGACTTACCATCTATACACTGAACACAGGGGGGGGTGCTTGCTTGGTAACTCTGCCATTCAGAAAATGTCTTGTATTTAATACAGGTTGTTCTGTAAAAGGTGAACGACATCACAATCTCTGCCTTGTCCAATCAGAGGACACCTTGTACTCATTGGGAAAAAAAATACATGATATTCTCTGAATGGTTCTGATGTAGCAAGTAAATGAATAAACCTTCCAGTAAGTCTATTACTAGGCTGCAGCTAGAGGGAGCTCTAATGATTGGTAGAGTGACTTCAGGAGGCTTTTAGAGTGGTTCTAAAGGCCCAAGTTTTTTTTACCTTCTTGCATTCTATGCATGAAGGTAAAAAAAATCTTCTGTGTTTAGCAGCCCTCCCAAACACTTATCTGAGCCCCCTCTTGATCCAGCGATATACATGAGAGTCTCGGTTCTCCGGGGATTGGCTGTGGCAAACTGACATTATTAAAACAGACTTTTATTAAAAGTATTGCCCTTACGTTGAATAAATAAACTACAGCCAAAAATGACAGACAACGGGGCTCCTGCATTGCTTCTGGTCTCGGTATTCGTCACCTGGCTCTGCCCAACGTGTGTCGTCATGATCATGCGACTTCTTTGGGGGTCATTAATTTTATAGTGTAAAAAATTAAGTTACGTCGAAGCACATAAAATACCCCCACCCCCACATACATAAACACACGCACGCGTTAGGGCGCCCACGCATGAAAACGTTGATTGCGATTCACATGTCACATATCGCCACGCACGCCGGAATTAGAGCAATAATTCTAACACCAGATCTCCATTAACACCAAAATGATGACCTATAGGGGGATTATAAAGTGTTGCCTATAGAAAATATAGGGTACTGAGGTTTGGCTCTTAATTTTTTAGCTGGCTCCTATATTCATTGTTAAACCCTGATTTAGAGGATGGATAAAATGTTTAGTACAATATAAATAGAATTGGGCCTTATGTTGAACACAAGTTCAGCGAATACACGAATAGTAAGGGAGTGCTGTAGCCTGTTCGCCCACTGCACCCCACAATGCACTGCAACCTGACAGTGCATTGTGATTGGCCAAAGCAATGCACCTGACCATAGGTTAGTACAATGCTTTGGCCAATCACAGTGCATGATGATATCACAAGGGGCGGGGCCAACCAGTGACATTAAACGGGTGTACCCACCCCCTTGTGATGTCATCACAATACTGAAGAACTGTCAGGCCGGCGCAGCTGTCAGATGGCGGGAACCAGAGCAGAGAGGGTTTTTTTCCCGATTGGCGGTGGTAGCGGACATTGTGATTGATGTTGGATCTACTTTGGGAGGACATTTTTTAAACTTTTATTTTCAATATAGGACTTGTCAAAGACTGTCTTCTATAATTTTTTACACTACCTTTTTTTTTGTGAATGAGTAACAGTACCATGTACCCCATACTGATTCACATGGGGGAGGGGCCGGAATCTCGGGGCCCCCTTGTTAAAGGGGGCTTCCAGATTGCGATAAGCCCTCTGCCTACAGACCCCCAAAACCAACAGCCTACTGTTGTGGAAAAGAGTCCCTTGTCCCCGTCAACAAGGACAAGGTGCTTTGAAGGCATGATATGGTTCGGGGGGGGTGGGGGTGTGCTTGCTTGTCCCCCCCCCTTTCATAACCTGCCAGGCTGCATGCTTGGATAAGCACCTGATTTGGATTTTGGGCCCCCCCCATACCATTTTTAAAAAAATGTTGGTACGGGGGTTCCCCTCAAACTCCATACCAGACCCGAAGTGCTCGGTATGGATGGGAGGAGGACCCAACGTCGTCTTTTTTTTCATTTTTAATTGCCGGCAATTCTTTTTACATTCAGCTGTCAGTGGGGAGCCCCGCAGACAGCTGAAACATTAAAGAATGTTTTCACTACTAAAATACAGCATGACTTATAATAATATAGCTCATGTGGTATTTTAGTAGCGTAATAAAACATGGCACCTGCCCCGGTCTATAACTGGCTTATGAAGCAAGGACTATGTGAACCGGGCAACACATGTCAGTAATAAAGGAAAAATGGTTCAAAAATCAACTCGCCAGCCAGCTTGCCAACAACCAAACTGACCTGTCTAACAGTATGCGTTAAAAACAGGGGTTTAGTTAAGCACACATTTGCAAATACATACGTAAGCCACAGAGCCACATCACGGCACCCTGATATTCTGTGATCCTAACTCTACAAATTTGAAAGTCCCCATAGCAGAGGCACATGCATTTAAAGGATAGACCAAGGGCAGGTGCACGTCAGGGAGCCCACCCCTCTTAAAGGTACAGGAGTGCAAAGAACATCCAGCATGTAGCACAATGGCAGCCAGGGCGCCCAGAGCACTCACTCACCTTAAAAACAACAGTGTAATAAAACATGGCACCTGCCCCGGTCTATAACTGGCTTATGAAGCAAGGACTACGTGAACCGGGCAACGCATGTCAGTAATAAAGGAAAAATGGTTCAAAAATCAACTTGCCAGCCAGCTTGCCAACGACCAAATTGACCTGTCTAACAGTATGCGTTAAAAACAGGGGTTTAGTTGGGTTTTAGTAGCTGTGCAGAATCTTACCTCATACTCTGATACCGCTTAGTAAATTGTCCCTGTTCGAAGTTCTCTGTCAAACTTTTGTTAGGTTCTAATGTTTGACCACGAACCGAACAGGGGGGTGTTCAGCCCATCACTAAATAAAAAAGACTTTTGGTAGTCCAATTCTACATTGATTAAAATTAAAAGACTATGAATGAGACCTAAAAGAAGGACAGTTGGGTTTAGAGGAGGCACGGGGCAATTAGGATCCAAATGCTGTGCAACTCATAAATCAATAATACAGATATCAAATCTGAAAGGGATCAAGGTGCACCTTACCTCGTGTGCGTTTCCATACAGCCAGTGACACGGAGGACCCGGGAAAGGTTGGAATGCAGTGACCAGCTCCCTCCATCTCATATAGAACCTAGTGATTTTATAAAGTACATACAATCCAAACAGTGAAGCTGCCCATTGACACAGATTTGTGACACTCAGTGACAAGACAGAGGAAAGCAGAGGAGACAAAGCCATGGTGGGGATAGTAAACACAGACTGATCATACCGCCCCACTGGGCATGTGTAATGTGCGACACAGTGGCTGGCAATGGTAGCCTAGCCTCAGCCTATCATCCTGAGCAGAAGGTTGGCTGTCAATGAAAGGGGCTGGAAAAGAGAATGTGCTTTGCTCTCTGACAGAGGAAAAGCTGCAGGGCAAATAAAGAGAAGAAAACTGAGCCATTACTAATCACAGCAAAGCTTTACAAAAGGAGGATTAGTCGGGCGTTGACTTGTACAATAAGTGTTATTTAACTAGTTCTGCATTAGAGCAAGAAGTGTTTTAATTTTTTTGCACACATGTAAAAATCTTCATTTCTGGCCATAAAATTACTTAAACCCCCAGAGCATTATATATTTTCTGAAACATGTTTCCAGCACTGTTGTTTCTAATCTCCATACTGGTGCCTACATGGACTGATACATATGGACTATTCTAATATACAGAATATATGGAGTTTTGACAAATTCAAGCAGAAACTGTCCAAAAACTCACAAGTTCAATGGATGCAAGACTTGGGAAGCTGCTATCAAATAAGGGGTCCTATGTTACAATGTAACGTGACCTGTTAAAATGTTTTAAAAGTTAAAATGTTAAAAGTTTGATTGAAATAGCTTTTGATTTAAGTAAATATGCTGCAAACACAACAAATGACAATTTTCAGTTCTTTACAACCTATAAAGTGTTTTGAAACTTACTGTGCGTAATAATTTGGAACAGTGCATTGGAAGTTTTTTATGTTTAAAAAAAATACTGTTATCATTAGGAGGTTTGTTCAATAAAATGTGAATTGTACTCTTAATAGTTGATAACATGAGAATTATGCTGTTATTTACATCAATTATTTAGGTAAATGAGAAAAATATCATTTGGAACACGGTGTACATTTATATTTTCTGAAAGCAGAGACCCTGTAGCATAAAAAGGTGATAGTTGCAATTTTTTTATGTTGCATTGTACACAGGTGCCAGCTACAATAATATGAATGTAGTACACATGTATAATATACAGATACAGCCAGGGGCGGACTGACAACTCATGGGGCCCCCTGGGCAATAGGGGATCATGGGGCCCCAGTGTTCTTGCCCAAACTCAAAAAAGCCTATGAAAAAGGTACCAGGAGCATCTCATGGGGCCCCTTACTGACCCCGGGCCCTCGGGCAGTGCCCGAGTTTCCAAATGGTCAGTCCGCCCCTGGATACAGAGTGGTCAAAGTAGGTGTACATTACTTCTATTATTCGTTACTGTACATTATAAGGTGGCCCTCCTCATTTTGCTTTGTTGGAACAGAGATGGCTTGTCTACACCTTCCCCTTGAATTGACTGGCTGCCACAATCACCTAACCTGACTGCTATTGACAATTTTTTTTTTTTTTTTGGGGTGGGGGGGGGGGGCACAGTAAAAGATAAGGTTTTTGAGAAGAAGACCCACACAGTGGATTAATTGAAGAAGTTAATCTCACAAGTATTTATGCACAGTTTAAGGCCCCTTTCACATGAGGTGGACCCGTCAGTGCATCCACTTGCTCAGTGGGGGGATCTCTCCGCTGATCCCTACTGAGCAAGTGAATGACAGGTCCATGTCCATTTCTCTGCTGCAAAGTGGACACAGACACAGTCCATTGTCCTCTATGGGCGGTCGGATGGAAACGGACCGACTGCCCATTTCCATCTTACTTCCATGCCTTCCAGTCCGACGGATGGAAGGGGAACGGATCCCCATCCGTCTCTTTTTGGCAGATTAGATCGGATCGGATGTTGGCGGATTGTATCGGATTGGATGTTGGCAGGTGTAAACAGACAAATGTCCGTTTACACCCGCCGCTTCATAGAGGAGAATAAAGGTTCCGATCGGGTCCACCTAAAAAGGGTCAGGAGGACCCGATCGGAACCTCCGTGTGAAAGGGGCCTCACAATGTCAGGGATAGGATCCAGGAATGCAGCAACTTAGTGGAGGGCATTTCGAACACCTAAGAGAATTAACAGTATCACAGTGTGGGGGACACGTTCTAGGGATTTCGCACCTAAGAGACTAAACATGACTCGATCAGTACTATATAACTACTTTTAGCCATATCGTTCTCAATAGCTGTAAAGTAACAGAAATAATAAACTAACGAAAATAAAAAGAAATAAATAAAATGCCATGATCCAATTAATAGTGTATACCTTCTATAAAATGTAATGATTGGATCAATAATGTGTGTGTGTGTGTATACAGTTGTGTCCAAAATTATTCAACCCCCAATGCTGTAAAGGGGTTTAGGGACTATAGTGTACATTTGGAATTGTATTCAGAATCAAATCCTACAAGGACGTTGTAACTACCCAAATGCAACTAAAATGACATCAATTGTTTATGTAATACAGTAGTAAATGGTTCTTATGTGGTTTCTTCATTGCCACAATTATTCAACCCCTTAAAGACTACCACTCTGAAGAACAGAGGTTCATACAGGTGCTTTCCATCAGGTATTGAAAACACCTGTGGATGTCACCGAGCAGCAATCAAGCATAATAAGCACCAATTAGGCAGCTTTAAAATGACTGTGATACTCAGCTCCTTCTAGACATTTACTGGTGTGGTTACAAACATGGTGAAGGCAAGAGAATGGTCCAGGAAGACAAGAGAAGAGGTGATTTCTCTTCACAGGAAGGGCAATGGCTATAAGAAGATTGCAAAGATGTTAAACATACCAAGAGACACCTTAGGAAGCATCATTCGCAAATTCAAGGCAAAGGGCACTGTTGAAACGCTACCTGGTCGTGGCAGAAAGAAGATGCTGACTTCGACTGCTGTGCGCTACCTGAAGCGTAGAGTGGAGAGAAGTCCCCGTGTGACTGCTGAGGAACTGAGAAAAGATTTGTCAGATGTGGGTACAGAAGTTTCAGCCCAGACAATAAGACGCACACTGCGTAATGAAGGCCTCCGTGCCAGAACTCCCAGGCGTACCCCCTTGCTGTCTCCAAAGAATAAGAAGAGTCGACTGCAGTATGCCAAAAGCCATGTGGACAAACCACAAAAGTTGTGGGATAGTGTTCTGTGGACTGATGAAACAAAATTAGAACTGTTTGGGCCCATGGATCAACGCTATGTTTGGAGGAGGAAGAACAAGGCCTATGATGAAAAGAACACCTTGCCTACTGTGAAGCATGGTGGAGGGTCAATCATGCTTTGGGGCTGTTTTGCTTCTGCAGGTACAGGGAAGCTTCAGCGTGTGCAAGGTACCATGAATTCTCTTCAGTACCAGGAGATATTGGATGGAAACGTGATGCAGTCCGTCACACACCTGAGGCTTGGGAGACGTTGGACCTTTCAACAGGACAATGATCCCAAGCATACCTCCAAGTCCACTAGAGCATGGTTGCAGAGGAAAGGCTGGAACATTTTGGAGTGGCCATCGCAGTCACCAGACTTAAATCCGATTGAGAACCTCTGGTGGGACTTAAAGAAAGCAGTTGCAGTGCGCAAGCCTAAGAATGTGACTGAACTGGAGGCCTTTGCCCATGAAGAATGGGCGAAGATACCCGTAGATCGCTGCAAGACACTTGTGTCAAGCTATGCTTCACGTTTAAAAGCTGTTATAACTGTAAAAGGATGCTGTACTAAGTACTAAGATTGAATGTCACTTGGGGGTTGAATAAAACTGATAATGCTGTGAGCACAGAAAAGACATTTGTGGTTATTTCATTATAACTGTTATGTTATATTTGTCTGACCTACAAGTGCCTCTTTAATGTAAATGTAAGCAAGATGACTGAATGATCAAAAGCAATGTCAAACTGGCCAAAACACTCAATTTCAGTGGGGGTTGAATAATTTTGGACACAACTGTATATGTGTGTGTATATATATATTTATATATATATATATATGTGTGTGTGTGTATATATATATATATATATATATATATATATACACCCCTAGACAAGACCTCCCATAGTATAGGGCAGTGCTGGCAAACCTATGGCACGCATGCTGCAGTGGGCATGCAGAGCCCTCTCTGTCGGCATGCAAGCCATATCGCCCCAGCAGCCGAGCATCGAATAACAGTACACATAGGAGCCATGCATATGCTTGGAAAGGAGTAACGGTGCCAGGTGATGACGTCACAGGCTGTGAGTTGTCCGAGCTTTCGCATGGCTGGTCAGTGCACTGCCAAGGATATATATATATTGGACTGGCTGTGACTTTTAATACATTCGTTTTTATTAACACAAGATTTTAGCTTGTGCTGGTGGTCAGTGGAACTTTGCCCCCTTGTGCTGGTGGTCAGTGGAACTTTGCCCCTCCTTGTGCTGGTGGTCAGTGGAACTTTGCCCTCTTGTGCCGGTGGTCAGTGGAACTTTGCCCCCTTGTGCTGGAGGTCAGTGGAGCTTTGCCCTCTTGTGCTGCTGGTCAGTGGAACTTTGCCTCCTTGGCTGGTGGTCAGTGGAACTTTGCCCCCTTCTGCTGGTGGTCAGTGGAGCTTTGCCCTCTTGAGCTGGTAGTCAGTGGAACTTTTCCCCCTTGGCTGGTGGACAGTGGAACTTTGCCCCCTTGGCTGGTGGACAGTGGAACTTTGCCCCCTTGGCTGGTGGACAGTGGAACTTTGCCCCCTTGGCTGGTGGACAGTGGAACTTTGCCCCCTTGGCTGGTGGACAGTGGAACTTTGCCCCCTTGGCTGGTGGACAGTGGAACTTTGCCCCCTTGGCTGGTGGACAGTGGAACTTTGCCCCGTTGTGCTGGTGGTCACTGGAACTTTGCCCCGATGTGCTGGTGGTTAGTGGAACTTTGCCCCCTTGTGCTGGTGGTCAGTGGAAGCTCTGTTATTGTATTTTTCTTTTAAGACAAAAGATGTTAATGTTTGGGTTGTTTATTCTAAACTTAACCCTCATGTTGTGGGCTTGCTATCACTGGTATAAAGGGCTCAGTCATTGGTCTGCTTGTTTATTACCAAGTGTAAATGTTGTTTTGCAACTGTTTCACATGCTTGATAAAGTGTTTTATTGCTATTTTCCATTCTTTGATTGTTGACTAATTGCACGTTATTTCAATAAATATCCACCCTTGTGAACAGAAGAGTACACAAAAATTTGCTTCGGTTTGCCAACTCCGCTTTGGTTGACGAACACAAGCCGCGGCCTTCTTCCCTGCTCTGACTTGTGGTCGTGACTTCCTATAGGTGAGATCGCGGACAAAGACATACACTGAAAGTGTTCTGTAAAGACACTTACAGTACTGAGAAGCTTTTTGGTGAGCTTTTTAGCACATATTGTACAGTACTGTAGTGTACATCCCTGTGCACACTTGCTGTAAAGCTTTTTTGTGTGCTGTTTAGCACATACTGTACCAGACATCCAGTATGGCTCCAAAGAAAATTCAGAGCAAGCATGGTGGTAAAAAAGTGCAGAGCGGTAATGAAGGTGACAAGAATGTGCAGAGCGGTAATGAAGGTGACAAGAATGTGCAGAGCGGTAATGAAGGTGACAAGAATGTGCAGAGCGGTAATGAAGGTGACAAGAATGTGCAGAGCGGTAATGAAGGTGACAAGATTGTGCAGAGCAAGCATGGTAGTAAAAAGAATGTGCAGAGCGGTAATGAAGGGGACAAGAACATGCAGAGCAGTAATGAAGGTGTCAAAAATGTGCAGAGCGGTAATGAAGGTGACAAGAATGTGCAGAGCAAGCATGGTGGTAAAAAGAATGTGCAGAGCGGTAACGAAAGTGACAAGAACTTGCAGAGCAGTAATGAAGGTGACAGGAACGTGCAGAGCAGTAATGAAGGGGACAAGAATGTGCAGAGCAAGCATGGAGGTAAAAAGAAAATGCAGAGCAAGAATGGTAAGAGTTGAAGAAGGAAATTGTAGAAAAGCATGACTGTGGTATTCGTGTGACTGATCTGGCCTCGGAGTACAAGATGGTGAAGTCGACAATCTCCACTATTTCAAAAAAGTAAACTGCCACCAAAGGAGCTGATGTGGCAAAAGGAGTAACAATGTTAACCAAGCAGAGGACGCAAGTGCTGGAAGAGGTGGAAAAACTTTTAGTGTGGTTGAATGACAAACAGCTGACAGGTGATAGCGTTAGTGAAGCTATGATCTGGGAAAAAGCCAGGAAATTGCACAGTGATTTACTGCAAAAAAATCCCTCTACAAGTGCAGCAAGTGAAGAATTTAAAACCAGTAGAGGGTGGTTTGAAAAGTTCCACAAGAGAAGTGGCACCCACAGTGTGACAAGACAGGGTGAGGCTTCCAGTTCTGATAAGGCCGCTGCAGAAGCCTACAAGAAAGAATTTGCGGAATTCATGAAGGCAGAAGAATATGTCGCTCAACAAGTGTTCAACTGTGATGAAACAGGGCTCTTCTGGAAAAAAGATACTAAACAGAACCTATATCATGTAGGAGGAAAAGGCACTGCTGGGCACAAGCCCATCAAGGAGATCTCCCCAATGTCGTTATGGAGGGGGACTCTCCCACCGAACAATAACTGCCTCCCACCCACCTTCCTGTCCTCCATGCTAGAAGTCGTCTCAAGAAAGGTTAGTGTTCTCTTCATACTGTACTATACTTTGTTTCATATGTTTGTGGTTCAAAACCAAAAAAAGTTCAGAATGGAGTAACCTTATTAACATTGAACCGTATGGGAAAATTTTATTCGATTCGCGACCACGATCGTAGGGGTCAGAACGGATTAACCTGATTTACATTGAAACCCTATGGGAAAATTTGCCTCAGTTCGCAACCAATTCAGTTTGCGACCAGAGTCATGGAACAAATTAAGTTCGTATCACCGCATTCTCTAAAGCGTACCAAATTTTCAGTTTTTGATTTAAGATTCACTTTTATGTAAACTTGAACTGAAGGCAGTAAGCAAAAAAAAAACCCAGTCCACTGCCTCACCCTCTCCTAGACCCCCCCCCCCCATACCAATGATCACAGTGCAAAGGAACATTCAACACAGCACTTACCTACAAATTGCCATCGACTTTGTTTGGGCAATGAAGGGAATCTGACCTGCACTAAATGTAGGCATGGCATAGTGAGCTGGAGAAATTGAGATTTCTTTTCATTTCTCTGAGAGGTTTACTATAAAAAAATGAAAAATTGAGATTTCATTGTTAAAACTCTCCTCCATAGACAGATGTTTAGCTGAAAAAAATCATTTATAGGACAATAAAGCTGTGGTGTGCAAAACATCCTGAGTTAAAAAGTGAGCATGTCCTAATTATAATGTACATGACAAGATAGGGACAGAATTGCTATCACAAGCAGAACAGAAAGGTTGTACCATGTAGTGGCCATACATTTAGAATAGGAAGAGATACCGAAACTGGCATGCAACAAGTGGAACAAGAGAAGTGCTGCTGTACAGGTGTAAGCAGGCTGACCAATTTCCATACATGTGTCCAGCACATGCAACCCCAGCTACAGACAGAGCTTCAAGGCCACCCATTGGATCCGGTGCCCACAGTCACACTTTCTTCACGTGCATGGATATGGGCCCGAGGCCAATCTGAGTTGTTCTCCTGGTCACAGTTCCTATTAATTACCTAATGCCCGAAGAACTCCTCACACAGGGTCCTGTGATTTATTGTGGTCCAGGTTAGGGGAACCCAACCAAATATCCGGGGCCCATGCCACATGGGGGCCCAGATGACCAGGTGCATGATACATTAGGGGGTTCTCTCTCACTGCCAGGAGGGTTGTAGGCAGCTGTAGGCAGGTTATAGTCAGTCCAGAGCACTAAGTGTCATTTCTCTCTACTGCTTGCATCCTCTGCTAGTGGTATGACACTTATGACAAGTCTTCCTGACACCAAGAGACAAAAGGTGACAGAGTAGGGACCTCCAGCACACAGTATTTGATTGATAGCCTTAACACTGTCCCTGTTTGCTGTGTGGAGGGGTGTGTGTCTCTTCCCTCCAATCAGGACTCAGAGCTCTCCTCAGTGAGCTCTGCGGACTGTAACTTCAGCTCTCCAACCCCTGCTTTCAGTGCTGAGAGATCCTGTATAAATTCTACACTTTCAACTGATGTAGAGATGAGAAGGCTGTAGATAAACAGATACAACGTATGTATGTAATGCCCTCCAGGTTAGTTAGATAGCTCTTTAGTTAGAGGCTGAGTAGCAGCCTGGGAAATGAGGTAGAGAGGTTACCTCAGGACAGGCTAGGGAGGTTCTGAAGGTCAAAGCTTCTTAAGTTCCCCCCAACTCCCCAGAAACCTGAGAGCTTTCTAGAGGAGAGCTATAGGAGGGGCGGAAGATCGATTTGCATGTTTGAGGGACCTTGGTCAATCCTCTGGCAGGAGGCTGGACATGGTGACCAAGGCAATCCTTAAATGTGGCTGAGCCTGGAGGGGAATTCACAGTGAGTCGGGTGGAAGGTGGAGTGAGGAACTGGAGTGTGGAGCCTGGGAGGGGACCCAGGGAAGGGGTCTACTTACAGGCAGGTTCTGGAGAAGAGAATCTCCACTGTCCCACCATCTCGAAGGAAGGACAACCTGAGCAGTAGGGAAGAAGCCAGTCCAGCAAAAAGCCTGAAGGCAGCCACCAACCCATCAAGCCATCAGGAAGGACAGTGTGAGTGCTCTTACGCCCCCTGGGCCAGATACAGGGAGAGGGCAGTCAGATAGTGAACCCAACTAGCCCTTATCTGGGACTGCTTGGCTAGATTGGCAGCTTCTGGGTCCCCTTGCTCAGGGAAAACCCTCAGTGCAGTTGGGTGAAGAGGAGGATTCATCTGGGGTCTGAGGAGGTACACCAGAGATCTTTGGAAGCTCTTAAAGGAGAGACTATTTTGATCCACATTTTTGTCTATGGTTATCCTCAAGTTTGCAGTTTTCTTGGGCATCCCCTACCCTTAACCCCATCCAAGTTATCAACTCCTTAATAAAATCACAAAACCAAGCTCAGGGACTGCTTACTGACTCTGTATGCAAAGAGTGGAGGAAAATGCGTGCTGCTTGGCTGTGTAGAGCTTTAAGGGGATCCAAAACTTAGCGACTCCTAAGGGGGTAGTGCCACATGTTGGAGGATTTGTTTCATCTTTGTGTATCTCCTGAGGTCAGTCACTTCATTGGGTATATGTAAGGATTTACAAGATACGCACATTCCTCACCCCAGACACCACCAAACAACTCGTACACTCCCTCATCATCTCACTCCTGGACTATAGTAATTCCCTTCTCACTGGCCTACCCAAACGAATGCTATCCCCACTCCAGTCGATCCTAAACTCAGCGGCTAGACTCATCCACCTCACCAACCGCTCCACATCTGCCTCCCCCCTCTGCCAATCCCTTCATTGGCTCTCGATTGCCCAACGCATCAAATTCAAACTGCTAACTCTGACCTACAACGCTGCCCCAAACTACATAACCGACCTGATACCCAAATACTACCCTACCCGTGCCCTCTGCTCCTCACAGGACCTCCTACTCTCTAGCTCCCTGGTCTCCTCCTCCCACGCCCAATTGCAGGACTTCTCTAGGACTTCCCCCATCCTCTGGAACTCCCTACCCCAATCCATCAGACTGTCACCTACCCTCCTCACCTTCAGGTGCACCCTGAAAACCGTCCTCTTCAGGGAAGCCTACCCCAACCTCACCTAACACCTGACCTCAACTAACCTCCTTCACTCCTCCCACCACTCCATCCCCCACAGCCATTTCCTCCTGTACCACCTTCCCCTCCCTCCTAGATTGTAAGCTCGAAAGAGCAGGGCCCTCGAACCCCTTGTGTATTGTATTGTTACTGTCTTGTCTCATGTTCTGTCCCCCTTGCTACTGTACAGCGCTGAGCATACCCTTTGGCGCTATATAAATACTGTATAATAATAATAATTTACAATCACTTTGACCACTTAAAGACTGCAATATGTATATAAACATTGCGGTTTTCAAATGGTTTACCGGAGTTATGGCTGAAGAAATCAGCCATACCCTGGTATTGTGTTTTCAGCAAACTGTGGCTCTTCAGCTGCTGGATCACTTTCCTTAGTTTCCGCAAAAAGGGACGCCCCCTCCCGCCGCTTGCTGGTGTTTCTTGGGCTTACCATTAACACTGGCAGGCCCAAGAAATGATCGGACAGTTCAGCCTGCTGAAGATGGAGGCAATGAAAGACTCTATGGTCTTTGATCACCTCCATCATGATGGAGTTGAGAATTTTTCTCTATTATTGTTTGACATGCGTCTTCCTTACATATGCTCCTTGCTGTGAAGGCCAGTTATAGATTGGGGCAGTGGTCATTTGTTTGTGCTGTTGATATACTGGTGAGGTGACACGTTGGACACCTTGGCTGCCATTGTGCAGTGCGTCTCTGTGCCTTTCGGAGGGCTGGGCTCCCTCAGGCTCACTTGCCCTCAGTCTATCCATTTATACATGTGCTTCTACTATGGAGGCTCTCAAAATGTATAGAATTAGGAACCAGAGAATATTGAAGAGGCTCTGCAGCTTACGTATGTACAGTATTTGCAAATGTTTGCAAACTAAACCCCTGTTTTCAATGCAAACTGTTAGACAGGACACTTCAGTTGGTTTCAAGCTGGTCGGTAAGTTGAGCTGGGAATTTTTTTGTTATGTTGTTTGATAAACACTTCTCAGGTACTGTTTACAGTGTGATATCAGTTACATAATAGCTAACATGTCCCAACTCAGATAGGCGATGCCAATATACACAATACAATGGGTCCAGCAAGTGTTCACACATAACAATTTAGGATAGATCCTTAGAATTACACTTGGAATTCTGATGAAGAGAAGTAGTCCTGTGCAGAATCCATAAATACAAAATAGTCTGGAAATACTGACCTAACCGTTCTCTTCGTTTTTCCCAACACTTCCTGCTCTCTAGTTCCTTCGTCACCTTCTGCCATGCTTGCGTCCAGGACTTTTCCCGAGCCTCTCCTATTCTATGGAACTCTCTACCCCAATATGTCCAACTATCTTCTACTCTGTTTGCGTTCAGATGATCCCTGAAAACCCTCTCAATCAGAGATGCCTTTTCTGCGCCACCTAACAATTGGAGTTTTATTTTCTCCATCAGCTCATCCCCCACAGCTATTACCTTTTATATCTCTTGACCTTCCCTCCTAGACTGTAAGCTCTAATGAACAGGGCTCTCCGATTCTTCCTGCATTGAATTGTATTGTAATTGTACTGTCTGTTCTCATGTTGTAAAGCACTGCACAAACTGTTGGTGCTATATAATTCCTGAATAATAGTAATATTAGGAACTGATACTAAGTATTTAATCCAGCATGCAATAGGAGAATGAGAAGTTCTACTGTTCATTATCCATACTTAAAGCAGTAATATAGTCAAAGACACTCACAAAAAGCATGAGAGGTAGATCACAGCTGTTTAACCTCTTGGTGCTGACCAAACGCAAATGTGTTGCCTCCCGGCATCTGGGCCTAGATGCAGAGCGGCCACACATTTGCGTTCTATTAAAAAAACCATATGTGCTGAGAGCGTGTGCCCTACGCGCTCCTAGCACACATGTCCGGTACTCATGGAACGTTCCCGATCTCCTCTTTCGATCGGGACCTTTCCCGATCATGTGACCGCCATGATGGCATGTCACGGCAGTCACATGACCCTAAACCCCGTCCTGCCTTCTGAAACCCTTAAAGGGCCGGGAGGCACCTGCGCTAAGGGGTTAAAGTGTTTTATGCACCTATCCTAACAAAGCAGCCAGTGTGGTGCCACGAAACGCGTTGACGGTGTTTCACATTATTCTGCGAGCAATAAATATTGAATCAATGAAGATTCCATCTCTCACCTTCTCCTTCATATTTGGGCACCTCTGCTGACACCAGTTTCTCACCTTTTGAGACTCATAAACCTCTTATCGTGAACAAACTGGAATCCTGAGACCGCAGGGCGTAGGATCATCTGCATAACTCCACTGAGATTTCCTCACTCTGTGCTGGGACAGACATATTCCCTGCAACCTTTCACTCCAGGTTGTCTGACCCCCCATTAAGGAGCTCAGCAACCTCACAAATGTGAGTACACCATTGCAATTGTTATTCAAATTGCAACAGCATTAAAAGCTGAAAACTGTCCTGGGCAGGAAGTGGTTAAAAGTGCCCGGTAGGCAAGTGCTTAAAGAACTCCAGTCTATTTAGGTGTAGGATTTAGTTTTAAAATGAGGAGCTTTCTAAATGAGTAAAAAAAATTTGTTTTTTAGAACTCTCGCAATCAACATTAATTATTTTTAATCCTTATGCTGCTAGCATTTGTAAATAGATAGAAAGGTATATTATTTTACTTGTTTAAACCTTTTTTTTTTTTTCAAATTTAGCACCCTCCTAGGTAGCTAGGGGGAGCTCTATTGCAAATTGTTAGAGAGGAGGACTGAGTAGCATCCTGGGTGTGGTTGAGGTTAGAGATGAGAGCAGAGCCAGTTCTTCCACTAGGCAAACTAGGCAGCCGCCTAGGGCGCACTGCCATTTAGGGGCACCTGGGTGCAGCACAGACCTGCACCCTCTCTGTGTGGGACGCCGTCACGCCACAAATGATCCTTCAGCTGAGGGGAGGGGCAGCAGAGGAGAGGAAGAAAGGACAGAGGAAGATGCCAGGTGTCTGGGTCCAGTGTAGCACCTGAGTTGCCACTCCTTCCAGTGTTTCTCTCAGAAGCAGTCCTTTACTGCAAGTCGGCTGGTGGCTGCTTATCACTGTGGATTTCCAGTCCTTCTCTTCCCATTCATCAGGCAGAGCTGTGCCTGTGGAGGAAGGTAATGTCTGACTCTGATTTCTTGTGTCTGTGTGAGTGTGACTGTACGACTTTTGAAATCAGTGTGGCTCCGACCAAGTCAGAACCGCACCGATATGACTGCTCCAATTGCGGACAATAAGGTGCGACTTGGCATGAGATTTGCAAGTCGCAGGGCATGCAAATCGCATGCCAAGTCGCACTGATGTGAACGGGGTGTAAGTCCAGAACCTGACACCTTTTTATATTTGTTACACAAAGCAAAAGCTCTTACATTCAATGACCACTTTATTCGGTACACCTGTTCAATTGCTTGGTAATACAAATTGCTAATCAGCCAATAACATGGCAGCAACTCAATGCATTTTAGACACCTAGACGTGGTGAAGACAACTTTCTGAAGTTCAAACCGAGCATTAGAATGGGGAAGAAAGGGGATTTAAGTGACTGTGTGTGTCATGGTTGTTGGTGCCAGACGAGCTGGTCTGAGTATTTCAAAAACTGCTGATCTACTGGGATTTTCACACACAACCATCTCTAGGGTATACAGAGAATGGTCTGAAAAAGAGAAAATATCCAGTGAATGGTAGTTATATGGACGAAAATGCCTTGTTAATGTCAGAGGAGAATGGGCAGACTGGTTGCTGTGACATTCAGAGGGTAGAGTCAGAATTTGGTGTAAACAAAATGAAAGCATGGATCCATCCTGCCTTGTATCAATGGTTCAGGCTGGTGGTGTAATGGTGTGGGGGAGATTTTTTTTGGCACTAGCAAGGTGTACCTAATAAAGTGGTTGGTGAGTATATTTGCTCAGATATCCAGTAAGTGCAACAACCATTTCTCATATAAGTATGTGTTTGGGGGTTCTGCCACTGGGTTGTGCTGTGGGGTTAGTTTTTGTTCAACGCACCAGAGCATTTTTTTCCTTCCTTTTTTATATTATGGAGATCTCTTTTGTTTTGTTCCTTATATATTTCACTTTTTGTAGTCTACCATAATGTTTTATACTTTTAAAAATTTTTTGGACACAGAGTTTTAATTTGGTAGCCAAATTAGATACATACAGTTGCAAGAAAAAGTATGTGAACCCCTTTGGATTACGTGGAGTTTTGCATGAATTGGGCATAAAATGTGCTCTGAACATCATCTAAGTCACAACAATAGAAGAACACAGTCTGCTGAACATAATACTACACAAACATTAGATGTTGCCATGGTTTAATTACACATAACATGTAAACATTCACAGTGCAGGGAGGAAAAAGTATGTGAACCTTTGGACTTAAAAACTGGTTGACCCTCCTTTGGCAGCAATAACCTCAACGAAACATTTCCTGTAGTTGCAGATCAGACCTGCACAACGATCTGGAGTCATTTTGGACCACTCCTCTTCACAAAACTGATTCAGTGTAGCAATATTCTTGGGATGTCTGGTGTGAATCGCTCTCTTAAGGTCATGCCACAGCATTTCAATCGGGTTGAGGTCAGGACTCTGACTGCGCCATTCCAGAAGGCGTATTCTGTGCTGTTGCAGCCATTGTTTTGTTGAATTACTTGTATGCTTTGGGTCATTGTCCTGTTGCATCATCCATCCTCTACGGAGCTTCAGTTGGCAGACAGATGGTCGTACGTTTTCCTGCAAAATGTCTTGATAAACTCTGGAATTCATTTTCCCATCAATGACAACAATCCGTCCAGGCCCTGAGGCAGCAAAGCAGCCCCAAACCATGATGCTCCCTCCGCCATGTTTTACAGTGGGGATGAGGTTTTGATGTTGGTGTGCTGTGCCTTTTTTTCTCCACACAGAGTGTTGTGTGTTCTTCCCAAACAACTCAATCTTGGTTTCATCTGTCCACAGTATATTTTGCCAGTAGTGCTGTGGAACATCCAGGTGCTCTTTTGCAAACTTCAAACGTGCTGCAATATTCTTTTTGGACAGCAATGGCTTCCTCCGTGGTGTCCTCCCATGTACTCCATTCTTGTTTAATGTTTTCCTTATTGTAGATGTGTCAACAAAAATGTTAGCATGTGCCAGAGATTTCTGTAGGTCTTTAGCTGACACTCTGGGATTCTTCTTTACCTCATGCAGCATTCTGCGCTGTGCTCTTGCAGTCATTTTTACAGGACGACCACGCCTAGGGAGAGTAGCAACAGTGCTAAACTTTCTCCATTTTTAGACAGTCTGTCTTACCGTGGACACTTGAACATCAAGGCTTTTGGAGATACTTTTGTAACCCTTTCCAGCTTCATGCAAGTCAACAACTCTTGATCGTAGGTCTTCTGAGAGCTCTTTTCTGCGAGGCATGGTTCACATCAGACAGTGCTTCTTGAAACCAGTAAACCCAAAACAGGTGTGTGTTTTTTAAGGGCAGCAACACATCCAATATCATCACACTGATTGGAGTCAAGGTTGGCTCACTCCTGGCTCCAATTAGCTCTGGGAGAAGTCATTAAGCTAGGGCCTCACATACTTTTTCCTCCCTGCACTGTGAATGTTTACATGTTACGTGCAATTAAACCATGGCAACATCTAATGTTTGTGTAGTATTATGTTCAGCAGACTTTGTTCTTCTATTGTTGTGACTTAGATGACGTTCAGAGCACATTTTATGCCCAATTCATGCAAAAATCCACGTAATCCCAAGGGGTTCATATACTTTTTCTTGCAACTGTATGTTTTAATTTCCTTGATTTTAATTGGTAATAAATACAGAAAAAGTAAAAAAAAAAATGCAGTTTCTGGTAGTTTTTCCCAAAGTATGCAACTTCCCATAAGTAATGAGAAAATAGAAAAAAACCCTGCGCCTAATAGTAGTGCTAATATAGAAACATAGACATATACATATAAAAAAAATTAGAATAAAAATAAGACTCGTATAGTATTACCATTGAGCATCTGCCACTGAAAAGTGCAATCACCACACTTATAAATTCATGAATTAAAAAATAAAAGTGAAGTGCTCAAATCAATCCCACTATCCCTTAATCAAAAACATAAATCCTAGTGTCAATCAGTGACAGATCTGTGCAAAACAAATATTATGAAACAAAATATGCAAAATAAATAGGTGCCACATATAAATGATATTCTTCACATACATAGAAATTCATTAACCTGATAAATATTCTGAATAAACAATATGTGCAATTGTCCAAACACGATAATATTAGTGTCCATACACCATCCAATCTTCATGTGATAAACAACATTCAATTTTTTTTGTGTGTAGCACTACCCCCTCAGGGGCCACTGAGTTTTGGGTCCACCTAAGCTTTCCACGGCCAGGCAACACGCATTTCCCTCACCTCTCCACATGCACAGTCAGTAATACAGTCTCTGAGCTTATTTTTAGCTGTTTTCATTAAGGGGTTAACAAATAGGATGGGGTCTAGGGGTATATGGGATGCCCAAGGAACTGAAAAACTTGAGGACAAACTTGCAACCTGTGCAAAAATGTGGACCAGCAAAAATATAGCAGAGTCTCTTTATGGAGCCCTAAGGTCCCTTGATGAATCTCCTCACACCCCAGATGAATCCTCCTCTTCACACGGCTGCACTGGGGGTATCCCTGGGCCAGTAATTCCAAGAGCTTACATTTAAGTAGTCCCAGATGAGAGCTACTTGGGTTTTGCACTTGACCACAGTCTCCCTTTGTCTGGGCCAGGGAGCGTAGAAGTACTCAGTACTTCACACTTCTGTTAGCTCGGTGGGTTGAAGCTGCTTTCAGGCCCTTCAATAGGCTGGCCCCTTTCCGGCTGACAAGTTGTCCTCCCTAGAAAACGGTGGGACAGTGGAGATCCTTCTGTCAAAAAACCAGCCTGTAGGTCGTCTCCCCTCCCTGGGGCCCCCTCCCAGGTACCACACTCCAGCCTTCTCTCAGTCCATCTTCCACCCGACTCCCCTGCTGCTCAGGCTCTGCCAAATTTAAGGGTTGGCCTTGGTCACCATGCCCATCCTCCTGCCTGTGGATTGGCCAGGTTCCTTCATACATGCGGATGTGGGCCTCCTCATCTCCTTCAGAATGTTCTCTACATTTCTGGAGGGTGGGAGGGCTCCAGAAGTCTTGACCTGTGGAGCCTCTCAGCCTGTCCTGAGGTGAACTCACTACCTCTCTCCCAGGCTGCTACCCAGCCTCTGCCTAACAAAGCAACTAATCCTAACAACCTAGAAGGCACTATATGTGTGTCACCACTTGTAAAAAACCACTATGGCCACTGCCAACACACCCGTTCCGGATGTTTTCTCATCTGATAAGATGGATCCCGCAAACAAATGGTGGTCAACAACTCTTGTTACAGATGTATCAGAGCTTGCATCCAAATGACTCTCTTAGTGGTCACCAGTTTCCCCAGTATAGGTATCATGTAGGCATAAAGTGAAGACAATATAGCAGGATTTTACTAAACCTGCAGAGTGCAAAATCTGTTGCAAATCTGCATAGAAACCAATCAGCTTCCAGGTTTTATAGCCAAAGCTTAATTGAACAAGCTGAAGATAGAAGCTGATTGGCTACCATGCGCAGTTTCACCAGATTCTGAGTGAACCAGTTTTATTAAATCAACCCAATAATGCAAACTGCAAACAAGTGACGTCCCTACAGGTAAGCAAGGGGGGGAAAATGTGCCCCTAGGTTATTCCCATCCCCCCGCTAAATTAGGCTTTCAGCAGTGGCGTATCTACATGGCCTCCTATGCTTCTCCTCTTTGACAGCAGTAGTGGTTGGCTTCTGCGGGAGAGAAGATTCCTCCCTCCAGCTGGTGGCGGTAGAGGGCCAGAAATGAGAACTCACAGTCTCAGTACGAGAGAGGAAGGGGAAGCTGCCTTGATGGCAGATGAGAAAGCATATGTGTGTACAAACGGGAGGTGGGCAAGTCTGATGTATGGGGACACTGATGTATAAGACACCTGATGGGGATGCTGATGAATGAGGACACTGACGTATGGTAACACTGATGTGTGGGGGTACTGATGGGGACACTGATGTATGGGGACACTGATGTATGGGGTCACCTGAAGTATGGGGACACTGATATATGAGGACACCTGAGGTATGGGGACACTGATGGATGGGGACACTGATGTATGTGGTCACCTGAAGTATGAGGACACTGATATATGAGGACACCCGAGGTATGGGGATGTGAGATGGGGAAACAGCTCTCATTGTTTCCACACTGTTTGTGTGGAAGTTAATTAATGTTTTGACTGATATTCTGCGGTTTAGCCACAAGATGTCACTGTTTTTCTAACACAGGCTCAGACTGCATAGATATTTGTATATTCATGAAGAGGTGGGGTTTTGCACTCAGAGTTGGAGTTTAGTGAACAGGAAGAGAGACTGCAGCCATGTTTTGGACGATGCTGAATGAAGGGGCCGCGTGAGCTGAGCAGCAATCTCATCAGCATTCCTGGTAGCAATCTCATCAGCATTCCTGGCAGCAATCTCATCAGCTTCACACAGCTGCAGCTCTGGTTAGTGAGGGACGCATTCACACCTGGATGTCATCGGATTCTCAGCTCACACAGCCCCTTCATTCAGCATCGTCCAAAACATGGCTGCAGTCTCTCTTCCTGTTCACTAAACTCCAACTCTGAGTGCAAAACCCCACCTCTTCATGAATATACAAATATCTATGCAGTCTGAGCCTGTGTCAGAAAAACAGTGACATCTTGTGGCTAAACCACAGAATAATAGTCAAAACATTAATTAACTTCCACACAAACAGTGTGGAAACAATGAGAGCTGTTTCCCCATCTCACATCCCCATACCTCTGGTGTCCTCATATATCAGTGTCCTCATACTTCGGGTGACCACATACCTCAGGTGTCCTCATATATCAGTGTCCCCATACTTCAGGTGACCCTCATACATCAGGGCCCCCATACATCAGTGTCCCCATACCTCAGTGTCCCCATCAGTACCCCCACACATCATTGTTACCATACATCAGTGTCCTCATCCATCAGAGTCCCCATCACTAAACTCCAACTCTGAGTGCAAAACCCCACCTCTTCATGAATTTACAAATATCTATGCAGTCTGAGCCTGTGTTAGAAAAACAGTGATATCTTGTGGCTAAACTGCAGAATGTCAGTCAAAACATTAATTTACTTCCACACAAACAGTGTTAAAACAATGAGAGCTGTTTCCCCATCTCACAGGGACACTGATGTATGGGGACACTGATGTATGGGGCCACCTGAAGTATGGGGACACTGATATATGAGGCCACCTGAGGTATGGGGACACTGATGTATGAGAACGCCTGATGTATGGGGACACTGATGGGGACACCTGCTGGTGGCGGTTAGGGAGGGTTTAGTTTGCAGGGAGGCAAGGAGAGATGCAACGGTGTCAAGGAATGTCAGGAGAGGGGAGCTTTCCACTGCTTAGTGGCTGATGCAGTGCTGGAGCTAAGAGCAGGGGTCATTGCATAAGGCTACATACCCACAGGCGACCAGTACTGGTGTGAATGACAGCACCTGTGAGCGGCTATGCATGGCTGTCTGCTCAGTCAGCGACTTATTACGGAGCATGACCATCTCCTATCATGTCTGCAGTCTCTGACCATCTTCTGTAGTATGACTGCAGTCTCTGACCATCTACTGTAGTATGACTGCAGTCTCTGACTATCTCCCGTATCATGTCTGCAGTCTCTGACCATCTCCTGTAGTATGCCTGCATTCTCTGACCATCTCCTGTAGTATGCCTGCAGTCTCTGACCATCTTTTGTAGTATAAATTGAAAAAATATTTAGACAAGCGCTCCTCAGGATGCGAGTATATCGCATCCAAATGCAGATCGTAACTGCCAAACACAATCTTAATGTGCCAAAATACTAATATGTGAAGAAAAACATATATATAAAAAATATAAAATAAACATTGTGTTTAACAAGTGCAACAATTAAATCTCAAATCTCATCAAATATATATCATATATCCATAACCACTAATATGAGTGACAATGTTTCTATCAAGTAAATATCATTAAGTTTAAACATCCATAAATAAATGTGCAAAAAATAAGCCCTTCTTGTTATCTTGATAAATATTCGTGTTTTTAAACACTACCACTAATAGGCAGTGGCTCTGGGAGCAACGATCTGCAGGAATGCCGTCAGCCCGTACAACTCTGTGGATGAATCCTCGTATATGTATATAACACCATATGAAAGGAAAAGAAGAGGAAGCTACATAGCATAAAACCATTAAAATAGTTTTATTCCATTAAAAAGTATGAGTTGCTCTCACAAAATAAAGTGTCATAGCCGACACCAGCAAAAACTGCATGTGTAAAACAGTCGGATCAGCTTCGGGCTCACCAAACACACAGCTCACCCATACGTGATGATGTCACTTTCAAGGACCTGCCATATGCGTTTCATCATTCAACATTCTCCAGGAGCAGCAGCCGACACCAGCAATAACTGCATGTGTAAAACAGTTGGATCAGCTCCGAGCTCACCAAACCCTGGCAGCTCACCCCGTACGTGGTGACGTCACCTCCATGGTCCCTCCCTACGCGTTTCGTCATTCGATGTCCTCCAGGAGTCGGCTCATGCTTTTTAATGGAATAAAATTATTTTAATGGTTTTACGCTCTGTATCTTCCTCTTCCTTTCCTTTCATATGGTGTTATATACATATACGAGGATTATCCACAGAGTTGTACAGGTTGTTGGTACTCCTGCAGATCATTGCTCTCAGAGTCACTCCTTATTAGCTGGTTTATAACATTACCAGCATGGAGCTCTGGTGACTTCATTCACTTTGTCCGGCGATGGATTTGACACAGTGTGGTGGTGTTTAAAAACACAATTATTTATAAAGATAACAAGAAGGACTTATTTTTTGCACATTTATTTATGGATGTTTAAACTTAGTGATATTTACTTGATAGACACATTGTCACTCATATATTAGTGGTTATGGATATATGATATATATTTGATGAGGTCTGAGATCTGAGATTTAATTGTTGCACTTGTTATATACACAATTTTTTTTTATATTTTTTTTCTTTTTATAGATTTTAAAGCTATGCCATTTAATCTTTGGATTGACATTGATCCATTCTGTTAACTCTTGTACACCTTGATCAAGGTGATATACGTATAGTGGATGATCATTATTCCTGAATTTTGGGTTGCTAAAAATTTATTTTTGATGCTGGTTTTGACACAATACATTTTTGTTCCTCAAACCATTGATTTGAAACATAACAATTGCTGATTTTGAATGTGTTTTTCATAGCTCACATCACATCCATGATATTGGACCTGTAGCATTTAACAAACGTGGGATTGACATTGATAAATTATGTTATCTCTGCTGTGTTATGCTGACACATGCACAAAGGGAGCAAAATTCTCTCTTGTATTAAGAGGTATAGACTCCAGAGAGAGAGATATCATTTCCCGCGGTACAAATCATTTGTAAGACCTCACCTGGAATATGCAGTTCAGTTTTGGGCACCAATTCAAAAAAAGAACATTGGGGAACTGGAGAAAATACAGAGAAGGGCAACCAAACTGATACGAGGCATGGAGGAGATCAGCTATGAGGAAAGATTAGAGGAACTGAATGTATTCTCTCTTGAGAAGAGGAGATTAAGGGGGGATATGATCACCATGTATAATACATAAGGGGGATATGATCTCCATGTATAATACATAAGGGGGGATATGATCTCCATGTATAATACATAAGGGGGGATATGATCTCCATGTATAATACATAAGGGGGATATGATCTCCATGTATAATACATAAGGGGGGATATGATCTCCATGTATAATACATACATAAGGGGGGATATGATCTCCATGTATAATACATAAGGGGGGATATGATCTCCATGTATAATACATAAGGGGGATATGATCTCCATGTATAATACATAAGGGGGGATATGATCTCCATGTATAATACAGAAGGGGGGATATGATCTCCATGTATAATACATAAGGGGGGATATGATCACCATGTATAAATACATCAGTGGTTCATATAGGGAACTCGGTGTAGAGCTATTCACCCTGAGGTCATCACAGAGGACAAGGGGGCACTCTTTACATCTGGAGGAAAAGAAATGTAATCTCCAAATACCGAAAGGTTTCTTCACAGTGAGAGCTGTGAGAATGTGGAATAGACTCCCTCAAGAGTTGGTTCTGGCCAGCTCAGTGGATTGCTTTAAAAAGTCCTGGATTATTTCTTGGATACACAGAATATAACTGGATAAAAACATTTATAGGTAAAGTTGATCCAGGGAATATCTGATTGCCTCTCGGGGGATCAGGAAGGAATTGTTTTCCCAGCAGGAGCAAATTGGATCATGCTTTGCTGGGTTTGTTTTGCCTTCCTCTGGATCATCTGTGGGTATAGGATTATAACTTTTTTTTTCTATGGTTGAACTGGATGGAGTTTTGTCTTTTTTCAGCCAGACTAACTATGTAACTATGTAACATGGTGTCAATGAGCCCTTACTACTGCAGGGGTCAACAGATTGGAAGTGAAAAGGTAAAGGATTCATAGTATTTTATTTATATTCAGGTACTTACATAGAACCATCAATTTACACAGTGCTTTACAATATATTGTACATTCACAAATCTTAAGGAGCTTACAATCTGAGATCCCTAACTCACATTTATACATACACATACTAGGGCCAATTTACCTACCAGTATGTCTTTGGAGGGTGGGAGGAAACCGGAGCACCCAGAGAAAACCCACACAGGCACAGGGAGAACATGCAAACTCCATGCAGGCGGTGCTGTGGTTGGGATTTGAACTGATGACCTCAGTTCTGCTAGGCAGAAGTGCTAACAATAGATACATATTGGCTCTGGAGAAGTAAAAGGATTTGCTTAAAGTCCAGATGCTTTATAAAAGTCCAACTGTGTGTGGAGGGGAGGGGGTGGGGAACGGACTGTAAAGATCTTCAATAGTAAATGGACAACGGACAGCAACATCAGTGACAGCACCCTCACAGTGAAGCTTCTTCCTCAGACTTCTGGTCGAAACGTGTTACCGGCCATTTTTATGGCACCACGCTCCTACGTCTGACGTCACGTTCGCCCCGGCACCATTTGCGTTCCAGGCTGGTCTTCCTTCTAGCGGCTGGCCGCAAAAAGCACCGAGCAACCAGAGATCCGTTTTCTGCTGCAGCTCCTGCATTACACACTCCTGCTCTCTCTCCATCTGCTTCTGGGACCCCTACAGGACAACGTCCAGGGTGACATGCATAATCCAATTTCGCTTCGAGTGAGTTGCCATTGTTTTACCTTGCAATATTATTATTATTATTATTATTATTATACAGTATTTATATAGCGCCAACAGTTCGCTCAGCGCTGTACATTATAATGGGAGACAGTACACGAGACAGTACAGTTACAGTACGATACATGAGGGGTTCGAGGGCCCTGCTCCTTGGAGCTTACAATCTAGGAGGGAGGGGATAGTGGTACAGGAGGAAATAGCTATGGGGGATGGAGTGGTAGGAAGAATGGAGGAGATCGGCAATTAGGTGAGGGCGGGGTCGGCTTCCCTGAAGAGATGGGTTTTCAGGGTGCGCCTAAAGGTGAGGAGGGTAGGTGACAGTCTGATGGATTGGGGTAGTGAGTTCCAGAGGATGGGGGAAGCCCTGGAGAAGTCCTGGAGTCGGGCATGGGAGGAGGAGACCAGGGAACTAGAGAGTAGGAGGTCTTGTGAGGAGCAGAGAGTACGTTTTGGTTGGTATTTGGATATCAGGTCGGTGATGTAGTTTGGGGCAGTGTTATGAACAGCTTTGTACATCAATGTTAGTAATTTGAATTTTATGCGTTGATCGGAAGCCAGTGGAGGGATTGGCAGAGGAGGATGGCGGATACGGAGCGGTTAGTAAGGTGGATGAGTCTGGCCGCAGAATTCAGGATAGACTAAAGAGGGAATAGCCTGTGTTGAGGTAGGCCGGTGAGGAGGGAGTTACAGTAGTCAAGTCGTGATATAATAAGGGAGTGAATGAGTTGCTTTGTAGTTTCTGGGGTTAGGAACAAATGTATTTTGGAGATGTTGCGGAGGTGGAGTCTACATGAATTTGTCAGCGATTGGGGCTGGAAGGACAGATTGGAGTCTAGAATGACACCTAGTACTCTGGCTTGCGGGGTGGGACTGATGGAGGCGTTGTTGGTCATGATGGAGAAGTCGGGGGGGGGGCACGGGCTGGGGGGGAAAACTAGGAGCTCAGTTTTGGACAGGTTTAATTTGAGGAAGTGGAGTGACATCCAATATGATATGTCGTTCAGTAGGCTAGTGATTCGGGCAGAGACTAAAGGGGTGAGGCGAGGGGTAGAGAGATAAAATAAATATTACCTTTTAATGCTGCACTTATGCAGGCCATAGATGGGTCGTTTATCGGTCGAATTTTCGTCCGCACGAAAAACCGGCCGATATTCACGCCGTTAGTGGGGCCAGCCCGTTTGTCGTTTTTTGCGGATCTTCTCAATTATTATCGATCATGCTGGAAAATCCACGAAAAACATCTGTTTTTTTGTGGACATTGGTGGCAGCATCGGCAACGGCACAGACCGATTTTTCGTTTATCAGCCAACAATTCGGCCGATAAACGAACGGTCTATGGCCTGCATTAGTCTGGCACCCCTCTCTTCTCTTTCCTAGGCAGAAGCGCTAACCTTTCAGCCTCTGCATAACAACATTTATTGTTCCACCTTCACATTTATATTATAAGCAAATTCTTTACACCAGTTCTATACTTTACTGAAAATGTTTTGCTGTGTTTATGCATGTTATAACCTTGCAAACAGTAAAATAATCTACATAATAAGAATCAAGAAAAACAGTCTATGCAATACAGAGGTTACAGTCATACAGGTAATCATGAGACTAGAATGCTTTATTTACCTTCCTTTCCATAAACAAAGAAAAGGACAGTTGCTAGAGAGATGACATCGGCTGTATTATCCTGAACTCACATCAAAGAAGATATTTGTTATCAGTCATCATTTGTGGGCAATAGGCTTTTTCAGTGAAGTAGTGCAAGAAGCAAAGATCTGTATCCACAGTAAATAATTAGGCTGCAGATTACTGAAGCCAAACAAGTACATCATGGATTCCAATTGGGTATTATGGGTATTGCATTTAGCACTTAGCTCCTTGTTCTGTTTTATAGAACTGGTCCATTTGTTTCACCCATAATCTAAATGATACAATTTAAAGAGATTTTATGGTCCTGTAAAAGTTTGTATTAGATGTATTGTACAGGTAAATGCATTCATCCTAATGCACTGTGCAAAAAGTCCACTTGGAGGAATTTGGGCTGATCCAAAAAGAAAAGAAAAGAATGGGTTGGAAACTATGTATGCAGACTATACGTGAGAAGCCTAACTCTATTGTTATAAGCAGTTCAGCATGTTCTGATATTATCTTTAACCTCCCTGGCGGTATTCCCGAGTGTAGCTCGGGGTAAAATTTCAGTACCAAGAGCGGTAACCCCGAGCTACACTCGGGCTTACCATGCGGCGTTGCTCAGGGAGTCCCTGCAGCGCTTACCTTGTCCTTCGCTCCCGCAATGTGTCCCCTGCAGCGTCCAAGGCCATCTCCTCCGGCCGATGCCGGCTTCCGTGTTTCGGTCCCTGTGACGTCGGCGGCAAATTTGAAATTTTTTAAAAATGTCATTTTTTAAAAAATGATTATTATATAGTCAAACATTGCTGTTTCAATGCATTTCACATACATTTTGTCCCTACTGCTTTGTCCTGTGCCCTGCCTACATTTTGACTGTTCTTTCTGCCTGGAAACTTAGAAAAGCCCATGGCGTCCAAAAAGCGTCCCTTTAGGTCAAAAGCGGTTTTAGACCAGCTAGAGAACAGCGATAGTAAATTAGAACCACTTGCAGAATTGAGTGATAATGATTCGTGGGGGAAATTCATCATCAGACACTGAAAACGATTTTGCGACTTTGCTCAGCGATGTGCGAATTTGCCTCTGTATTTCAAATTTCAGTGTTTTTGGTTTGATTATATTATTGAATTAAATTTATTATTTTTTATGATTATTAATTAAATTATAATTTATGATTTCGTGTTTCACGTTTTATCATATCCGGAATGTTTACTAGACTCTTGTTCGGACAGATTTCAGTGAGTTATTCCTAAAAATTACAGCCTACAATAAAAAACTACATATTTCCATGCAAAAAAATGGTACTGCTTTCAGCACCAAAAATCGGAAATAATCATACCGCCAGGGAGGTTAAAAGAATTCTGTAGTGAGAAAGTATGAAGATTTTCAGCGCTGACCTCTTTTCCTAGAAATTCTAATTTCCTGGCTGTCATGCTAGTGCAATGGCTTCAGTAATTTCTCAATCATTGACTTGAGACATGAATTTAGTCTGGAATCCTGACCATATGGGAAAAGAAACTGAGCTTAGTGCTAAAACCAGTTACAATAAGTCCTCATTTATACTGGATGTTTTTACAGCTGCTGTTTTTGGCTTTTGATGTTTTTTGACGTATTTTTCTACAGCATGTTATCCTATGTGTCCATGCACACATAGACTGGAATCAACATTTTATGGCAGGGACATTTTTTGGCTGGAAAAAAAATCCCAGGACTAGTGTGTTTCTAGAAGGGTTTTTAGCTGTAAAAACGCTCTATTGCTGAAAAACGTGGTAAAACACAGTAAATTGCAGTAAAATGCCACAAACCAGTGGTTTTGTACATTTTTTTGACCCCCCCCCCCAATTTTTTGGGGAGATAAAAAAAAGCTAAAAAACACAAACGCAGAAAAAGGCTGCTAAGCGCTAATGCAAAAATGTTAAAAAAGCTGAAAAACTCACGTTTTGTAACGTAAGTTTACACAGCTAATGTTACGAGCGTTATCAAAACATCCCGTGTGCATGAGGACTTAGTATTATTACAGCTGCATTCAAAAACACCACAAATACATGTGTTAGAACCTACTGTATGTATTACAATACTGTTGTGCTGTATCTTTAAATGCTCAGCAATGTGCAAACAATCATAATTTAGTGAACACATAAATCACGAAAGTCCATTAACACCATATGTACCATAAAAAGTAAGTCCCGAAAAAAATTCCATCCGCAAATGTGTTCAGCTTGAAGTGTCACCAGCGAGTTCTGCCATCATGTCACACACAGATCCTTACCAGATCATCAGACCACAAATTTTAGGTGGTCTATAAGCGCTCTGAGGTGCATGAACTTTACTGTAGCTTGGTTTATTGCTAAAAATATGGCATTTCTACTCACAATCTTTCCATGAGTACAAGCATGTCACACAGTATACAGCTAGTAACTACACATGGCAGTTTTTGCAAAATGGTGATTGCCAGAGATGTCTAGCCTGGGAGCTGTGGAAGTAGAACCCACTATTAGGGAACCACACCAACAGTTCTGGCTCTAGTGTGCGTTATGACGTCAGCACAGGCTCTGCCCTGACTTGTTTCCTACAAACAGATGTTCTCAAGGGGTAAGTCCAACCAATGGCTACATTAGATTACCTCTTAATTATTTTGAACGCTACATTAATGGGTTGTGGAAAATTACCCTTTTGCATTTGCCGTCACTGTAGGTGGGAGATCAACCTGCTTACTGCTCAAGGAACCCTTAAGAACCACCAGAGGAACCCAAGGGTACCATGGAATCCTGCTTGAGTAAGACTGTTAGGATTGGGAAGGAGCTTTCCCTGCTGTAAGGGTATTTTGCCTCCTCCCTTGCTCAGAGCAGTAAACCCATTAGGACTTTTCACCTAAGGACCTCCGCTGTCCGCGATTGTCATCTTTGGCTCCTTGTGTCTGTTTTTATTACCTTTTTTGTTTGTGAATATGCATTTGTGATTTTACAATAAATTTCCTATATATCACAGTAATGTACGAGGAGAATGCACCTTGTTTTATTATTTCTATCATGTGATCAGCTGTGTCCAATCACAACTGATTGCATGTAAACAGGAAATGCCGGTTATCGGCAGTCCTCACCTCATGCTGACAGCGTGTGAGGAGAGGAGAGCTGGTATGCAGCATTCCTCAGAGGGGACATGTACACTGATTATCAGTGTAGCCCTATCAGTGCCACCTGTCAGTGCCCATAATTGCCACCTATCAGAGCACATCAATGCCACATATCAGCGCCCATCAGTGCACATCAATGCCACATATCAGTGCACATCAATGCCACATATCAGTGCACATCAATGCCACATATCAGCGCCCATCAATGCCACATATCAGCGCCCATCAGAGCACATCAATGCCACATATCAGCGCACATCAGTGCACATCAATGCTACATATCAGCGCCCATCAGAGCACATCAATGCTACATATCAGCGCCCATCAAAGCACATCAATGCCACATATCAGCGCCCATCAGAGCACATCAATGCCACATATCAGCGCCCATCAGTGCACATAAATGCCACATATCAGCGCCCATCAGTGCACATCAATGCCACATATCAGCGCCCATCAGTGCACATCAATGCTACATATCAGCGCCCATCAGTGCACATCAATGCTACATATCAGCGCCCATCAGAGCACATCAATGCCACATATCAGCGCCCATCAGAGCACATCAATGCCACATATCAGCGCCTATCAGTGCACATCAATGCCACATATCAGCGCCCATCAGTGCACATAAATGCCACATATCAGCGCCCATCAGTGCACATAAATGCCACATATCAGCGCCTATCAGTGCACATCAATGCCACATATCAGCGCCTATCAGTGCACATCAATGCCACATATCAGCGCCCATCAGTGCACATCAATGCTACATATCAGCGCCCATCAGAGCACATCAATGCCACATATCAGCGCCCATCAGAGCACATCAATGCCACATATCAGCGCCTATCAGTGCACATCAATGCCACATATCAGCGCCCATCAGTGCACATAAATGCCACATATCAGCGCCCATCAGTGCACATAAATGCCACATATCAGCGCCTATCAGTGCACATCAATGCCACATATCAGCGCCCATCAGTGCACATCAATGCTACTTATCAGCGCCCATCAGAGCACATCAATGCCACATATCAGCGCCCATCAGTGCACATCAATGCCACATATCAGCGCCTATCAGTGCACATCAATGCCACATATCAGCGCCCATCAGAGCACATCAATGCCACATATTAGTGCCCATCAGAGCACATCAATGCCACATATCAGCGCCCATCAGTGCACATCAAAGCCACATATTAGTGCCCATCAGAGCACATCAATGCCACATATTAGTGCCCATCAGAGCACATCAATGCCACATATTAGTGCACATCAGAGCACATCAAAGCCACATATCAGTGCCTTTCAGTGCCACCAGTCAGTGCCATATATGAGTGCTGCCTTTTAGTGCCCACCAGTGATGCCTGTCAATGCCTCATCAGTGCCCATCAGTGCAGCCTATCAGTGCCCATCAGTGCAGCCTCATTAGTGCACATCAGTGAAGGAAAAATATACCTTTTTGCACAATTTTATACCAAACTAAGAAATAACTTTTTTTTCCAAAATGTTCAGTCTTTTAGTTTGTTTAGCAAAAAATAAAAACCCCAGTGGTGATTAAATATCACCAAAAGAAAGCTCTGTCAAAAATGATAAAAATTTGGTTTAGATACAGTGTTGCATGACTGTGCAATTGTCAAAGTGCGATAGCACCAAAAGCTGAAAATTGGCCTGGGCCCCCCAGTGCCCGGTAGGCAAGTGGTTAATAAGAATTGGCCTGGGCCCCCCAGTGCCTGGTAGGCAAGTGGTTAATTAAAATTGGCCTGGGCCCCCCAGTTCCTGGTAGGCAAGTGGTTAATAAATCAGTTACAAATAATTATTTTAAATTAATTTGGCTAACATATTCCTGATAAAATGAATTTTGATGTAAATAATGTTTTAATAAACTGCGTGGCTTGCTCTCTCTTTCTTCCAGGTCTCTCATACATATTCTGCACTTTGAGATTGTCTGTGATGATTGTTGGGAAGTCACACCTTCCTTCAGAACCTGTCCGCCTACTCTGTACATTGTCCTATCAGTTGCATTTGTGAAGTCATACCTTCTCCTGACAAACTATTTACGTGAATTGACATACAGCATAGAGATCAGTGTAGTGTGCACATAGCAGCATGGCTTCCTCTATATTTGGATTCCTCCCTTGGACCTTCACAGACATTTTTTACTGGCTTGCCTCTCTGTGTATCCTCTATATCCTATTTAAAGCCTATTCATTGCATCTGAGGAGGAAGCAGCTGCTGAATAATTTTCGTTCTTTTCCAGGTCCTGAGACGCACTGGCTGTATGGGAATATTCATGTGGTAAGGCATTCTTATGCTCATTTTGACAATAATTTAAGCTTAAGCTTTTATTTATTTATTTATTTATTTTAATACAAGTTATCTCTAATGCTGACTATGGCTGACTGGCTTCTGACCAGATAGTACAGACAGCAGTCAGCTGAATGTCCTGCCTATAGTACAGTGCAGGAATCATGTCTATTACTCTCACTTCGTCCATTTGCAAAAAGCTTAGAATTATTTTCACAAAGTTCTAATCGTCGTAATATGTCAGCAATATGTTTATATTTCAAATTTGTTTTCTAATTCGATTTAATTTTCTAATTTGATTTGATTAAAATTTTGTTTCATTATTTTGGATTTGTTTAAATGAATTACTATTGTAGTTCAGAAATTTGGATACATTTGAATCTATGAATAACGAAAATTTTGTTAGCAATATGTTTATATTTCAAATTTGTTTTCTAGTTATAATCCTACACCCACAGTTGATCCAGAGGAAGGCAAGAAAACCCCAGCAAAGCATGATCCAATTTGCTCCTGCTGGGGAAAAAATTCCTTCCTGATCCCTCGATAGGCAGTCGGATATTCCCTGGATCAACTTTACCTATAAATGTTTAAATGGATTGCCATTGTAATTCGGAAATTTGGATACATTTGAATCTATGAATAACGAAATTTTTTTTAGCAATATGTTTATATTTCAAATTTGTTTTCTAATTCGATTTCGCTTTTGATTTGATTCAAAATTTGATTTGATTCAAATGTTTTGTTATTTTGGATTTACATAGTTACATAGTTAGTCTGGCTGAAAAAAGACAAAAGTCCAACCATAGAAAAAAAAAAAAGTTATAATTCTATACCCACAGTTGATCCAGAGGAAGGCAAAAACCCCCCCAGCAAAGCATGGTCAAATTTGCTCCCGCAGGGGAAAAAAGTTCCTTCCTGATACCCCGAGAGGCAATCGGATATTCCCTGGATCAACTTTACCTATAAATATTTAAATGGATTACCATTGTAATTCGGAAATATGGATACATCAGAATCTATGAATAACAAAAATTTTGTCCGAATTTCAATACGGAATGAAACAAACTGCACATGTGAGGGCAGCATAGTGGTTATATGGTTAGCACTTCCATCTGGCAGTACTAGGGTCATTGGTTCGAACCCCAACCACGGCACCACTTGCCTGGAGTCTGCATGTTCTATCTGTGCCTGCGTGGGTTTCCTCCAGATACTCTGGTTTCCTCCCACACTCCAAAGACATGCTGGTAGGTGAATTGGCTCCTGTCTATATTGGCCCTAGTATGTGTATGTATGAATGGGAGTTAGGGACCTTAGATTGTATGCCCCTTGAGGGTTAGGGACTGATGTGAATGTACAATATATATATGTAAAGGCACTGCGCAAATTGATGGTGCTATATAAGTATCTGAAATAAGTAAATAAAAGTAACAATTTTTAGACAGAATCAGATGAATAAATCAATGCATAGCGGAGTTCGTGTGTGAGCAGCCAGGTGATTTGTAAGCTACAGAGCAATAAGTAAGACAGTAGAATGTAAGGGTTGCAGTTAAACTTTAAATAACCCACAGAAACCATTTATTGTTCATCTTCACACTTTTATCTGCTGCAGAATTATTAAAGATATAATCTGTTGTAAGACTATTATTTACTCCATTGGCAAAAATGACATTTTTTTTTTAGTTTAAAAAAGATGGCACAGATCTGGACATTGTGGCTAGTTACGGGAGAAAATTTAACTATGCATTTCCCTTGTGGCATGGAAGATTCTTTGCTACTGTCTCTATAATTCATCCAGACTATGCAAAGACCATTCTGTCCAATCAAGGTAAGACATTTTTTTTTGTCTCTTTTTTTTTTTTTTTAAAGCGGAGGTCCAGTCAAAATTAAAAAAAAACTGAAGCTGCTGACTTTTAAAAAACAGACACTCACCTGTCCCTCGATCCCTCAGTGTTCAAAGGCCGTCCTGTGTCCCCGGCATCTTCAGTGTGGGTACCCAGCTGTGACAGCTTGCGGCTTTACAGCTGGGTACCCACTGCGCATGCTCAAGTACTGCTTTGTGAATAGTCCCGTAGTCTCCTGGGACCTGTCAGGCGATCGCAGCAGAAGTGGGAGTGGGTACCTCTCAAATTCAGGTACCCCCTTCCTCCTGGCTCCCCAAAGGTGCCAAGCCTTAACGGGGAGCTGGGGACGAAGCCTTAAAGAAGAACTTACCCTTTTAGGTGGAGGAGCTCTGCTTTCCCATTTATAAAAGGATAACCTGTTCTGTGATTAGGGTTTGGGTATAGTAAGATAGGCTACTTTGTAGTCTGAGCTGTGCCAAAGGCCAGTTTCGTATATGAGCAGTGTAAAGCTTTTTACAGTTTTGACAAAGCATTTGCAGAGTTTTCAGCAAGCTTTGCTGAAGCTGTTAAAGCACCATTCAGCTCCAGTTTGTAAATGTTGAACACAGATTCAGATAGGAGTGCTGAGTGCCAATTTAAACAAGCTGCTAGCAGGCTTCAGCACTTCTTGTTGAAAGCCTGCTAGCAGCTAGCAGCAACTTGTATTCAGTTCAACAATGACAGTCTGGAAATTTCAATCACTAGAGGTTCCCTTTAGAGATAATCATTGCTGACCTCTTTTGAAGATTCAGACCCTCTGTTGGGTGTTTATTGCTGTCTGTGAACTAGTTCATTAAAGACACCAAGTCAAATAATTGGCAATATAAGATTATTTCACTAGTTAGGCTACATAAAATTAGTTACTTTTGGCTCTACTGTAGTAAGTTGAGCAGTTTGTGACTGCTTTGGGATGCTCTGAGTTTTACAGGTTATGGGTTTGACTGCTTCCCCCTGCCTTTAGGAGAGTACCGGAATGTAGTGGGCTGGGAGAGTAAAATCTACAGGCTGAATATTTATGTCGTCTCCCCAATCCCTGGGGGAGGGTGCCCAGTAGGTGGGTGGGAGAGTGCAGAAATAGTTTGAGGCCTGGAGCAGAGGGGTTCTTGTCCTGGAGGAGAAGATTCCTTCTGGGCAGTCCAACTGTGTTTCTTCATTTGCTCATCGAAGTCCCAGATGTGTTAGCTGAAGGCCTATTCAACTGAAATTTGCTGGAGCTGATCGAGGGATTTATCTGCGGATCTTGTCCGAAGAGCCCATAGGAGACTTGTCTGGCTGATATTGAAAGGAGGCACCCAAATATCCAAGGACATTTGTTCCGAGTTCTGTCATGTACCATGGACCGAAGTGATGAGAGGGCTGCCCTTGCGGTTGAGTGCAGAACATCCCTGAAGGTAGTGACAGGATGTCCTGCACCTAAAGAAGCACAGGTTGCCAGCTGCATAGTTGCCTGACAGTTTGTGGTGATCAGACTTCTTGTGAAGGCAGAGCTGGACCAGGATGACGACAGGCCAGGTGACCCTCTGGATGTGCAGGCGGATCTGAGCAGCAGGGCTAGAGCAGAAGATGTACTTAGGAATTGGTGCCAATATCAGACACAGTGGATCAGACAGGAACAGGAGCAGAAGTGAATCAGGAACAAGCCGGAGTCATACACAGGAAGCAAGCAGAAGCAAAGTCCATGAGAGAAAGCCAAATTCAGAGCCAGGAGAGAAGCAGAAGACAGTCCATGAACAAGCCGAGTCAGTAACAGGTAATCCAAGAATACTGAGCACACAGGAACACGGGTTACGGGAGGCTGATGATAAACCAAGAACTGAGCAAGAGTGCTGTCCTTATAAAGGCCATTGGGTGCCAGTAATTAACGCACCTGACGTGCACCTGTGTGCATGAACGTGCACCAGATGTTCAATCGCATTCTTGCGCATGATTAGCATGGCCATGTTGGAGATTGGCATCCATGCCAGGTCTTTGCTTAACCACATTCTTACCGTGTTATAGCCGAATGATGGCTGCAGGGGGGCGGTTGTCCAGTTCTGGGAAGGCGTCATACGATGTACTCCTAGAACGCGCCCCCAGCGATCTCCATGATCCTATGTACACAGCTGATCACATGATAAGGTAGAAAGCCAATCACAGCGACCTTTTACCATTGAGTAAATACAGTTGCCAGTTTTCGTCAGCACTTTCCTCACGCTGTCATAGTGTGAGGAAAGTACTGCTGATAACCGGCAGCTGTCACAGAGCAGATCGGCACTAATCATCAGGTCTCTGATGATCAGTGCCCTGCAGTGCCACCCACCAGTGTCCATCAGTGCCACCCACCAATGCCCATCAGTGCCACCGAGTCAGTGCCGTCAGTCAGTGCCGCCCATCAGTGCCCATTATTGCTGCATATCAGTGAAGCATCATCAGTGCCTCCTCATCAATGCCCATCAATGCCGCCTCATCAGTGTAGTCCATCAGTGCCCATCAGTGCTGCTTATCTGTGCCACCTCATCAGTGTCCATCAGTGCTGCCTATCAGTGCCCATCAGAGCTGCCTATCAGTGCAGCCTCATCAATGCACATCAGTGAAGAAGAAAAATTACCTGTTTGCAAAATGTTATATTAGAGACAAAGAAAAACTTTTTTAATTAAAATTTTGGCTCTTTTTTTGTTTATAGTGGAAAAAATAAAACACCCAGTGGCGATTAAATACCACCAAAAGAAAGCTCTATTTGTGTGAAAAAAATGATACAAATGTCATATTGGTACAGTGTTGCATGACCGCGCAATTGTCATTCAAAGTGCAACAGAGCTGAAAGCTGAAAATTGGTCTGGGCAGGAAGGGGGTAAAAGTGCCTGGTAGGCAAGGGGTTAATCCTCCTCAGGTTAGTCCCATAACAAGTACAGACCTGCATGTAAGGTCTCGGTTACTGTGCGCTGCTACTATCCCTCTGGAATCAGTGTCAGCTTGTGCTCAAAGGTGGACATTTCTTATGGTGTACCTGTGTAGTTCAGTCCATCATTTGCTGCTGCAAAGATTGTGCTTTGATTCTTTATGAGGAATATAGACATCCTCAAGGTACTACTGAACGTTACTAGAGTACCCCACAGTGACCCTCTACCCCATCCAAGCTTAAGATTTAATAAAGCACCAGGGCCTTTACGGGGCTGAGCGCTACATGCTAGAGTAGGACTGTGATGGGAATTTCACAATGGGAACACTTATTTCATGGCATCGATGGCCACTGCCCAAGACGAGATCACACCTTACCATTTTCCTTCCTGCTGGGTCTCTGTGACAGGATATAAGGGGGATATTTTCAAGTAAAGAGACAGGCAGAAATAAAAACCCAACAGAGGTCCTATCCCTTTCTCACTCTGTCAAAAACAGGAGGAAAGGTTTTGGCTGGAGTTCCACCTTAAAGTTTCTAGGATATGTTGTATGCAGGAATGCCTCCTTATGCTTTTAGACATACTGTATATACAGCAATTACTGTTTTATAGTGCCTTGAAATTTTCCACATTTTCTCATGTTACAACCAAAAACTTAAATGTATTTTATTGGTGTTTTATGTGATAGACCAACACAAAGTGGCACATAATTGTGAAGTAGAAGGAAAATGATAAATGGTTTTCAAAATCTTTTCAAATAAATATGTGAAAAGCATGGCATGCATTTGTATTCAGATCCCTTTTACTCTGATAGCCCTAACTAAAATCTAGTGGAACCAATTGCCCTCAGAAGTCACATAATTAGTAAATAGAGTCCACCTGTGTGTAATTTAATCTCAGTATAAATACAGCTGTTCTGTGAAGCCCTCAGAGGTTTGTTAGAGAACATTAGTGAACAAACAGCACAATAAAGGCCAAGGAACACACCAGAAAGGTCAAGGATAAAGTTATGGTGAAGTTTAAAGCAGGGATAGGGTATAAAAAATTATCACAAGCTTAAAACATCTCACAGAGCATTGTTTAATCCATCATCTGAAAATGGAAAGAGTATGGCACAACTGCAACTGCAAACCTACCAACACATGACCGTCCACCTAAACTGACAGGCAAGGAGAACATTAATCAGAGAAGCAGCCAAGAGGTCCATTGTAACTCTGGAGGAACTGCAGAGATCCACAGCTCAGGTGGGAGAATCTGTCCACAGGACAACTATTAGCCATTCACTCCACAAATCTGGCCTTTATGGAAGAGTGGCAAGAAGAAAGCCAATGTTGAAAGCAAACGATAAGAAGTCCCATTTGCAGTTTGTGAGAAGCCATGTGGGGGACACAGTAAACATGTGGAAGAAGCGGCTCTGGTCATATGAGATCAAAATTGAACTTTTTGGCCGAAAAGCAAAGCACTATGTGTGGCAGAAATCTAACACTGCACATCACCCTGAACACACCATCCCCACCGTGAAACATGGTGGTGGCAGCATCATGTTGTGGAGATGCTTTTTTTCAGCAGGGACAGGGAAGCTTGTCAAAATTGATGGAAGATGGATGGAGCCAAATACAGGGCAATCTTAGAAGAAAACCTGTTAGAGTGTGCAAATGACTTGAGACTGGGACAGAGGTTCACCTTCCAGCAGGACAACGACCCTAAACATACAGCCAGAGCTACAATGGAATGGTTTACATCAAAGCATATTCATGTGTTGGAATGACCCAGTCAAAGTCCAGACCTAAATCCAATTGAGAATCTGAAAAGATTTGAAAATTGCTCACAGAGGCTCTCCATCCAATCTGACAGAGCCTGAGCTATTTTGCAAAGAAGAATGGGCAAAAACTTGACTCTCTAGATGTGCAAAGCTGTGCAAAGGTGGAGTCATACCCAAAAAGACTTGCAGCTGTAATTGCAGAGAAAGTTGGTTCTACAAGGTACTGACTCCGGGGAGCTGAATACAAATGCACGCCACACTTTTCACATATTTATTTGTAAAAGATTTTGAAAACCATTTCTCATTTACCTTCCATTTCACAATTATGTTCCATTTTGTTTTGGTCTATCACATCAAATGCCAATAAAATACATTTACATTTTTGGTTGTAACATGACAAAATGTGGAAAATGGTATGAATACTTTTTCAAGGCACTGTACTTACCTAAGTAGGCCTTTTGGCCCTGATTTCGTTACCACTTGTTAAAAGGAAGATATCACCTCATACATTTTAATACTGAAAATTGAATAAGGAAGACCGATGTAAATTTGGGCAAGCTTTATAGGACATAAATGTTTAATTTAACAGTTATTTAACACCCTCTACTCATGTCTTGCAATCCTTATACCTTAATTTTCTGAAATAAAAAAAACAGTTTTATATTAAAAAAAGGAGATCAAAACCATTTCTATGATGGACCTGGAAAAGTATAATAATAACCAACATCAGCTTCTCTTTGCCATATATTTAGTTCTGCCATTTTTCGCTCAAATGGAGAGCCTGGAACTGTTATTATTATTATTATACAGTATTTATATAGCGCTAAAAAGTTTGCTCAGCGCTGTACATTATAGTGGGGGACAGTACATGAGACAATACAGTAACAAAACAGAACACAAGGGATTCAAGGGCCCTGCTCTTTCGAGCTTACAATCTAGGAGGGAGGGGATAGTGGTACAGGAGGAAGTGGCTGTGGGGGATGGAGTGGTGGGAGGAGAGGAGGAGATCGGCTGTTAGGTGAGGTCGGGGTAGGCTTCCCTGAAGAGATGGGTTTTCAGGGTGCGCCTGAAGGTGAGGAGGGTAGGGGACAGTCTGATGGATTGAGGTAGTGAGTTCCAGAGGATGGGGGAAGTCCTGGAGAAGTCCTGCAGTCGGGCGTGGGAGGTGGAGACCAGGGAGCTAGAAAGTAGGAGGTCTTGTGAGGAGCGAAGATTACGGGTAGGGTGGTATTTGGGTATCAGGTCGGTGAGGTAGTTTGGGGCAGCGTTATGAATGGCTTTGTACGTCAATGTTAGTAGTTTGAATTTAATGTGTTGGGCAATCGGGAGCCAGTGGAGGGAATGACAGAGGGGGGTGGCAGAAGCAGAGCGGTTGGTAAGGTGGATGAGTCTGAGTTCAGGATAGACTGAAGAGGGGATAGTCTGCGATGAGGTAGGCCGGTGGGAAGGGAGTTGCAGTAGTCCAGACGTGAGATAATAAGGTAGTGAACGAGTAGTTTAGTAGTGTCTGGGGTTAGGAACGAACGTATTTTGGAGATGTTGCAGAGGTGGAGCCTGCATGAGTTTGCCAACGATTGGACATGGGGTTGGAAGGACAGGTTTGAGTCTAGAGCAGCAATGGGGAAACTACAGCCCGGCGGACCTTTTAATCCGGCCCGCGGAGCTAGGCTACCGCTAAGCTCCTTTCACAGTCCACCCTGAAGACCGGTGTAGCATGAAAATCTGTCTCCTATGAGGATCTGTCCCCCTCGACGTATCTGCGCATGTGCCGGAGATCGCCGATCGGCTGCTAATGCCTGAAACTGGCACATGCAGATACGTCGAGGGGTACAGATCCTAATAGGAGACAGATTTTCATGCTACACCTGAACGGTGCGGGAACACGGCGAGAGGAACGCGCGGAGCAAAGGTAAGTGAATTGACACAGGGGGGACTTGGGGACTTAATATGGGGGATGAATTAATATGGGGAATGAATTACTATAGGGGGGATGAATTACTATATGGGGGATGAATTACTATATGGGGGATGAATTACTATGGGGGATGAATTACTATATGGGGGATGAATTACTATGGGGGATGAATTACTATATGGGGGATGAATTACTATAGGGGGGATGAATTACTATGGGGGATGAATTACTATATGGGGGATGAATTACTATGGGGGATGAATTACTATATGGGGGATGAATTACTATGGGGGATGAATTACTATATGGGGGATGAATTACTATGGGGGATGAATTACTATGGGGGATGAATTACTATGGGGGATGAATTACTATATGGGGGATGAATTACTATGGGGGATGAATTACTATATGGGGGATGAATTACTATGGGGGATGAATTACTATATGGGGGATTAATTACTATGCTTACTATGGGGGAATATTACTATACTTACTATGGATGACACATACACATCATTCATCTACTCTTGGTCCGGCCCCCGGGTCCAATATATGAACCCATTGCGGCCCTCAAGTCAAAAGGTTTGCCCACCCCTGGTCTAGAGTGACACCTAGGACTTTTGCTTGTGGGGTGGGACTGATGGTGGCGTTGTTGGTCGTGATGGAGAGGGCTGTTCAGTGCTCTATATGACCTGTACAGAGAATTATCATGCTCTGTTTTTTTTCACAGCTCCAAAGGATAACTTTGCCTATAACCTACTCACCCCATGGATTGGTATGTAACAGCTTTCTTATCACCTAAATAACATTAGATTAAGATTTGTATACCTATATTTATATTCAGAGGCATAACTAGAACTTTCAGGGCCCTGATGTAAGAAACCATAAAGGGCCCCACTGAAACCCCTCCCCCTTCAAAAATCATTATTTTGATACATTTGTTTCAATGTATAAAACAGTTAAACATTTATGTTACTGATTTCAACTTGCTGTAATTGTCAACAGAGCAGGGTCCTTCCATCAATCCCAGGGCTCTTCTCACTGATCCCAGGCCCTTTAATTACTTACAGTGGCCTTTATTATGATTGCGCAGCAGGACTCTTTCACTTGTTCTGCAGTGGGCTCCTTTCCTGCCACCATGCCCCCCCCCCACAGTGGCAGAACCCCAGTGCCCAGTCGCAAGTGCTACCTTTGCGACCCTGGTAGTTCCACCACTTTTTATAATTCTTCTATACATTTCCTGCTTACTGCTTATGAACCTTTGACACCAGTCACTGGTGGATCAGTTGTGTTTTTAGAAATTCTGCTTGCTCTATTTTTGGTGCACGTTTAAAACCTCCCCATTGAAATCTATTGAAAACGCATCAAAAAGGTATCAAAAACACACGTGGTTGCATTTTTTTTTAGTCACATGTCCTTCTTTCACAGGTGCAGGCTGATATCAGGTAACCAGAAAACGCAAACGCAGGGAATGCGGCAAAAATACATATATACGTTTTTATTGTATTTTTGCAACAGAGCAGTGTGAAAACAGCCTTATTGGTAGGTGACACTTATGTATGAGTCCTAAAATCCAAAAATGATATCTTGCTCTAGAATATGTACCCCCACCTCCCCAAGTTCTTATATCTGTCAGTCAAGGACTGAGTGGCACTTGAATTCCACATGCTAAGCCTCATTCTGTGTCTATGGGCTCTGCATGCAGTTCTGATTGCATATGTGCAGTTTATATGGGCATGCTTCTACATTCTTTTGCTCCCAAGAAGGATTGGTGATCAAGTACTGTGATACTTGTCTCCAGAGAGGCCTTTTGATATCAGTTGTACTAGCTTTCACTGCCATTCATGCACTGGTACAGCAGAGTACTCTGTCATGGTGGAAGACATTTACAGTACACCTCTATTGTGTGTATGTGTCTATTGCCAACATACCTTTATCACTGATGCTTGTTTTGGGTCTCTATATGGAATTTTGCACACATAATACTTGAATTTTACATATGGCACTATGGTATCGGTACTTCAGTAGTGTGATTGATGTATGCAAGACTGAGTGACTTTGAGTTCATTGACAATTTTGCCACAGTGAGAATTTTTGATAGGGGTTTTTAGTTGAATTTTAAATTTTGTAATGCCCTCCAGGTTAGCTAGATAGGTTGTTTGTTTTTTTTTTTTTTTTTTTTTGTTATAGAGGCTGAGTAGCAGCCTGAGGATGAGTCAGCCTGGGAGTGAAGTAGTGAGGTCACTTTAGGACAAGCTGGGAGGCTCTAACAGGTCAGGGCTTCTAGAGCCGCCCCACCTTTCCAGAAACCTGAGAGCATTCTGGAGCAGGGGAGATGAAGGGAGGAGGGCCAGGTTTGCATGTCTGAGGGACCTTTGCCAACCCCCTGGCAGGAGACTGAGCATGGTGACCAAGGCAACCCTTAAATATCAGAGAGCCGGGGGAATATTGTGCAGTGTCGGGTAGAAGATGGTTTGGGGAAGGCTGGAATGAGGAGCCTGGGAGGGGGCCCCAGGGAGGGGAGCCTACCTACAGTCAGGTCGCTGGAGAAGAGGATCTCCACTGCCTCAACAACTGCTGGGGAGGACAGCCTGTGTAGCAGGGAAGGAGCCAGCCCAGCGTAAGGCCTGAAGGCAACCCACTAAGCTAATAGGAGAGGACAGTGTGAGTACTCTTACACCCCATGGGCCAGATAAGGGAAAAGGGAGGTCAGGTGTTTCTCATCTGGGACTAATCAATTGCTATCTTCTGGCCCCCCTTGCCCTCGGAATACTCTCAGTGTAGTTGGGTGAAGAGGAGGAATCATCCAGGGTCTGAGGAGGTACACCGAAGGGATTTAGTGGTCTTTAAAGAGAGACTGTTGTTAATCCGTATTTTTGTACATAGTTGCTAAGGAGTTGTTCCCAAGTTATATAGTTCCCCAGGCATTCCATATACCCCTAGAGCCTATCCAAGTTTAACCCCTTAATAAAATCACAAAAGCAAGCTCAAAGACTGTTTACTGACTCCAGTCTGCAAAGTTTGGGAAATGCGCGTTGCCTGGCTGTGCAGAGCATAGGGAGACATATTCAAATCCATCGGCCCCTAAGGAGGTAGTGCTACAATTGTATGCTTGTAATTAGCAGACTCTTTTACCATATCCTAACTTTTGTATTGTGATGTTTTGGTTAATATAGGCAAGCAACATTCCAGGACTCAACTGCTGTAACTTATAACCTCTATATCAGAGTTTCCCTATTGGAGTTCCATGAAACTCAACTAGGGTTCCTCCAGGTTGCTAGGTGTTCCTTGAGCAATGAGCAATGTATGCCTCTCAGATAAGTTCCCACTGATACAACCCCTGGCAAAAAGTATGGAATCACCACTCTTGGAAAATGTTCATTCAATTGTTCAATTGTGTAGAAAAAAAACTGAGTACAGACATGTCCCAAAACTAATTTAATTTAACATTCCAACCTTCTGGCTTTAAGAAACACTTAAAAAATAAAAAATAAAGAAAACTGTAGTCAGTTGCAACTGTTTTTGCAGATCAAGCAGAGGACAAAAATGCGGAATCACTCAGTTCTGACTAAAATATTATGGAATCATGAAAAAAACCTACAGTACACCACTAGTACTTTTACTGCAACACCTCTGGCTTTTATAACTGGTTGAATTCTCTGAGGCATGGATTTAACTATTGGCAAACCGTATTCTTCATCAGTCCCGCTCCAACATTCTCTTATTGCAGTTGCCAGATCTGCTTTGCAGGTTGGAGCCTTGTCATGGACCATTTTCTTTCATTTCCACCATAGATTTTCAATTGGACTGTTTGCAGGCCATGCCATTGACATTATGTCTTTATTGAAGGAAAGTTTTCATGGCTTTTGCCCTATGGAAAGATGCATTATCATCCTGAGAAATGATGTCATCATCATCACCAAACATCCTTTCAATTGATGGAGTAAGAAAAGTGTCCAAAATCTCAATATAAACTAGTGCTTTTATTGAAGATTTAATGACTGTCATCTCTCCTGTACCTTTACCTGACATGGGACCCCTTGCCATCAATGATTGTGGAAATTTGCATGTTTTCTTCAGGCAGTCGTCTTTATACATTTAATTGGAATGGCACCAAACAAAAGTTCCAGCATCATCACCCTGCCCAATGCAGATTCGTGATTCACCACTGAATATCACTTTCATCCAGCCATCCACAGTCCATGATTGCTTTTCTTTAGCCCATTGTAACCTTGTTAATATTGGTTTTCAATTGTTTTTTTTGTATGTAAATCCCTTTTCCTTTAGGTGATGTCTTACAGTTCGGTCACAGACATTGACTCCAGTTTCTGCCCATTTGTTCCTCATTAAGTTTTCTTGCATGGCAAGACCACTTACTTGTTGGTTATGTGTTAGAGAAGACACTAGTAGCTTGTGATGAGGCAGAACTTGGTTTACTTGTGTGGCTTAAGTTGCAAACATACAAAACATATTTCAGCAGACTGTAACGAGGGAGGGAGGGGGAGAGAGAGAGAGAGAGGGAGAGAGAGAGAGGGAGAGAGAGAGAGGGAGAGAGAGAGAGGGAGAGAGAGAGAGAGAGAGAGAGAGAGAGAGAGAGAGAGAGAGAGAGAGAGAGAGAGAGGTTTACAGATATGCACAACTGGTAACCTTAGTGTACAGTGCCATCTACTGGTCAAGTGATATTAACACACAATACTGTATATAGTACATGCTGTTGCATTCCCAACATTACTGTTATCTCACATACAGTGGGGCAAAAAAGTATTTAGTCAGCCACCAATTGTGCAAGTTCTCCCACTTAAAAAGATGAGAGAGGCCTGTAATTGGCATCATAGGTAGACCTCAACTATGAGAGACAAAATGAGAAAAAAAATCCAGACAATCACATTGGCTGATTTGGAAAGAATTTATTTGCAAATTATGGTGGAAAATAAGTATTTGGTCACCTACAAACAAGCAAGATTTCTGGCTCTCACAGACCTGTACCTTCTTCTTTAAGAGGCTCCTCTGTCCTGCACTCATTACCTGTATCAATGGCACCTGTTTGAACTTGTTATTATTATTATTATACAGTATTTATAAAGCGCCAATAGTTCGCTCAGCGCTGTACATTACAAAGGGAGACAGAACATGTGACAGAACAATACCAATACAATGCAAAACATGAGTTATCAGTATAAAAGACACCTGTCCACAACCTCAAACAGTCACACCCCAAACTCCACTATGGTGAAGACCAAAGAGCTGTTGAAGGACACCAGAAACAAATTGTAGACCTGCACCAGGCTGGGAAGACTGAATCTACAATAGGCAAGCAGCTTGGTGTGAACAAATCAACTGTGGGAGCAATAATTAGAAAATGGAAGACATACAAGACCACTGATAATTTCCCTCGATCTGGGGCTCCACGCAAGATCTCACCCCGTGGGGTCAAAATGATCACAAGAACGGTGAGCAAAAATCCCAGGACCACACGGGGGGACCTAGTGAATGACCTGCAGAGAGCTGGGACCAACGTAACAAAGGCTACCATCAGTAACACACTACGCCGCCAGGGACTCAGATCCTGCAGTGCCAGACGTGTCCCCCTGCTTAAGCCAGTACATGTCCGGGCCCGTCTGAAGTTTGCTAGAGAGCATTTGGATGATCCAGAAGAGGATTGGGAGAATGTCATATGGTCAGATGAAACCAAAATAGAACTGTTTGGTAGAAACACAACTCGTCGTGTTTGAAGGAGAGAGAATGCTGAGTTGCATCCAAAGAACACCATACCTACTGTGAAGCATGGGGGTGGCAACATCATGCTTTGGGGATGTTTCTCCGCAAAGGGACCAGGACGACTGATCCATGTACAGGACAGAATGAATGGGGCCATGTATCGTGAGATTTTGAGTGCAAACCTCCTTCCATCAGCAAGGGCATTGAAGATGAAACGTGGCTGGGTCTTCCAACATGACAATGATCCCAAACATACCGCCCGGGCAACAAAGGAGTTGCTTTGTTAAAAAGCATTTCAAGGTCCTGGAGTGGCCTAGCCAGTCTCCAGATCTCAACCCCATAGAAAACCTTTGGAGGGAGTTGAAAGTCCGTGTTGCCCAGCGACAGCCCCAAAACATCACTGCTCTAGAGGAGATCTGCATGGAGGAATGGGCCAACATACCAGCAACAGTGTGTGCCAACCTTGTGAAGACTTCCAGGAAACGTTTGACCTCTGTCATTGCCAACAAAGGATATATAACAAAGTATTGAGATGAACTTTTGATATTGACCAAATACTTGATTTCCACCATAATTTGCAAATAAATTCTTTCCAAATCAGCCAATGTGATTGTCTGGATTTTTTTTCTCATTTTGTCTCTCATAGTTAAGGTCTACCTATGATGCCAATTACAGGCCTCTCATCTTTTTAAGTGGGAGAACTTGCACAATTGGTGGCTGACTAAATACTTTTTTGCCCCACTGTATATATTCTTATTATTATAGCCAAATTTACCACCCTAACTCCTCCCACAGTTTTTACACTACATAAACATTAATATACTGAAACGTGCGGATTGTTCCCGATTGCTGTGCTATTACTTTGTGGAACGTTTCGCCGAATGGTACACAAAATATCAGTGTTTTTGTGGTGAAATTGGTCCCATAGGAATGAATGGCGGAATATTCAAAACTAGAGTGGGAGCTGACAAAAGCTAGAGTGTGAGCTGAAAAATCAGGACATGATTTCTAAACTGCCATCACTCCCTCATTTTCAAGCCCACCTACACAAATCTTATATCAAAACATTCAGCTATCCCTGCTGCCAGTAAAAATTCACGGCTAAGCCATAGTCCTGACAGTTTTCAGAATATGACCATTTGTTTGCAAGTCATGCTGCCCATTGACATTCATTGAAACTCCACTCTAGCCACCTCAAATTTAAAGGGCAATTTATAAACTGTGACTGTGCCTTCATTTTTAATATTTCAGAGACATACTATGCATCAAAATGTAAGTCTGGGTCTTGTGATTCTCACAATATAAAGCTCTTCAGTGTAGAATTTAAAATTTTGAAACTACAACCGTTTGAAGATGGCAACCGCCAGTGAAGTGAGCAAGTTGGAGCAGTTTGATTTAACCGCTCTTCTCTGCCCTTGCTGTAGAGTGAGTTGCCATAGGAACCCAGGTGTGTGAGCAGGCAAGAACACTTTCCCCAGAAATTGTAGCTTTTCTTTCTTTTGTTGTGCACAGGGACGGACTGACCATTCGGGTACTCGGGCGGTGCCCGAGGGCCCAGGGTCATTAGGGGGCCCCACGAGATGCCCCTAGTACCTTTCACAGGCTTTTATTTGGGTGTTGTTTGAGTGTGGATGAGGACACAGGGGCCCCATGATCCCCTATTGCCCGGGGGCCCCATGAGTTGTCAGTCCGCCCCTGGTTGTGCATTTTCTGTTTTCAAGAATATTGCTTTAAGTTTTCTATCTTGACACTTTGATGTCTTCCTTGGTCTACCAGTACGCTTCCCTTTTACAACCTTCCCATTTGATTTGTACTTGGTCCAGATTTTAGACACAGCTGACTGGGAACACCCAACATCTTTTGCAATATTCCATGATGATTTACCTTCTTGAAGTTTTATAATCCTCTCCTTTGTTTCAACTGACATCTCTGGTGTTGGAGCCATGATTCATGTCAATCAGCTTGGTGCAACAGCTCACCAAGGTGTGCAAGAACTCTTTTTTTAACTGCAGACTAATTAGCAGATGTAATCTGATGTAGATGTTTGTTTTAGAACTGCAAAGTACATGGTGATTCCACAATGTTTTCCTCAGAATTAAGTGCTTCCATAAGGGTGGAATGGTAAAGGAATAGTTTTGAGGCATGTCTGTGCTTGTTTTTTTTATACAGAATTAAACAATTGAATAAACTTTTTCCAAGAGAGGTGATACCATACTATTTGCTAGGAGTTGTACAACTGATCTTTTTAGCTACCTGTAAGGGTGTAATTTTTTGCACAAGTGTAAGGAGCATTCTTCCCACCGACCATCACACTAATGTATCATGTGTTACAGATATAGTCATTTTTAGGAGGGTTTCCCTGAGTTTCAAGGATTCCTCTGTGTCGAAAAGCTTACGAAAGGCTGATGTATATACAGTACATGAGGACATTTTAATTATTTTTCAAAAGTCTCCCCTTTGCAAGTAATGATAAGACATTATGTTTCCTCCTCACCGCCACAGTTGACTCTGTAAGTGCTACACTATCGTGCCATAATGTCGTGCATTGCTTGTGGTTGCGAGGCAGTTTCGGCAATGCCCCCTAGAGTTGCACTGGTCAAATTTGGCAGTGGTAATACTCAGCAAATGCAGCATGATCTTTCATTTTTGCCACGTTTGAGGCATGTGTACATCCCTGAGCGGCTTCATGCCCAGGTTCAAACAGTTGGTTTGGCGGGGGGGGGAACTGTTCAATCACCTGGTTTTACCACCCCTAGCTGCACATGTGGACAAAGCCTTAAAGAGCCAATGGAATATTCAACTCAATTGAGTTTTTTAGTTTGGTGTGCACTGGCCATGTACTGTACATGTAACTCTGGTAGTTGTGTATCTTCTGCTCTAATCCTTCTACTGTGCTTTTGTTATGCAGGGAAAGGGTTATTGGTATTATCTGGGGCAAAGTGGTTCCAGCACCGCAAGCTGCTGACCCCGGGTTTCCATTATGATGTTCTGAAGCCATATGTGAGACTGATGTCAGACTGCACTAATGTGATGCTGGTAAGGAGGAATCAGTGATGACATATAGGCTGACCCTGTAGAGGGTAAGCAAGCAACCCTTTTCCCAGCTGGTGGAGGGGAAACTAACCATAAGTTATCAATAATATATTAACTTGCCTTTGCCAACCTCTCTTGGAACTGATGGAATCCTGGCTGTCATGCTGACCTAATTTTTTTCTATATTTTATGATTTGCTGACCCAGAGAAAGTATGCCGCAAGTTAAAGCTGAACTCCAGGCAGATATAAAAGACACACATTTACAGTATGCAAATCTTTTTATTAATAAATCATTTAATGTGTGTGTGTTTTTCATGTTATCATTATAAGTATCTGAATTTGTACAGCCTCCTGCAGTCCCTGTACTGCAACATTCAGACTAGATGAAAGATAAGCAGAACAAGGAGCCAATTCATTTTGCTGTAATGCTCATGTACTAACAGAGAGATGAACTCATCAGTCTGCTGCTTCTCCTTTTACTGTTCAGTCCCAGGCTGGGGGAAGAACAAGACCTAAGGCAGGCCCTGTACTTTGTTTTTGAATGGTTTACCTTACAGTGACATTAAACGATATCCTTCATTTTGAAAGCTAACCCATACACATCTGCTACTTAATGACCCTGTAATATATTTTTCATGAAATTGTTTCTTACTGTGTTTTTCTACCTCCTTGTAACGTCCATTGTGAGCTTGTGAACCTCTACGTTTCCCCTTCACTTACGTTTGTTTGACATGAACGGTGCACTTTAGTTAGGGTCATGTGCACTGCGCTATACACACTACAGATTCCATAGTCCCTAGTCTATCTTGAGAGTGAGCAACAGAGGGTGCCCATGCTCTTACTTATAGTGGAGCCATGGAGAGTGAACATAGCCATCCTCAGATCACAGCAGCGAAAAAAAAAAATGGAATTTGGAGATTTGAAGAAACCATAGAACAATAGAAGGTGCTTTTCTAAGTTAAGATACATACTTGAATAGAATATCATGCGGGTGTCAGGGAGTGAGGAGCCAGACACACAAGGAGGTGCAATTAAAGGTAGGTTTATTATACAAAAACAAGACAAAGTCTATGTAAGTCCAACAGCAACAGCGGATGACTTGGTAGAACAGTAGCCAGGAAGGATGGTCGCCAGAGCCGGGGTCAGAAGCCAGGAAGAATGGTCGCCAGAGCCGGGGTCAGAAGCCAGGAAGGATGATCGCCAGAGCTGGGGTCAGAAGCCAGGAAGGATGATCGCCAGAGCCGGGATCAGAAGCCAGGAAGAATGGTCGCCAGAGCCGGGATCAGAAGCCAGGAAGGATGGTCGCCAGAGCCGGGGTCAGAAGCCAGGAAGGATGGTCGCCAGAGCCGGGGTCAGAAGCCAGGAAGGATGGTCACCAAAGCTGGGATCAGAAGCCAGGAGGAATGGTCGCCAGAGCCGGGGTCAGAAGCCAGGAAGGATGATCGCCAGAGCCGGGGTCAGAAGCCAGGAAGGATGGTCACCAAAGCTGGGATCAGAAGCCAGGAAGGATGGTCGCCAGAGCTGGGATCAGAAGCCAGGAAGGATGGTCGCCAGAGCCGGGGTCAGAATCCAGGAAGGAGTCTTGCCAAAGCCGAGTCGGTATCCAGGAGAGCAATGAGAAACTAAACAGGAGCTTGCTGCTGTGCAACAGACAGGACACGAATGCAATGGACATCTACAAACAGCAGATTTATATGTGATAAGCTGCCACCTCCTGGGGGAGGAGCCACAGAGGGCAGAAAGCATAAAGGATCCCACAATGCTTTGCAGACACCTAAGGTGGATGCCAACACATGGAGCAGCACAAGCTCTGAGGAAAGGTAGGACCTTGACAGCAGGTGGGTAGATAGTCGTGAGTTAAGGGTTGCTACATCCATAAATTATAATTACAAAGAATATTGTCTCCCATGGGACTTTAGTGCAGCCATACACATAAACATAAAAGTATAAAAAATATTTTTATTGATACAAATTTCATTAAAATTCCATGCTGACTATGAGTTGGCCTTGTGTGCATGTGCACAACATTGTGGTGCTCTGCACATGTGTGATGACGTCATCACAGTGTGTCTTGCAATGGCATGTCTATCTGGATGGAGTGGTGGGCAGATTTTGCCCACCACGAGGACACGGAGGGAGCCATCATTCCATGCCTCTTGGCAAAGCTTGCGTTCCCCAGCTATGAGGGAGGTTTTCAGTCACCTATAATTGTTGGTGTTGAACTACCCCTTTATGCTCTCCGGAAATTTTTGTGAGTGTTACTAATGAAATGTGAAGTAGTACAATAGCAAATTGATTTTAGCATTCTGCTGTTTTGGTCTCTTTTTTTTCTATTATAGGTACCATCATATTCCCTCTGATGAAGATTATATATTAATCAAAACATGTCAGGGATAGGCTGTATATCTTAAGTCCATTCAAGTGGCTTATACCATATTGTCATTGTAATTTATGTCCAGAGGCACAAGTTATCAAATTACAAACAGGTTGAATGTCAGAGCCTAAGTATTCCAATTTCATCGTTATGGTTTTTAATGGAATTTGTATGAATAAAAATCTTTTTAATACATTTGTATATGTGTATGGCTGCATTAAAGTCCCATGGGAAACAATCTTCTTTGTAATTGAATTGAATATATTATTTTAAATCAGAGCATAGTGTCAGTTTAATTGTCAAATTTATGCGTAAAGCCCAAATTCACCCAAATCTTTTTATGTTTTATTTGGAAAAGGGAAGGGTATGAGCCTCTGTTAGGGCTTTATTGCTGTGCCGATACTTTTTCTCTCATTTCCTGTTAAAACAGGACAAAAAAAATGTAGTAGTAGTAGTAGAAGGGATAGTAATTAAATTGGTAGGCTGGTTTTTGAATCAACGTCTGGACAAAAAGTTATGAACATTTGTATGAAAATTCTTTGTACATTCAGTGACTGGGCAAATTTTGTATGACAGTACTTCAAAATGTTTTCTTTTAACATTCAATTTTGCAATGAATGTAATTTCCTGAATGAAAACCACACATTAATTTGAGAAAAAATTTCCATCCATCTTCTTTGAATTTTCTTATTGCTGTGATCAAAAACGAACATTGGTTTAACTCATTAACGATTAGAAAATGAAATGTTCTTAAAACAAAAAAAAATTAAAACAATTCTAGTGTATAGCCTTCCAGTGTATGGCCAGCTTTAGTATTGTTGTCTGTGTCTCATTGTCCTGGATACACAGGGACAAGAAAAGGACACATCTTACCAGAGTAGTCACAGGCAGTAATAAAAACCAGATACGTTTTTACTATTCTGCGCTCTATCTTTAACAAACAAAAAAAACCTGACCCTATGGATGATTGCATTAATCTATTCCTTCCTGTTTGATCTTTGTAGGACAAATGGGAGCATCTGGTCTCAGAGAAGAAGTCTGTAGAGCTGTTCCATCATGTCAGCCTCATGACGTTGGACACCATCATGAAATGTGCCTTCAGTTACCAGAGCAACTGCCAGAATGACAGGTCAGTATCTTCTGAAAGTACTGTGAAAATATGAGTACTTTTTGGTTTTTTGCTATGAGGATACCTGGGGCTAAAAGTGATTACTGCATGGCATAGACTGGTCTTGCATTTTGTTCCCTTTTAGTGAGAGTGAATACATCAAGGCTGTCTATGAGTTGTCCTACCTGGCAGATTATCGATTCCGAAATGTCCTATTCCATAGTGATCTCATCTTCAATCTGAGCCCACATGGATTTCGCTTCCGGAGGGCACTAAGAACAGCTCATGAACTTACAAGTAAGTGTCAGATTATGAATGCTACAGGACACCAGCCATGGGTAAAGTATGAAGGCTAACATCACTGACCTGCTTCAGAAAAAGGTATTTGTCTGGCTGCCTCTGACTTTAGTAAATTATTACCCACTGACCTGGTAAAAGTATGGCTAGTGACACAGAAAACACTGGAGTAGGGGATCAACATTCATCTTCATCCTCTGGGCCAGCCATTCTCAACCAGGGTACCTTGAGCTGTGGCTGATTGAACTCTCATCTTATGGTGCCCATCACAGTTCGAGGGCCAACACCACTTGGCAGAGCCAGCTGCATGATACCAGTTATATTTTTAGCTGCCTGTAAAGGTGGTATTCTGACCATCACTGTAAGGGGGGCATTCTTTCAAATTCACATCAGACACATTTTGACCTTGCTCCCTATTCAATTTGTTTTACCAAGAGTTTCCTGAGATCTAAATATTATTTCATAGGGCAAAAAAGTTAGAAAAAGGCTACTTCAAGCACAACAAGCAGGTAGCTCTTGCATTGGGGAGCTACATCATGCAGATATACTTTATATCAAAAGGTATTTTAAAGTTTAGTAGGAACTTTATTGAGCAAAGTTTGCCTTGTCTTTGCTTTGAAACTGTGCTGAGCAAAGCTGCCCAACACAGCCCAACGAGGCCTGGTGTGAACGAGGCCTATTTTTTACTTGTAATCATGGTCACCTAGAAACACTGTGAGGGAAAAATCCAACATTTTATAGCTCTTCCCAGAACAAGAGGTAAGAGGAAATATTCCAACAAGGACACTTGATTTGATGAGAAATATCTAAATGGAAATGTCCCTAATTTTGGGAGACTTCCTCCAACTCTTTGTTGCGTTTCAGAAAAGGAAATGAAAGGCAACTTCCCCAATGATACACAGGCAGCAAAAAGCTAACATGACAGTGTCACGGATCCCCCACACGCCATGCCCACAGCGACTAGCTAACGCGCACGTGCGGCCATGACTTGGGGTAAGAGGGAATAAAGGGAACTGAACTTTGAATATATAAAACTGTATATAAGATCAGCCATGATACCTTTTCACAGCCCGCACTACCTTTGGCCACCACCAGATGGAGACTCCGCTCCAATCCAGCTGGTCGACCACACACTAGCAGATACAAATCTTATATACAATCTGATGCACTGATTAGAGTTGATAACCAGCTTAGTAATTATAGTAAATGTAGACAATAATCCCCCTGCGCTCCACTGGTAATGATAGAATCAATAAATCTATGCGAGCTGCTATCACCTTTTCCTAATACCTGAGGATATGCAATAATAATATACTGGTGGTGAAGCGCTACACATATAGATATAAATAAGTAGAGTAATAAATCTAGAATGCTATATTATTGCATAAAATCACCAAAGGGAATAATAAAAAATACATATGAAATCATAAATGTTCTAGGTGGTGCTTAAAAATCATGCTCAAATACTGTAGGTGGATATCAAGTGATGAAGTGCAAGCAGGTAAGTCAATCACAAACCTGTACTAATGTGCCAACAAAAGAACCCTCATAAGGGTAAAGTTGATGAGAAGATAAATATATCACTCTATTTGAAAGTGACAGGTGCTTTAACTGTAGACACAATAGGCAAATATACCTATAGATTAAAAGTCCACAAAAAAGTGCAAAACTAGTGCATGAAGATTGATGTGCAAAAAAGGCAATAGTGGTGCTTCAATTCTTCACTCCAAACAAAATTTGTACTTGTGTGACACACGTGTGTATCAGTATCGAAAAGTGGCTAGAGTGCCTCCTCACCTCCTTGAAGCGACCCCTAGGGGCCACAACACATTGAGCAACATGTACATTACAGACAGCTTTAACCCTTTCCTACTTTATCCAAAACTAAAAACAGTTTTGGCTTTACATACACTTTAACCACTTCCCACCCGCCCAATAAGAAAATGACGGCCAGGCAGGACTCTCGTCGATCGGTGGGCATCATATGACATCCTTCCTGGATCGTGCCTTGCGTATGCCCGCAGGGCCGTGTTGTGGGGAGATCCGTCACCGGCTGTGTACCTTGAACACAGCCGATGACAGATCTGTGTACTGACCCATTGCCAGTACCATGTGACCTGCTGTGACCAATCACAGTAGGTCACATGATAGTTGTAAACAATGGATGGCTTCCTTTCATGCCATCCATTGTATACAATTGAGTCACCAGCTGTGATCAGTCAGAGTGATCACATGCACAGACTGGGCCAATCACAGCCCATCTGTGTCATGTGATTAGCCGTGGCCAATCACAGCTAATCACAACTAAAAAAACCCAAATGAATCAATTTTCATTCAGTTAAATGCTTGCTTGTAGCAAAGAAATTCTTTGATATAAGCAATCATATTGTCTAAAAAAAAAAAAAAAAATACTGATCACCATAATACAATGTTACTATGGTATCATTATACTACTTTGATCATAGTGTAATATGAAAAGAAAATTGTAAAAAAAGAGAAAAAATTGTAATAATAAAAAAAAGAATTCAATAAAAAAAACTGAAAACAAAATTATAAACTTTAAATTTTTTGTACTGTCACCAGTCAGTGTCCCTGATCACTGCCACACCAGTTATATTATGATGCTGTACTGCTCTGGTGACAGTATGTTAAAAAATAATTGTTCATTTTCCAAAAAAGTATGACAAAAAAAATTACAACTTCAAAAAACTTGCCATGCCTCTTATGAAATATTTCGGACTGTCTGCTTTGCAAAAAGGGGTCATTTGGGGTATATCTGTACTGTTCTGACATTTTTGGGCCTCAAGAAATTAGATTGGCTGTCAGTACTTCAGGATTGATCAATTTTCAGACATATCTCATAGTTTGTGAACTCTATAACTTTCCTACAGACTAAATAATAAACACTGATTTGGGTTATTTTCACTAAAGAAATGTAACAGAATACATATTGGCCTAAATTTATGAAGAACAATTATTTATTTGCAAATTTTTATTACAGAAACAGAAAAAAAACTTTTTGTTAAAAATGTTCGATTTTTAAATTTTTTTTGTTAATTTAGAAAAAAATAAACCCAATGGCGATTAAGTACCACCAAAAGAAAGCTCTAGTTGTGTGAACAAAATGATAAAAATTTAGTTTGGGTACAGTGTTACATGACCGCACAATTTTCATTCAAAGTTTGAGAGCTCTGAAACCTGAAAATTGGCCTGAGCAGGAAGGGCGTAAAAGTGCCCGGTATTGAAGTGGTTAAATAAAAGCTGTGTTCAAATTTGTACCATAACCATAACTGAAAGTGGACATTCATTCAAATTCTAAGGCTAAATCTACTCCCACCCCCATTCTAAGACTATTCTACCTACATTGTGAAAGAAAAGATGTGTATACTTACCTATTATGAAGCTACTCCAGTCCGTTCATGATCAGGTGTCAGCGGCAGCTTCAGTGTAGAGAAGGGGCAGCGGACAAAGGATGCCCCATAGTCAGGGGCGGACTGACAACTCATGGGCCCCCCCGGGCAATAGGGGATCATGGGGCCCCTGTGTCCTTGCCCAAACTCAAAAAAGCCTATGAAAAAGGTACCAGGGTCATCTCATGGGGCCCCCTACTGACCCTGGGCCCTCAATAGGGTATCATAGGGCCCCTGTGTCCTTGCCCAAACTCAAAAAAGCCTATGAAAAAGGTACCAAGGGCATCTCATGGGGCCCCCTACTGACCCTAGGCCCTCGGGCAGTGCCCGTGTCTCCAAATGGTCAGTTCGCCCCTGCCCATAGTATGCCTATGAGTGATATCATCGCCTGGGATCTGCTGCCGTTGTCGTCAACCTCTACTCTACACTAAAACAGCCACTGGAAAGATCATGTGACTGGACTGGAGCAGGTAAGTATACAGATCTTTTCTTTACAGGGTTAGATAGAATAGTGAATGAGGAAAGACAAAACAGAGGGCGCACAGGCCTAGTGCGTTACCATAAAAAATGTTTAATAAGAAATAAAGTAGGTGTTGTACTCACAAACGACAATATAGTCAAGGCACATCATAAAGAACAGCTGGGTCAACACCGCACTGAGTAACAGTCCGCAATAGGGATTTTAGACATCCAAAAGGCTGACGCGTTTTGAGGACTTGCCTCTTCCTCAGAGCCCTATATATATTCAGTATATTTGGTTTTCCCTGGTCTATTGAGGGCAGCAAGGTGTGCATGTTCCAGGACATTCTTAATGTGATTGTAGCCTGCATCAAGTCCATCCCCAAGTGCAGGAGCATTTGTGTTTGCTGGTTCTTAGATAGAATAGTCTTAGAATGGGTGTTGAAGTAAGTTTAGCCTTCATTAGAATTTGAATGGAATTTTACTGCTTTTAAAAGGTGCTCGTTCCAGGGCTTGGAGCTTGCGAGTAATGTATAAGTGAAGTCACCCAAAAAGAAGCACAGAGCTGTGTTATATATAATTCCACTTGAACGTCTACATTAATAATCCTCTCTGAATTTATCTTTTTGTTTTGTCCTAAGGGTTTGATATATTCAGATTTCAAAATTTTCTAATTTATTATTATACAGGATTTATATAGCGCCAACAGTTTGCTCAGCGCATTACAATATAACGGGAGACAATACAGCAACAATACAGTTCAATACAAGAGGGTTAGGAGGGCCTGCTCCTCAGAGCTTACAATCTAAGAGTTAGAATTACAACATTTTATGCATTAAAACATCATGATGTTATATTAGTTGAAACATTGCTATCGATTTCTCCAATACAGATAATGTGATCAAACAGCGGAAAGAATCTCTTAAGCAGTACAATGAGTTGGAGAAGGTCAAACAGAAGAGACACCTGGACTTTCTTGACATTCTTCTGTACGCCAAGGTACCAAATCCAGGCTGAAAGAATCACTTGATATAGACAGTATAATTTTCATCAGTTATTCATGGAGCAAAGATTTTATTTACTTCCATGGATCATGTGTGCAATTATATTAGACTGTCAAAATAGAGTTCTGGAGAAACATGGTTTGCTTGTTTACTTGTCATTCAGTACATGGCCTGGAACTAAGCAAAGCTAAGGGGAGAGCCAGCATGACTGGGGCTTGCAGACGAGAAGGAGATTCTAATGGGGTGGGAGTATATTCATTTGGTAGGGGTGGTGGCTCACCTGATTGGAGTATTTGAGTGAAGAGGGTGAGGAGAGGGGTTGGGACTTGTCGGAGGTCAGTTAAAGTTTGTGCCAGCACTGATGAGGTTTCTCCCACCCTCCCTCTCTGGACCTGTTTCATTGGTTTATTGTTTTTGTTGTTTCTGTTTCTGTCCTTTGTGTTTGTCTTGCCCTTTTTGTTTTTTTGGGTTCTTTTTCACTTGTCATTCTGCAAATTCTAGTTTTAATGCTAACCCGCTTGCTTCAAACCTGAGACATGGACTTCAGACAAGTATAGCTGATCTACAGTCTTGTTCAGAAGTCAACGTCTCAGGAAATTTCATATCAGCCAGGCAATATGCCTTTTCAGACAAAAATAAGCAGATGGCAATCTTTGTGTTTTTCCTTAGCCCAAGGATGCTTTGTGAAAATAGTATTATCCAATCCAAATTTGCCTTCCTTCCCAGGATTCCTGTGGCCTCATGCACACTGGACATTTTTCATCAGCACCTAAGGGCGTCTGGCGTTTTTTTTTTTTTCCTGCTCTGCATGTTAGCCTGTGTGTCCATGCACACATAGACTTTTAGATGCATTTAGAAGCAGAAAAAAAACCTAGTGTGTCCAGGAGCAGCAGCATTTTAGCAGAAAAAACGCTTGATGCTTGTACACGTGCCTAAACGTGCATTAGTGCTAGGCACATTAGCACTTTAGCGCTTATTATTCTTGGCACTTAAATTAATTCATTCCTAAACTCTTGACGCAGTTAAAAACATTAAATAAAAAATTATATATATCTACAAATTATATTAATTATATTAATTATATTAATATTAATTATATTAATATATATATATATACGTGTCGCGCTCCAAAGTATACATATAAACTTATCAGGACAGGGTGGAAATCTTCACATTAAATACGTGTTTCCATCCATGCTGTGGATTGCCTTATTTCTGCCACCAGAGGTCTCCCTTATTCCTCCTTCCACATTTTAGCCTCAATGGATGGGTAGAAATGATTTGGAAGGTATATCTTCCTCTCAATGAACCATGTAAAAGAGAGCCACAATAGTGCCTTATCCTTTGTGAGGTTCAATCTTTTATTAGTAGAGTTAAGTCACCACTCACATTTTGCAGTGTCCAATAGATCAGTATTCAGCAGGTATATGCCCCAGATCCTGTGATTGTGAATGCCGCTCGTCCACCGCGACGTCGTGACGTCAGAGCCCCTCCCCGTGAAGATTTAATGTGAAGATTTCCACCCTGTCCTGATAAGGACAAAAAGTGTTTTTAGCCTCTTTGGCTAATTAAGGAGGTGAGCGCACACCTATCTATAGAGCACGGGGAGTGTGGCACGAATCACCCTATTTGTCACTGAAAAGTTATGAGTATAAAGAGGACTATTTATGAGTATTGGATTAGTATTATTTTTGCAATAGCATCACAAGGTGCACTGGTTTGAGGCACATTTAATTTTGCACGTGAATATTCATATGATCACTAATATATGAGTTTATATGTATACTTTGGAGCGCGACACGTATATATATATATTTGTAGATATATATAATTTTTTATTTAGCGTATGATTTGCACAGATAATGAGTATTGTGCAAAGTGTTGATGCACCATAATTTGATATATATTTTTGTTTGTTAAATTATTTATTGCACTAGGGGAGTATCACATTTTGGCTCACGAGTATTATTAATTATAAAAACAATAAACACTCTTACAACTGTCAAGCTTTTTTTATGCCAAAATGCTGATGCTGGGAGGAGAGATAGAGAAACTTCCAGTGTGCATCAGGCTTAAAAAGAAAACTACCATTTGTCATTTTGTTCTGTTCTTTACCCCATGGCAACAGCTAACAAATAGCAAATATCTACATAGCAAAGCAACATAAATGCTAAAAATCCCTATTTGTGTTCAGTTTTGTGAATGTTTTCATGCACAGTATGAATACAACAAGCATTATGAGAAATTCATTCACATTGTGCATTTGTTATGTATTTTTACATATTATCAGTGGTGTATTTAGGTTTTGTGCTGCCCTAGGCAACACAATAATCGCCCCAACCCCCCTCCCCCCATCCACCGTAGAGAAAGTCTGACACCAACCACACCAACCAACCCCCACCTCCCAGCCTAGAGAGCCTTCCACTGCCCCCATACACCCACTACCATGCTGCCCCCCCCCCATCCCACCCAGCAAGAAAGAGAAACAACTTTGCAGCTCCGGACATCCCCGCAAACGAGAGCCGGGCTCTGCATACACAATCAAGCAGCCCACAGCCTCTCATGGATCCCACTAGGTCCTTATGCCGCCTGTGTCCCTTCTTCTGTCCCTTCTTCCACTGCTCCCCTGAAAAATTCTGCCCTAGGCAAATGCCTTGTTTGTCTTGTGGTGAATACGCTCCTGCATATTATTATTATTGGGTATTATCACACCAAGGAAGTAACACAATTGCTGTATTTTGGTTATTTGGAGACAGATAAATCTGTATAAAGGTGTAAAAGTTTTCCTGGAACCCCATAAAGCAAAAATACATCAAAATGCATTTAAAGTATACCTCCAGCAACTTTTGTTTTAGTTTAGAGTTGGACGGGGTTTGGAACCTTTATCCATTTTTTTTTGCTGTCTATGGTACCATTGGGAAGGTTTTACCTGATGATAAAGTTGTAACTGGGACAGAAAGAAAGAAAAACTCCTCTTACGGCTAATCTCACGAGAACAGCAAATTACCACTGAGAATAATTATAACAGACTGCTTATCTTTTTCTATGGAGTTGGATCCTTGCTAGATGGATCAGCGATATGTTACTGTCTTGCCGCTCACTCACTGTGATGGAGATTTTGCAGCATTCTGGGCCGGCAAGGGGGAATAATTCGAAAAGGGGAAACCTCCATTTAGTTGATTAGCTTGCCAGTGGCAGAATCATTTTCCTTACAATGATGAAACATCAGTTAAAACTCAATTTATTAGAACAGTGGTTGAAGGCTTTATAAATAAAACGGCATCTTTAATAAAATACCTGTTGGACATTATCTATAAATTCACTCACAATTTACAGTAATAATTTTATCTGAATTCAAAACTTAAAGTCAACCTCCAAGGAAAAAAATATAGAAAATGCTTTTGCTGACTCATCTGATCATTTAGTTGAGAATTCTGGGTAGACTTGGGCAAGGTTTTTGACTTGTCCTGCTTTTTTATTATACTATGTTGGAACGTTTGCTAATATATGAATTTTTTAAAACATCAGGATGAAAATGGTCAGGGTCTGTCAGATGAGGACTTGCGTGCAGAGGTGGATACATTCATGTTTGCGGGACACGATACAACGGCCAGCGGGATTTCCTGGACATTATACTGTATGGCTACACACCCTGAACACCAGAACAAATGTCGGGAGGAGATCAGAGAGCTCTTGGGAGATCGGAACACTTTGGAATGGTGAGAGCATTATCTCATTGTCTTTTAATATGATAACCCACCGAAAAACTTTCTGTACAGTAATAATGGCTAAGGCCAGTCAAAACCTAAATAGTAGTTATATGTGGATATTTGAAAGTTAAACTTTTCAATACCCCTTAGTTTTCTAAATTTCAGATATAAGGGGCTAGTTGGTGGTTAAACCCATTGATGTCCATGTCCAGCATTAAAGTGGTTGTAAAGACTCAAGGTTTTTTACCTACCTGCATTCTATGCAAGAAGGTAAAAAACCTTCTGTGTGCAGCAGTGCCCCCAGCCCCCTCAATACTTACCTGAGCCCCATCGCAATCTATCAATGTGCACAACAGCCTTGGGTGTCCTGGGTCTCTGCCTCCTCATTGGCTGAAACAACAAGCAAGAGACATTGGCGCCTGCTGCTGTCAATCACAGCCAGTCAGCCAATAAGGAGAGGGGATGAGTCCAAGCCAAGGCTCCATGTGTGAATGGACACATGGAGCAGAGGGTGAGCCCATAGCAAGCTGCTTATTGTAGGGGCACCCGAAAGACAGGAGGAGCCAAGAGAGCCTGTAGGGGACCTGAAAAGAGGAGGATCTGGGCTGCTCTATGCAAAACCACTGCACACAGCAGGTAAGTATAGACATGTTTGTTATTTTACAAAAAAAATTATGAACCTTTAGTATCGCTTTAATATAAGTTTTGGTTAGACTGAGCCTTTAAACAGTGGTAATAGTGAGTGGGGAGTAGGGGGTTGAAATCTCACCCTGCCTTATTCATGTTAGAATGAGACCAGAAAAGAATGTATAGTTTGCGATCATACAGTGTCACGATTATTACTAAAAAGAAAGCATGGCCTGACTGGGATGAAATCTAGGATCTTCCATTCTGGAAACTTGTTTCCTTTCATGACTGACTGATCCAATTCAAAATCGTACACAGAGCCTACTTTGCTCCCTCCAGGCTTCATAAATTGAATTCCTCTCATTCCTCAGAGTGCCGGAGGTGTGGCCATTCCCCGGGAGATTTTTCCCATATCTTCTGGAATTGTTCCGCTGTCGATGGGTGCTGGACAGACGTGGTGGCCACTATTAATGCAATTACCTTGACCCCTGTACCCAAAGCTATAAAAATGTACCTCCTAGGATTAGTGGAAAATCTTATCCCTACAAGGGCAGAGAAACCTTGGTCAGTCTCATATGTCTGGAAGGCCATCACCTTGCACTAGAAAAAAACAGCACCCCCATCCATTTCCTTTTGGAAACAACTGGTAAATAATAATCTCTGGTTATATAAAGACACCAATACCGTGGTTGTGAAATACAAAAAAAGTATGGTCTAAATGGCTAGCGGACCATACTATTATTATTATTATTATTATTATTATTATACAGGATTTATATAGCGCCAACAGTTTGCTCAGCACTTTACAATATAACGGGAGACAATACAGTTCAATACAAGAGGGATAGGAGGGCCCTGCTCCTTGGAGCCATACTACTGCTTCATCGTGATTGGTTGATCCGATACTCCTTTTAATGCTTTTCTGGATAACATGTCCCATCTATGGTAACATACACTATGTTATGTCATAAGTTAGGCTACTTTCACACTGTGGAGTTTTTGAAGCGTTTTTGCGTTACAAAAAACACCTGAAAAGCTCAATAAAAATGCTTCCCTATGTACAGTATGTGAATGAATATCTATGTATGTTTTCACACTGAGGCGTTGCACTTGTGGTGTAAAAACTCCTGCTTGCAGCATCTTTGGGGCATGTTTGTTGAGTTAAAAAAAAACACCTCAAAAACGTCTTCCCATTGAAATCAATGGAAAATGCCTGAAAAATACCTGAAAAGTGCTTCAAAAATGCCTCTGAGAAGCGTTTTTTGGTGCAGTTTTTATGTCACGTGTCCTGTAATAAATGCTCAGAAAGCACGTCAAGAGCGCGATAGCACTGCAGCTTGACCGCTGAACGTTGAGAAGCCACACCACAACTGTTCAAGTGTCACCCTTGCTTCTATTAAACATAACTGCTGTGTTTCTTTTTACACACCCCTGCATGGGTAACATCTTGGTCATTTTTCCTTTTTTTTTTGGTTTATATAATTGCTTTTCCACAAAAATTTTAATATAAAGATTAAAAAAAATTAATTCATGGCCTCCAAAACAACATTTGTGCTGTACCACTCATTATAAGTGCATCTGAATTCACGATTTTCTTTTGGTCCCCCTGCAATGACCCACAATTACCTGTTGATCCTGCCAGTGAAGTCCACCTAATGTATCTTCTTGTAATAGAGTGGCAACAATGCTGCCTCCAAAATTCCAAGCAGCATTGTCCCTCCAATGTAGGCTGTATCTGTTTGAACTACAGTGGGATGAAAATATGTTGCACAGTATGAGCATTGTCCAGGGGCGGACTGACAACTCATGGGGCCCCCGGGCAATAGGGGATCATGGGGCCCCTGTGTCCTTGCCCAAACTCAAAGCACACCCAAAAAAGCCTATAAAAAGGTACCAGGGGCATTTCATGGGGCCCCCTTCTGACCCTGGGCCCTCGGGCAGTGCCCGAGTTTTCGAATGGTCAGTCCACCCCTGGCATTGTCACTGCTGATTCACAAGCACCTGTAGCTTGGTAATCATCACGTGGCCACACCTAGTGCTTCCCACTGCTTTCTAGATTGACAACACTGCCTTTGTTACTGAAACTCTCCCACTGTGAGCTGCAGTGTCTGGGAGGGAAAGGTTTGGGACACAAATAAAGCAGGAATAGGCTCAGCCAGGGAATGTAAGTTTTAGGAAATTTTGGGGTATTTTTAGGCTTTTACTGTCGATCACATAGTAATTAGATCCAGTACTTATCTAGACTGACATACAGGAGCTTTAGTTGTACTTTAATCCAATTGTTATAGTAGACAGGGTATGGCAAACATCACATAGTGCTGAATTGCAGGTGGTGTAAACAATAAAAAAAGACAGTTGTGGGTACACATTGCCCCCCTAGGCATTTTTTTGCTTTTGTTAATTTTTTCTTTGTTTACAATTCCAAACTCTTCAGAATTGGAATGTGACATGTAGAATCCTTTTACCTTTGGATGTTCTCCAGAGAAGGTCAGTCCTCAATTATAAAAAGTCATCGAGCGCTCTGCATCACTCTGTATTGCAGGAGACAAGAGTAAGAGTTGAATATAGTCTGGAAGACGATTAAAAAAAAATCTAAGAGTTGGGTTTTAAATATTACCATATATTTCACTTTTGTGTGCAATCAGGGAGGATCTGGGTAAGATGCCATACTCCACCATGTGTATTAAGGAGAGCATGCGCCTGTATCCACCTGTGCCAGCAGTGGCCCGTCGGCTTTCCTCACCCATCACCTTCCCTGATGGACGGAGCCTGCCTAAAGGTCAGTCATCACCATACTGAGCTTGTGGGTTCTGTTTCTTTAAAGCCCAACTACTGTTTTTTTATGTTTGAAAGTATACTTCTGTGAGGTTTCACTTATAACATTACTATTGTATTAGGTTTCTAAATACATAATGAGGGTCTCATCACATTTACAAACTGTTTATCAATGGTCAGGGGCGGACTGACAACTCATGGGGCCCCCGGGCAATAGGGGATCATTCGGCCCCTGTGTCCTCGCCCACACCCAAAAAAGCCTAAGAAAAAAACCAATGAAAGGTACCAGGGGCATCTCATGGGGCCCCCTACTGACCCCGGGCCCTCGGGCAGTGCCCGAGTGCTCGAATGGTCAGTCCGCCCCTGTCAATGGTGCACTCCAAGAATGTGGTTGCCACAAAGTTATGTCTTCATCATGCCAATGAACAAATTGGTCAGTCATGATCTGCATTACAAATACACAAAATCTCGAGGCACACCAGCCTATAATGTAAAAAGAATGCATGTGTTACTTACCAATGATGGGAAACCTGAGCCCTGTGGTGATGCACATAATCACTTTGATGAAATTTTACTTAACATCAGAGGCCCCCCTTCACATAAAAGCTCCCCCCATCACTTCAGTACCCCCATTTATATCAGAGGTCCCCTCTTTACAGCAGAGTCCCCCCTCTAAAATCGGGTTACCCCTTCTCATCAGAGTCATCTATTCCAAACAGTGTCCCAGAGTTCCCTCCCAAATCACATGAGAACCCATACATTCCCATCAGAGTCCCCCCATCACATTGGAGGTCTTCTCATCACATATGGGTCTCTCTTTCACAATGTCCCCCCTTTTCATCAGAGTTTCTCTTTACAGAGACTCCTCATCACATCGGAGAACCCCCTATCACAAAAGGGTATCCCCATCACTTCAGAAGCCTCCTCTACCTATCGGAGTTTAATACACTACAGTTTTCACCTTCTGAAGTTGGGCCAATACCCAAGATGTTCCGAATATGTGAATCCACAATCCACAACCCCAGGATATAGTTTTTCAAAATAAAAAATAACTAAATAAACTGAGTCTCAAGTAACTTTCCTGCGCTCACAAACACAAGAGTTAATGGAAGCTGAAAACAAGACAAAAAGAAAAGAGCGCACAAGCTCATAGTGCAGTTACCTTTAATAAAACATTGCTAAAAACAAACATAAAAAGATTGCACTCTCAGACAGAGCCTTGTATTTGGCATGACATCCATAATAATTGCTTGATAGCAGCTTTCTGAGCTTAAACCTTGAATGATCCAGTCCTCAGTGAACACTGCATCGCTCAGACAGCTGCTATCAAGCAATTATTATGGATGTCATGCCAAATACAAGGCTCTGTCTGAGAGTGCAATCTTTTTATGTTTGTTTTATCAATGTTTTATTAAACGTAACTGCACTATAAGTTTGTGTGCTCTCTCTTTTCCTTTTACCTAGAAGAGTTTCCCCATCATATCAGAGTACCCCCATCACACTAGAGTAGTCCATTTTACATAGTCCCTTCATCACATAAGAGTCCCCTTATCGCAACAGAAGCTCATCTTCCCATCAGGGTCCCCCCATCACATCAGAGTCTCCCCATCACATAAGAAGCCCTCCCCTTCCCATCAGAGTCCTCCCATAGACATGAGAGCCACCTCATCACATCAGAGTTCCTCCTCTATCACAGCCCATCCCATCAGAACCTTACTCCAGCAGCTTGGCAGAGGGCAGGAGGCAGAGCCGGTCTGGACAGAGGTGCATATCCATCCCCTACTGAATGCTGGTGTGGCCCTGTGACGATCGCGGTCCCTGACCCCTGCCCTTCTCGCCAACTCATGACAAAGGACTGGCCATTTGCACACTGAGCTGTCACTTATTTGTTTTTGCTTACAAATGTTTTTTTATTAAGAGATAAGACTACAAAAACTGCACTATACAGTGAGGTAGAGCCAACAGCATAAGACAAAATATATGAAGATTAAACAGAAATACAAAGCAAATTCGTAGAAAGAAAATAGTAAAAATAAAATCAAGTACATGAATGAGGTAGTCAATAATATCAACAGAACAATCACAAGCTCATTAATAGGTATGATGTAAACAATCTCTGATAGATCATCACTCAAATAATAGGTGTCGATGTGCTCTCCAACCATCCCATTTACTGTGGAGTAAGTGCATCCTATCCAACAGCGTATATTGAATATGTTCACGCTGTCACTTATTTAGCAATGCCACTCTCAGCTGCACCCTGCACATCTCACGAAACCACAATCTTCCACCACCACCTATTGACTGAGAAGGTGGGAACTCATAATGTTAGCAAGAACAAACATGAGAAATAAACATCCGCACACACACTGTCACCACAGACAGGTATATTCAGAGGATTAGGGATTCTTTTAGTTTGCATTAAAAGCCCTATTGACAGTTTAACACTTTTTAAAGTAGGGTTTAATAATGAAAAGGTCAGAATGATGCAAATCAAATATTTACAGAAAAAAAGATTTTACAAAGAAATGAAGAATACTTGCAAAGTCCTTGGTTTTAGCAGTCTAGTTGTCCAAACAAAAACGTTGCAGTGGCTCATTTAAGTCCAATTAGGTGTGCCTTGGTTGATGCTAAAAAGAGAGCTAACAATTCTGCTTGCAATCTCTTTTTTTATCTGACGTCAAGGGGGGTGTTGACAGAGGCCATCTGACCAATTACGCAGTTTAAGGGGTGGGGGCTGGGAGGTCACCACATTTATGACTGTATTAGGCCCTCCCTTACACACAGTTTTATATTAATATTAATATCTTTCCCTAGCAGGTTGCATTCTGGAAACGGGTAGATTATTGTTCAGCATTATATTTCATGTCCACGGTCCTGTTAGTTTTTATTAATTGTTTGTGGAGTTTGTTAGTTTGTGAATTAGGCAGAGGTCTCAGAGAGGTTGTCCATGCCTGGCTGATTTCTTGGTAGACATTTTATGGCACACTATGCATTCCTAGTGCTTTAATTGCCTTACACATCATGTGTGACAGAACTGAAGGATTTTATCATTGTTTTAAGATAGGTTGGAGGGAAGTGTTAATCCAGAGTTTTTTTTATGGTCCATAAAAACTGATATCCTGCCAGGCCTCAATTAGCAGTTCACAGCTCTGACCCAGGTCTGTGTGCTGGTGTCTGCTGTCTCTAAGGTGAGATAACAGGCTATTTTGAAGTGTGATAAAAGTTAAGGCTATGAATTTCATAGTTTGCAGGAGGAGAGAGAAGGTACAATTGCTGGGCTCGGGCAAAAAAAAATAGCTGAGACCAGGGGCGGACTGACCATTTGGAAACTCGGGCACTGCCCGAGGGCCCAGGGTCAGTAGGGGGCCCCATGAGATGCCCCCTCATGGGCATTTTTGAGTTTGGGCAAGGACACGGGCCCCATGATCCCCTATTGCCCGGGGGTCCCATGAGTTGTCAGTCTGCCCCTGGCTGAGACTTGACAAGATGGATGTCACCTACAGCTTTTATGTGCTTAATGTGCACAACCATTACAGGCCCTGCATGCCACCTGCCCAGGATCAGCATCCTTTGTTGCCATGGTGTGAGCGTGATGCTCTGTGTCCTGGCTTTGGAGCTTCATTGGTAGTTTTAATGCTAGTGGCTGGCCTGCCCACACCATGGCAATGCATGACATAGATCAAGGGCAAACTGCATCCTATCTTTGTGGCTCAATAAGTACAGTCAGGTCCATAAATATTGGGACATCGACACAATTATAACATTTTTGGCTCTATACACCACCACAATGGATTTGAAATGAAATGAACAAGATGTGCTTTAACTGCAGACTGTCAGCTTTAATTTGAGGGTATTTACATCCAAATCAGGTGAACGGTGTAGGAATTACAACAGTTTGCATATGTGTCTACCACTTGTTAAGGGACCAAAAGCAATGGGACAATTGGCTTCTCAGCTGTTCCATGGCCAGGTGTGTGTTATTCCCTCATTATCCCAATTACAATGAGCAGATAAAAGGTCCAGAGTTCATTTCAAGTGTGCTATTTGCATTTGGAATCTGTTGCTGTCAACTCTCAAGATGAGATCCAAAGAGCTGTCACTATCAGTGAATCAAGCCATCATTAGGCTGAAAAAACAAAACAAACCCACCAGAGAGACAGCAAAAACATTAGGCGTGGCCAAAACAACTGTTTGGAACATTCTTAAAAAGAAGGAACGCACCGGTGAACTCAGCAACACCAAAAGACCCGGAAGACCACGGAAAACAACTGTGGTGGATGACCGAAGAATTCTTTCCCTGGTGAAGAAAACACCCTTTACAACAGTTGGCCAGATCAAGAACACTCTCCAGGAGGTAGGTGTATGTGTGTCAAAGTCAACAATCAAGAAAAGACTTCACCAGAGTGAATACAGAGGGTTCACCACAAGATGTAAACCATTGGTGAGCCTCAAAAACAGGAAGGCCAGATTAGAGTTTGCCAAACGACATCTAAAAAAGCCTTCACAGTTCTGGAACAACATCCTATGGACAGATGAGACCAAGATCAACTTGTACCAGAGTGATGGGAAGAGAAGAGTATGGAGAAGGAATGGAACTGCTCATGATCCTAAGCATACCACCTCATCAGTGAAGCATGGTGGTGGTAGTGTCATGGCGTGGGCATGTATGGCTGCCAATGGAACTGCTTCTCTTGTATTTATTGATGATGTGACTGCTGACAAAAGCAGCAGGATGAATTCTGAAGTGTTTCGGGAATATTATCTGCTCATATTCAGCCAAATGCTTCAGAACTCATTGGACGCCGCTTCACAGTGCATATGGACAATGACCCAAAGCATACTGCAAAAGCAACCAAAGAGTTTAAGGGAAAGAAGTGGAATGTTATGCAATGGCCAAGTCAGTCACATGACCTGAATCCGATTGAGCATGCATTTCACTTGCTGAAGACAAAACGGAAGGGAAAATGCCCCAAGAACAAGCAGGAACTGAAGACAGTTGCAGTAGAGGCATGGCAGAGCATCACCAGGGATGAAACCCAGCGTCTGGTGATGTCTATGCATTCCACACTTCAGGCTGTAATTGACTGCAAAGGATTTGCAACCAAGTATTAAAAAGTGAAAGTTTGATTTATAATTATTATTCTGTCCCATTACTTTTGGTCCCTTAACAAGTGGGAGGCACATATGCAAACTGTTGTAATTCCTACACCGTTCACCTGATTTGGATGTAAATACCCTCAAATTAAATCTGACAGTCTGCAGTTAAAGCACATCTTGTTTGTTTCATTTCAAATCCATTGTGGTGGTGTATAGAGCCAAAAATGTTATAATTGTGTCAATGTCCCAATATTTATGGACCTGACTGTATATAGCATCTTCTTCCACAGATTTGGGCTTTTTCACTTTCCATGCCGTGTTGACAAGGGTACCTTTTAAATACAAGCTAAGTTGTATTTTGTGTGCATATGGCCCATAAAATGTTGCACTCCTTGAAAAACAAATACATAATCATAATAATTTTCCCTCCCACATCTAAGATTTACAATATATCAAGCTTTGTTTTCTTTTATCTGGCAGATTCTGTTACTTTTATAAATATATATCTCATAAACAGAAACCCCCTTGTCTGGGATGATCCAGAGGTAAGGCTGGTCTACTTTAAAAATTTGTGTATAATAAAATGTAATTGATTGTTCTTTCCCTTTCTTATTCATTATTTTATCTGGCGATATCTACAGTCATTTAGTAAAAGCTTTGTGCAAATCCCATCCCTCTTGAACAAGTTATGTCTTCATTAATAAAATACACCATGTTTTACATTGTTTGTTGTGTACAGCATTGCATGATCCATGGTGCGTCCTTACAGCAGAATGAAATTGTATCTGAGCACCACAAACTGAAAACACTATTTAATTCATTTTTAACATTCAAAATAAACTCACCTATGTTTCCAGGTCTCCATGCTTTATTTTGTTGAGAAATCTCTCTGAAAACACCCTGCATTTCTAGCTGTGGCTATTTTGAGTAGGGGCAGATGATTTATGTAGCATTCACTTCCTGGAATCCATCTGCCCTTAGCTCAGGCATGCCTGAAGGAAGGTGTGCCTAGCTGAGAAAGCCCCTCCTCCTCTCCTCCAGCTGAAAGAAAAACAATTCTCAAGAGGACTCCTGGGATGTATCACATCATTTTGGCCTAGGCCAGAAACCAGGAAGTGATTGAAGAACTGTAAAACAAAAAAAAAGGTAAAACAGGAAAATATAATATATCTTCCTGTCTATTTACTAATGCTAGCAGCATAAGGTTTAAAAATAGTAAAAGTTGTATTAAACCCAACAGCAAATATTTATTATATTGCAACTTATCAATTCATGGATGTGATGGCTGAATTCATTTAAAGCGAAGTTCCACTCAAAAGTGGAAGCTCCGCTTATTTGCCTCGCCCCCCCCCCCTCCACTGCCTACATGCTTGGACCGGACCTTTTTACTATTAATATATTTAAATAATTTTTTGGGGTTGGTCCTGCTATCTTTTGCAATCTGTCGTTCGTTTTCAATTTTTGCGGCCTTTATTTCCTTTTTTGCATATTCTGTTATATTCTTTGTAATGTTTAAACGATGACAGTGTTCCTTCATTTTTATATTTAATAAAATCTCTTTTCTTATTATCTATAGGTTTTTTAACTTTAGCCGTAAGCCACAAAGGTTTGGTTTTTAGCCTTTTAAACTTGTTGCCCATGGGAATATATTTTGCAGTGTGTTCACATACAGGCTTTTTGAAGAACTCATTCATTTCTGTGTTGTGTTCATTGATGTCAATATTCCCTCCCAGTCTAAGTCTTGGAGAGCAGCTCTCAGCCTTGGAAAATTAGCTCTCTTAAAATTGAGCGTTTTTATTTTTCCCGTATGTGCTCACTGTTTACAGCTAACAATAAATGAAATCATGTTATGGCCACTGCTACCAAGATGTTCTTTTATATGGACATTCGTAATAAGCACTGCATGGTGTGAGATTACCAGGTCCAGCAGAGCATCATTCCTAGTAGGGGCCTCTATGAACTGTACCATAAAATTGTCCTGTAGTAGGTTTCAAAAATGTTTGCCCTTTAACTGTTCCTGCAGTACCATTACTCCAGTCAATTTCCGGGTAGTTAAAATCCCCCATTATTATCAATGTCCCAGCCCTTGCAGCCCTTTCGATGTGTGCAAGGAGCTGAGTCTCCACCACCTCATTAACACTGGGATGCCTATAACAAACTCCAATGATTACCTTTGTAGTACGCACCCCATGTGCAGTTCCACTCATAATACTTCAGCCTCATCACACTCTCCATCTACTATGTCCTCTTTCACACTCGCTCTGAGATTCTCGCCCCCCAAGTGTGTATGTATAAGGATGTATGAGCAGCTGCTTAGGTGACTAGACAACCTTGTCTTTTTAATCTGGTGAAGTGAAGGTGGTGGTTTGCTCAACTTCTGTGTATATATCTGTGCAATGCACATTTGTTTTTTTAATAAAGCCCTTTTTGATAAAGCTGCATGGTCTCATATGAAACTACCTTTCTGAGGGAACTCTTTTCCCTACGCACATGTCCATTCACACTTGTGCGACTTCAAAATCCTGAAATTTTCATTACGACTTTACAGTGCAACTTGATGCGACTTTGATGCGATTTTAGATGAGGCTTTGACCAAGAATGATGGTTTGTGCTGTACAAAGTTGCACACAAGTCACATGTATATCATTCAGGTGCGAGTTTCATGCAACTTTGGAGGGTTTACATTGAAGTCTATGGCCCTCAAGTCATATGAAAGTCAGACCAAAGTAGTGCAGGAACTACTTTCAAGTCTCTGTGACTTGAAGTTGCAGAAATATGAATGGTACTCATTGGGAAACATGGGGTGCAACTTGTCTTGCGACTTTGGATGCAAAAGTTGCATGACATGTCGCGCAAGTGTGAATGGGCACTAATTGATTTAAACTTTTTACAAAAACATTTTAAGAGTATGTATCTCTACAAATTCTAGATGTCCCTATTGGAAGATTAATGTCAGCCAATACGTAGATCGAAACTTGGCCAGTTTAGCAGGGACCGAATGAGATTTGATCCATCTATGTGCAGACTGGTTTTACTGAAGTCAATCCATCAATCGAATTCAGTACAACCAGCCTGTTGAAGTTTTTTCATGCGATCACTTCCAGTGACTATAGCTGCCAGCAATGAGCATTGTGTTCTGCTGGCAGAGAAGACTCCCTGTCTTCAGAACACGATAGTGCTATAGGAGGGATTCCCCCATCAACACTGACTGTGTTGATGGGGGAATCGAGCAATTTTCTTCCCTGCAACCTGTGGCTTGCCCCCTGCTATGGTAACAGCTAAAAAAATAGGATTTCCTATAATTTTCTGTTTAGGTGACAATGGTCACAGGAAGAATAGAGAAAATGAATCGCTCCCAGTGAGAACACAGACACCAATAAAAACTTGGCAGGGTTTTAATCTTTCACATTCCATCCAAAACAAAAAAAAAGATTGGTCTGTACATACACTGGTGAGAATGCTGATATTTTTATGCTGCATAGGTGATCCTAACCTTTTCCTTACTAATGTTGTAAACTATGTTTTTCTTGCCCTATTGGTATTTTATGTTTTTACAGATATATTTAAAATGGTACACACATTGTGATTCATTTTATGCTTTCAGGTTTTTGATCCCTTGAGATTTTCACCAGAGAATTCCACTGGCCGACATTCATATGCCTTTATATCTTTCTCAGCTGGATCAAGGTATACGTCTTAGCCTGATATTTACATACATTTCTGTCTAGTGTTGTTCCCCCCTAAAGAGCCGCAAACAAACTTAGTCCTGTTCCCCCAGTTAAAGCACACACAGCCAGCCACTCAGCACTTTCTTCGTTCTTCCACTGGCTCGAAGAAATAGTGTAGGGGTGTTTTTATTGGAACTTTGACCTTGGATGGAGTTGAAGGACGCATGGGATATCCCAGAACCTAAGAACTGAACACTTTCAGGACTCCTTAAAGCAGAGATCAACCCAAAAAGGGAATTTCTGGTTTAAGGCCTCCTCCCCTGTTCCTGGTAAATAAATAGCACTTTTGGAGAGCAGGGGGAAACGGGTTCCTGATTTTGACAGGTTTCCGCTCCAACTGCCCCCCAGGGGCAGAGCCCTTGCATAGGGGTCTCCTCCAGCAACATTGCCTTATTTATGGGCTCTCCAAACACCTACTGGGCACAGCTCACCAGGGATTGGCTGAAGTCTCATAAATATTCAGGCTGCTTCTCAAGCAGCAGCAGGCTGCGAGACACTGAGCAGGCATGAACAATCCACCCCTGGTCCATTGATTACAGAGGAGCTAGCTAAATTTACCTGACAGCCTACATTAATCTAGGAGGGTACTACACAAGATTTATATGTCCCATTTTATAAGTTAACATCTCTTTTAGGGTAAGTGACACTTTAGGAAGCAATGAGCTCATCACTGCATGATACAGACAGAGGATTTTGTATCATTTCGCACAAACCAGAGGGTCTGTTAATGTTTTCACATAGGATTCATGCAGTTTTCACCCAGGATTCATGTGAGTCCATGGTCCATAGGAGTTCATAGCATGGCTCCCTTCCTGAACTTCAGTTCCCACATTCCATTGTGGCAAGCATAAATGTCTCTTGATCTCTTTAGACTTGTCTGCTCCCCATACTGACCGGAGGCAGGCAATGTTGCTAGGTGCAGCATGAACAGTTTAGTGAGAGCATAGAGAGCAGCTGCAGCCAGTGTTTCTCTCACTCTTCATTCTTAGCCAATCACCTAACTGCATTTTTGAAAATTCTCATTGTGCTCTAGAAATTAATAAAATACATAATTTAAAATGGATCTCCTTGCGAAACATGAGGAGGATCTTTTGGCTTAAATGTCTGTTTGCCGACCTTCTGTGAAAAAAACATCTTTTGCGGATGACTTTTGAATATGAATGCCTTTTCCTATATCAAGGAAGTCACGAGAATGCCAGCAAGTAAACTTTCTGCTCCTAAGACAAAAAAGTGTTACATTTTGTGTTTCTCATGCCTTTAGGCATTTTTGATGCAGTTTGGAACCAGAGATTTCTTTTGGTTCTCTTTAACCAAAATCCAAACATGTGTCTGCTCTGTGGTAGACATAGCTGATATTAGACATAGATAAGTCTGCTTGAAAAAGGACACAAGTCGGAGTAGATCAACCAACAGAAAAAAAAAAAAAAACACATGCGTAGCAAATCTCCATATCCATATTCCTATACCCAGGGCCGTGGATAACAGGGTACCACCAGTCCTCCTGTACGGGGCCCAGGCTGGGTGAATCTGATGTGGACAGGGAGAGTGATCGGCATGGTTTTAGTACTGGAACCGATCCCCCTGTATGGCTGTCTCTGCAGCAGCTGAAATCTGGTGGGAGATAGAGGGAAGAAGCCAGCTTTCAGTTGCTGCAGAGAGGGCCATACAAGGAAAACAGTTACAGTAATTGCCCCACCCTGGTGTACCCATCACCCTCCCTGTACACCATACATTTCCCCCTGCTGCCCCCACCCCTGTAATGTTGCCACCTGCCCTCTTCTCATTCCCATCGGCTGCATACAATAGGATCTTTCAGGATGGAAAGTGGGGGAAGGGTCTGGTAAATATGTCACATTTACTAGCCCCTTCCTTTCCTGAATGAACACAATGCGTGATTGGTCATTCATAATTGACGCTTAGTAAACTGTGGGTTTTTTTGGGGGGAATGGGGGGTGCTTGTCAGGTTGGCTGTTTGGGGGAGGGCCTTGTCAGGTTGACTGTATTGGGCCCTGTGGTTTCTAACAGCAGCCCTGCCTATACCGACAGTTGATCCAGATGAAGGTAATGGGAATACCTGTTATCTGGGGGTACCATTAGGCTGCATTCATGAGAATATTGGATAACATGACATAATGTTTGTAGGCCTTTTCTATTAGGTTCCATTTACAGATGATTATGAAATAACCGTTGCGCTCTGCTCTCCAGAAACTGCATCGGACAGAACTTTGCCATGAATGAGATGAAAGTCGCCCTCGCATTGACGTTGCAGAGATTTGAGCTGAGCCCAGACCTTCAGGAAGTGCCAAAGAAAATTTCTCAGATCGTTCTACGATCTGTAAATGGTGTTCATGTATATCTGAAGAAATTATCACAGAAAAAATAGGACACAGAAAACAGAAGAATATCATGTGTGTGATGTTGCTGCAGTCACTGTACTTTCTATGTAATATACAAATACATCAGTATGTGTAATGTGGCTATTTTTTATAACTTTTGCTAACTTTGTTTTTCAGAAGGTACATTTAAAAACCCTGTCATGATGCCACACTCACCAGGGAAAGCTTTCCTCCTCAGCAATCCATCTTTTCAGGATCCTAAGAAAAAAAGTAATAAATGCTAATTTATTTACTTGCAAAAAAAATGTGCATTTATTATTTTTTTTTTTATAAAAGGTGAACTTAGCCATAAAATGAGTGAAGCAGTTCTTTTTTAAGGTCTAGAACCTTTTTATGACAACTTAGCTTACATAAAGCAAAAGCTTTTACCATGATAATTAGAGATGAGCGAATCGAAGTAGGCGAAGTGGAATTCGAGTCGAATATTGGAAAATTTTCGATTCACGCCGAATCCGAAAAATAGCCTACTTCGGACGCGCGAATCGAAATTTTTCCTAAAATGGCGGCGGACATGTGCGGCGACGGAGCGGGGATGTCTGGGAAGGCGCGCAGACAAGGCGCGCTGACCCATAATGCATTCCTTAATGACATGTGATCGCATTAGCCAATCAGCAGCCAGCCAGCCAGCACTGTGTAATGGTCGAGCTATAAATAGCGGCCATTTTAGAATTCTTCATTTGCCTCCAGTCATTCAAGAGAGGCAGACCGCTCTGTATTAGGGACAGAGTTAGGGCCACAGAAACGTTACTTGGGGACAGAGAAACGTTACTTAGGGACAGAGAAACGTTACTTAGGGACAGAGAAACATTACTCAGGGACACAGAATTGTTAATGAGGGCCACAGAATCGTTACTTAGGGCCAAAGAAACGCTAGTTAGGGCCACAGAATTGTTACTCAGGGACAGACAGAATTGTTACTGAGTGCCAGAGAATTGTTACTTAGGGCCACAGAAACGTTAGTTAGGGCCACAGAATTGTTACTCAGGGACAGACACAGAATTGTTACTGAGGGCCACAGAACTGTTACTTAGGGCCACAGAAACGTTATTAGGGCCACAGAATTGTTACTCAGGGATAGACAGAATTGTTACTGAGTGCCAGAGAACTGTTACTTAGGGCCACAGAAACGTTATTAGGGCCACAGAATTGTTACTCAGGGACAGACAGAATTGTTACTGAGTGCCAGAGAATTGTTACTTAGGGCCACAGAAACGTTAGTTAGGGCCACAGAATTGTTACTCAGGGACAGACACAGAATTGTTACTGAGGGCCACAGAACTGTTACTTAGGGCCACAGAAACGTTATTAGGGCCACAGAATTGTTACTCAGGGACAGACAGAATTGTTACTGAGTGCCAGAGAATTGTTACTTAGGGCCACAGAAACGTTAGTTAGGGCCACAGAAACGTTAGTTAGGGCCACAGAATTGTTACTCAGGGTCAGACACAGAACTGTTACTTAGGGCCACAGAAACGTTACTTAGGGCCACAGAATTGTTACTCAGGGACAGACACAGAATTGTTACTGAGGGCCACAGAACTGTTACTTAGGGCCACAGAAACGTTAGTTAGGGCCACAGAATTGTTACTCAGGGTCAGACACAGAACTGTTACTTAGGGCCACAGAACTGTTACTTAGGGCAACAGAATTGTTACTCAGGGACAGACACAGAATTGTTACTGAGGGCCACAGAACTGTTACTTAGGGCCACAGAAACGTTATTAGGGCCACAGAATTGTTACTCAGGGACAGACAGAATTGTTACTGAGTGCCAGAGAATTGTTACTTAGGGCCACAGAAACGTTAGTTAGGGCCACAGAATTGTTACTCAGGGACAGACACAGAATTGTTACTGAGGGCCACAGAACTGTTACTTAGGGCCACAGAAACGTTATTAGGGCCACAGAATTGTTACTCAGGGACAGACAGAATTGTTACTGAGTGCCAGAGAATTGTTACTTAGGGCCACAGAAACGTTAGTTAGGGCCACAGAATTGTTACTCAGGGACAGACACAGAATTGTTACTGAGGGCCACAGAACTGTTACTTAGGGCCACAGAAACGTTACTTAGGGCCACAGAATTGTTACTCAGGGACAGACACAGAATTGTTACTGAGGGCCACAGAATTGTTACTTAGGGCCACAGAAACATTACTCAGGGACACAGAATTGTTACTGAGGGCCACAGAACCATTACTTAGGGCCACAGAATTGTTACTCAGGGACAGACACAGAATTGTTACTCAGGGACACAGAATTGTTACTGAGGGCCACAGAACCGTTACTTAGGGCCACAGAAACGTTACTCAGGGACACAGAATTGTTACTGAGGGCCACATAACCGTTACTTAGGGCCACATAATTGTTACTCAGGGACAGACACAGAATTGTTACTGAGGGACACAGAATTGTTACTGAGGGCCACAACCGTTACTTAGGGCCACAGAATTGTTACTCAGGGACACAGAATTGTTACTGAGGGCCACAGAACCGTTACTTAGGGCCACAGAATTGTTACTCAGGGACACAGAATTGTTACTGAGGGCCACAGAACCGTTACTTAGGGCCACAGAATTGTTACTCAGGGACAGACACAGAATTGTTACTGAGGGACACAGAATTGTTACTGAGGGCCACAGAACCGTTACTTAGGGCCACAGAAACATTAATCAGGGACACAGAATTGTTACTGAGGGCCACAGAACCGTTACTTAGGGCCACAGAATTGTTACTCACGGACAGACACAGAATTGTTTATTCAGGGACACAGAATTGTTACGGAGGGCCACAGAACCGTTACTTAGGGCCACAGAAACGTTAATCAGGGACACAGAATTGTTACTGAGGGCCACAGAACCGTTACTTAGGGCCACAGAATTGTTACTCAGGGACACAGAATTGTTACTGAGGGCCACAGAACTGTTACTTAGGGCCACAGAATTGTTACTCGGACAGACACAGAATTGTTACTCAGGGACACAGAATTGTTACTGAGAGCCACAGAACCATTACTTAGTGCCACAGAAACATTAATCAGGGACACAGAATTGTTACTGAGGGCCACAGAACCGTTATTTAGGGCCACATAAACGTTAATCAGGGACACAGAATTGTTACTGAGGGCCACAGAACCGTTACTTAGGGCCACATAAACGTTAATCAGGGACACAGAATTGTTACTGAGGGCCACAGAACCGTTACTTAGGGCCACAGAATTGTTACTCACGGACAGACACAGAATTGTTTCTTGAGGGACACAGAATTTTTAATGAGGGCCACAGAAATGTTAATCAGGGACACAGAATTGTTACTGAGGGCCACAGAACCGTTACTTAGGGCCACAGAATTGTTACTCAGGGACACAGAATTGTTACTGAGGGCCACAGAACCGTTACTTAGGGCCACATAAACGTTAATCAGGGACACAGAATTGTTACTGAGGGCCACAGAACCGTTACTTAGGGCCACATAAACGTTAATCAGGGACAGACACAGAATTGTTACTGAGGGACACAGAATTGTTACTGAGGGCCACAGAACCGTTACTTAGGGCCACATAAACGTTAATCAGGGGGACACAGAATTGTTACTGAGGGCCACAGAAACGTTACTTAGGGCCACAGAATTGTTACTCAGGGACAGACACAGAATTGTTACTCAGGGACACAGAATTGTTACTCAGGGACACAGAATCGTTGAATTAAAGAGTATGTCAGACAACATGCAGAGGAGTGGCAGAGGAGGCAATGTTTTAGGAGCGAGCAGACGTGGCAGCAGAGGAAGGGGTCGAGGCAGCACTATTCGCAGCCAGAGGCCAGTGCTCCCGGTGTCATCCAGCGGTCGTGTCTCCACCGACAACCCTGCCGTCATCGATTGGTTGGCTCGGTCGTCTTCCTCTTCCCAGGTCACCTCTGACACCTACAGCCAACGGTCGGTGGGTACGTCAGACACAACCGTTAGTTGGCATGGCCCGGGACCAAGCCCACTGAAATCACGTGTCCTCTACCTGCCCCTGTCCTTTGGTGTTCCCTCACCAAGCGAAGTATCACATGCTGTGGGCTCAGCCCCACTGTACAGTGAGGAAGAGCTAACAGAGGGCGGTCAGGAACGGGGGGAGACATCCGCCTTTTCAGCAGCCAGGCGAAGAAGTAGTGGCGAGGAGAGTGGCCCGGTAGCCGGTCTAGAGACAGGTCTGTCTCCTGACCCAGACGCAGCCGAGGGGGCTAGTAGTGAGGCGGAGACCCTACTTGATGATGAGGAGGTTGATCGCACTTGGCAGCCTCGTCGTCATCAGGCAATTTCTTCCGCATCATCAGGAGAAGAGGGTGGCAGCTTGGCAGTGAGCGAAACAGTCGGTGGGTTGCCCAGGAGACAGCAGCAGGGTCGCAGCAGTGTCAGTGGAGCCAAACGGCCACGGAGTAGAGCACCAGCTCCACTGCAGCCTACCACCACGGCCAGTAGTGGTGCCGGTGTGCACGGAGGAAGCAGCAGTCAGCCAGTGAGGAGTATCGGGGGCAAAGTTTCCTACTCGGTGGTGTGGCAATTTTTCGTCAAGCCGCCCGAGGAAGTAAACGTAGCCGTATGTCGACTATGTGGCCAGAAAGTCAAGCGTGGCCAGGGGGCCCATGTTGGGACTACAGCGTTGCGGCAGCATATGCAGCGTCGCCATTTGGTGGCCTGGGAAAACCGTGATAAAGATACGGCGGTTCTGCCCGCCCCAGCCCCCGCTCCATCACCCGCTCCATTACTTGCTCCGTCACCCGACGTCAATCGCCCTCCATCAGCCAGTCAAGGCTCCAACACCTCTGCTGAGGGGAGTTGTCGCTCGTTGGCATCTTCCGCTCGTTCAGATGCTCCTTCTCCTGCTACTCCTCTTCACGGATTCCGTCAGCAGTCTTTCTTGGAATCCGTTTCCAAGAGACAACAGTTTGCGAGCACGCACCCGGCGGTGCAAAAGCTGAACGTCCTCCTGTCCAAGTTGCTGGTGCTGCAGTCCCTCCCTTTCCAAGTGGTGGACTCAGCACCTTTCAGAGAAATGATGGCTTGTGCCGCGCCGCGGTGGAGAGTGCCAAGCCGTCATTTCTTCGCCAAAAAGGCAGTGCCAGCCCTGCATTCACATGTAGAAGACATGGTGGGCCAGTCTTTGAGCATGTCGGTCTCTGCCAAAGTGCACGGCAGCGCCGACGTGTGGAGCTGTAACTACGGTCAGGGACAGTACATGTCATTTACGGCCCACTGGGTGAACGTGGTGCCGTCACAGCCGCACCAGCAACTTGGACAGGTCACGCCGCTTTTGCCTCCACGTTTGCACGTCCTTGGTCCACAAAAGATGTCCGCCTCTACCACCTCTTCTTCCGCCGTGTCCTCAGCCGCCACCCCCGTGCCAAGTCCCATTACCCGACCGGCATATCACATGTGCAGGGCGCAACGGTGTCACGATGTTCTGCACCTGGTATGCCTTGGCGAACGTAGTCACACAGGGGAGGAACTTCTCAGTGTAATGAACAGAGAAATCGACAGATGGCTGTCTCCGCGCAAACTAAAAATCGGAACCATGTTGACCGACAACGGAAAGAACATGGTGTCTGCTCTGCGTCAAGGAAGGTTGTGCCATGCGCCATGCATGGCTCACGTGTTCAATCTGGTTGTCAAGCGGTTCCTAAAATCCACCATCCCACTGCAAGACATCCTTAAAATGTCACGTAAACTTTGCATGCATTTCAGCCATTCCTACACCGCAAAGCACACCCTCCTTGAGCTGCAGCGGCAGAACGGAATTCCACATCATCGCCTGATCTGCGACGTTGCAACAAGGTGGAATTCAACCCTACACATGTTAGACCGCCTTTACGAGCAGCGAAAGGCCATCACCGATTTCCTGATGTTACAAGCGGATAAAGGTACTCCCCTGTGTAACTTCGATGTCAGCCATTGGCAGCTCATGCGTGACACCTGCCGCTTGCTCAGGCCCTTTGAGGAGGCCACGCTATTCGTGAGTCGGCAGGACTATGGGATGAACGACGTCATTCCTCTGTTGCACGTCCTTGAACAAATGCTGTTAATAATGGCTGGTCAGGGTGCGGTAGACGTGGCGCACAGATCTCAACGCCACATGACCCCTGTGGGGGCAGGGCAGGAAGAAGAGGAGGAGGTAGAGGAGGACATTTGTGCTCAGGAATTATTGAGTGAAATGGGTGGTTTTTCCACTCAGCGGACAGGAGTGGAGGAGCAGGAGCATCTGGTAGAGGAGGAGGAGGAGGAGACAGAGGACCCAGACGCACCGTGGCAGTATGCTGTGGAGATGGAGGCAGGGAGTCCCTCGCATTCCTTGGCACAAATGGCCCATAGCATGCTCGGTTGCTTGCGTAGCGACAGCCGAATAATAACCATCAGACAGAGGGATGACTTTTGGCTGTCCACCTTGTTGGACCCTCGCTACCGTTCCAAAATGGTGGCCTTTTTCACACCTGCTGAGAGGGAGGCCAAAATAACGTACTATAAAAACCACCTATGTAGTCAGTTGGTCTCTGCCTTTGTGCGCCAACGTCCATCCTCAGACACTGTGGGCCCTGTGCGCTCGCGTTCCGCTGCCATGGCATCAGGGGAGGGGTGGGGTGGTAGGAGCAGTGGCAGCTCCACCAGCAGCGGATGCCTCAGTCTGCAGTCGATGATGAGTAGCTTTCTTCACCAGCGCAGTGAGGAAACTACTAACCAGCCGCAGCAGCAGCAGCAGCATCAGGTGGACCTGGAGCAGGACCTCAAACAACAGGCTTGGGCCTACTTGGACAGCACCCTGCCAACCGAGGTAGACAATCCCCTTGACTACTGGGCAACGAAACTTGACCTTTGGCCCCAACTAGCTGAATTTGCCCTTGAAAGGCTGTCATGCCCGGCCAGTAGCGTGGCATCGGAGCGCGTGTTTAGTGCGGCAGGAGGTATTGTAACTCCGCGGAGGACACGACTGTCCACCCAAAGTGTGGAGAGACTCACGTTTGTGAAAATGAATCAGGCGTGGATTAGTCTGGATTTCAAACCACCAGTTCCTGACACAACTGACTAAATCCGCCATGAATCATGCCTCAAACATGTGCCACTTTCAGGTCTCCTCACACACTGCTGGTGTGTTCCATTTTTTGTCATAGGGTGCTGGCAGATTACGGGCCTCCCATAGCTGCTGCCAGGCCCCTAATCTGCCATAGGCCCCTATATACTGCCTCCTCATGCTGCTGTCAAGTCCAGAGTCTCTCATGGGTCCCTGTACGGCCTCCCATTGCTGCTGTCTCCATCGCCACACTCTGCCATGTGCCACTTTCAGGTCTCCTCACACTGCTGGTGTGTTCAATTTTTTGACATAGGGTGCTGGCAGATTACGGGCCTCCCATAGCTGCTGCCAGGCCCCTAATCTGCCATGGGCCCCTATATACCGCCTCCTCATGCTGCTGCCAAGTCCAGAGTCTCTCATGGGTCCCTGTACGGCCTCCCATTGCTGCTGTCTCCATCGCCACACTCTGCCATGTGCCACTTTCAGGTCTCCTCACACTGCTGGTGTGTTGAATTTTTTGACATAGGGTGCTGGCAGATTACGGGCCTCCTATAGCTGCTGCCAGGCCCCTAATCTGCCATAGGCCCCTATATACCGCCTCCTCATGCTGCTGCCAGGTCCAGAGTCTCTCATGGGTCCCTGTACGGCCTCCCATTGCTGCTGTCTCCATCGCCACACTCTGCCATGTGCCACTTTCAGGTCTCCTCACACACTGCTGGTGTGTTCAATTTTTTGACATAGGGTGCTGGCAGATTACGGGCCTCCCATAGCTGCTGCCAGGCCCCTAATCTGCCATAGGCCCCTATATACCGCCTCCTCATGCTGCTGCCAGGTCCAGAGTCTCTCATGGGTCCCTGTACGGCCTCCCATTGCTGCTGTCTCCATCGCCACACTCTGCCATGTGCCACTTTCAGGTCTCCTCACACACTGCTGGTGTGTTGAATTTTTTGACATAGGGTGCTGGCAGATTACGGACCTCCCATAGCTGCTGCCAGGCCCCTAATCTGCCATGGGCCCCTATATACCGCCTCCTCATGCTGCTGCCAAGTCCAGAGTCTCTCATGGGTCCCTGTACGGCCTCCCATTGCTGCTGTCTCCATCTCCACACTCTGCCATGTGCCACTTTCAGGTCTCCTCACACTGCTGGTGTGTTGAATTTTTTGACATAGGGTGCTGGCAGATTACGGGCCTCCTATAGCTGCTGCCAGGTCCCTAATCTGCCATAGGCCCCTATATACCGCCTCCTCATGCTGCTGCCAGGTCCAGAGTCTCTCATGGGTCCCTGTACGGCCTCCCATTGCTGCTGTCTCCATCGCCACACTCTGCCATGTGCCACTTTCAGGTCTCCTCACACACTGCTGGTGTGTTGAATTTTTTGACATAGGGTGCTGGCAGATTACGGGCCTCCCATAGCTGCTGCCAGGCCCCTAATCTGCCATGGGCCCCTATATACTGCCTCCTCATGCTGCTGCCAAGTCCAGAGTCTCTCATGGGTCCCTGTACGGCCTCCCATTGCTGCTGTCTCCATCGCCACACTCTGCCATGTGCCACTTTCAGGTCTCCTCACACACTGCTGGTGTGTTGAATTTTTTGACATAGGGTGCTGGCAGATTACGGGCCTCCCATAGCTGCTGCCAGGCCCCTAATCTGCCATGGGCCCCTATATACCGCCTCCTCATGCTGCTGCCAAGTCCAGAGTCTCTCATGGGTCCCTGTACGGCCTCCCATTGCTGCTGTCTCCATCGCCACACTCTGCCATGTGCCACTTTCAGGTCTCCTCACACTGCTGGTGTGTTGAATTTTTTGACATAGGGTGCTGGCAGATTACGGGCCTCCTATAGCTGCTGCCAGGCCCCTAATCTGCCATAGGCCCCTATATACCGCCTCCTCATGCTGCTGCCAGGTCCACAGTCTCTCATGGGTCCCTGTACGGCCTCCCATTGCTGCTGTCTCCATCGCCACACTCTGCCATGTGCCACTTTCAGGTCTCCTCACACACTGCTGGTGTGTTCAGTTTTTTGACATAGGGTGCTGGCAGATTACGGGCCTCCCATAGCTGCTGCCAGGCCCCTAATCTGCCATGGGCCCCTATATACCGCCTCCTCATGCTGCTGCCAAGTCCAGAGTCTCTCATGGGTCCCTGTACGGCCTCCCATTGCTGCTGTCTCCATCGCCACACTCTGCCATGTGCCACTTTCAGGTCTCCTCACACACTGCTGGTGTGTTCAATTTTTTGACATAGGGTGCTGGCAGATTACGGGCCTCCCATAGCTGCTGCCAGGCCCCTAATCTGCCATGGGCCCCTATATACCGCCTCCTCATGCTGCTGCCAAGTCCAGAGTCTCTCATGGGTCCCTGTACGGTCTCCCATTGCTGCTGTCTCCATCGCCACACTCTGCCATGTGCCACTTTCAGGTCTCCTCACACTGCTGGTGTGTTGAATTTTTTGACATAGGGTGCTGGCAGATTACGGGCCTCCTATAGCTGCTGCCAGGCCCCTAATCTGCCATAGGCCCCTATATACCGCCTCCTCATGCTGCTGCCAGGTCCAGAGTCTCTCATGGGTCCCTATACGGCCTCCCATTGCTGCTGTCTCCATCGCCACACTCTGCCATGTGCCACTTTCAGGTCTCCTCACACACTGCTGGTGTGTTGAATTTTTTGACATAGGGTGCTGGCAGATTACGGGCCTCCCATAGCTGCTGCCAGGCCCCTAATCTGCCATGGGCCCCTATATACCGCCTCCTCATGCTGCTGCCAAGTCCAGAGTCTCTCATGGGTCCCTGTACGGCCTCCCATTGCTGCTGTCTCCATCGCCACACTCTGCCATGTGCCACTTTCAGGTCTCCTCACACACTGCTGGTGTGTTCAATTTTTTGACATAGGGTGCTGGCAGATTACGGGCCTCCCATAGCTGCTGCCAGGCCCCTAATCTGCCATGGGCCCCTATATACCGCCTCCTCATGCTGCTGCCAGGTCCAGAGTCTCTCATGGGTCCCTGTACGGCCTCCCATTGCTGCTGTCTCCATCGCCACACTCTGCCATGTGCCACTTTCAGGTCTCCTCACACACTGCTGGTGTGTTCAATTTTTTGACATAGGGTGCTGGCAGATTACGGGCCTCCCATAGCTGCTGCCAGGCCCCTAATCTGCCATGGGCCCCTATATACCGCCTCCTCATGCTGCTGCCAAGTCCAGAGTCTCTCATGGGTCCCTGTACGGCCTCCCATTGCTGCTGTCTCCATCGCCACACTCTGCCATGTGCCACTTTCAGGTCTCCTCACACTGCTGGTGTGTTGAATTTTTTGACATAGGGTGCTGGCAGATTACGGGCCTCCTATAGCTGCTGCCAGGCCCCTAATCTGCCATAGGCCCCTATATACCGCCTCCTCATGCTGCTGCCAGGTCCAGAGTCTCTCATGGGTCCCTGTACGGCCTCCCATTGCTGCTGTCTCCATCGCCACACTCTGCCATGTGCCACTTTCAGGTCTCCTCACACTGCTGGTGTGTTGAATTTTTTGACATAGGGTGCTGGCAGATTACGGGCCTCCTATAGCTGCTGCCAGGCCCCTAATCTGCCATAGGCCCCTATATACCGCCTCCTCATGCTGCTGCCAGGTCCACAGTCTCTCATGGGTCCCTGTACGGCCTCCCATTGCTGCTGTCTCCATCGCCACACTCTGCCATGTGCCACTTTCAGGTCTCCTCACACTGCTGGTGTGTTGAATTTTTTGACATAGGGTGCTGGCAGATTACGGGCCTCCTATAGCTGCTGCCAGGCCCCTAATCTGCCATAGGCCCCTATATACCGCCTCCTCATGCTGCTGCCAGGTCCAGAGTCTCTCATGGGTCCCTGTACGGCCTCCCATTGCTGCTGTCTCCATCGCCACACTCTGCCATGTGCCACTTTCAGGTCTCCTCACACTGCTGGTGTGTTGAATTTTTTGACATAGGGTGCTGGCAGATTACGGGCCTCCTATAGCTGCTGCCAGGCCCCTAATCTGCCATAGGCCCCTATATACCGCCTCCTCATGCTGCTGCCAGGTCCACAGTCTCTCATGGGTCCCTGTACGGCCTCCCATTGCTGCTGTCTCCATCGCCACACTCTGCCATGTGCCACTTTCAGGTCTCCTCACACTGCTGGTGTGTTGAATTTTTTGACATAGGGTGCTGGCAGATTACGGGCCTCCCATAGCTGCTGCCAGGCCCTTAATCTGCCATGGGCCCCTATACCGCCTCCTCATGCTGCTGCCAGGTCCAGGCGAACGTAGTCACACAGGGGAGGAACTTCTCAGTGTAATGAACAGAGAAATCAACAGATGGCTGTCTCCGCGCAAACTGAAAATCTGAACCATGTTGACCGACAACAGAAAGAACATGGTGTCTGCTCTGCGTCAAGGAAGGTTGTGCCATGCGCCATGCATGGCTCACGTGTTCAATCTGGTTGTCAAGCGGTTCCTAAAATCCACCATCCCACTGCAAGACATCCTTAAAATGTCACGTAAACTTTGCATGCATTTCAGCCATTCCTACACCGCAAAGCACACCCTCCTTGAGCTGCAGCGGCAGAACGGAATTGCACAGCATCGCCTGATCTGCGACGTTGCAACAAGGTGGAATTCAACCCTACACATGTTAGACCGCCTTTACGAACAGCGAAAGGCCATCACCGATTTCCTGATGTTACAAGCGGATAAAGGTACTCCCCTGTGTAACTTCGATGTCAGCCATTGGCAGCTCATGCGTGACACCTGCCGCTTGCTCAGGCCCTTTGAGGAGGCCACGCTATTCGTGAGTCGGCAGGACTATGGGATGAACGACGTCATTCCTCTGTTGCACGTCCTGGAACAAATGCTGTTAACAATGGCTGGTCAGGGTGCGGCAGACGTGGCGCACAGATCTCAACGCCACATGACCCCTGTGGGGGCAGGACAGGAAGAAGAGGAGGAGGTAGAGGAGGACATTGGTGCTCAGGAATTATTGAGTGAAATGGGTGGTTTTTCCACTCAGCGGACAGGAGTGGAGGAGCAGGAGCATCTGGTAGAGGAGGAGGAGGAGGAGACAGAGGACCCAGACGCACCGTGGCAGTATGCTGTGGAGATGGAGGCAGGGAGTCCCTCGCATTCCTTGGCACAAATGGCCCATAGCATGCTCGGTTGCTTGCATAGCGACAGCCGAATAATAACCATCAGACAGAGGGATGACTTTTGGCTGTCCACCTTGTTGGACCCTCGCTACCGTTCCAAAATGGTGGCCTTTTTCACACCTGCTGAGAGGGAGGCCAAAATAACGTACTATAAAAACCACCTATGTAGTCAGTTGGTCTCTGCCTTTGTGCGCCAACGTCCATCCTCAGACACTGTGGGCCCTGTGCGCTCGCGTTCCGCTGCCATGGCAGCAGGGGAGGGGTGGGGTGGTAGGAGCAGTGGCAGCTCCACCAGCAGCGGCTGCCTCAGTCTGCAGTCGATGATGAGTAGCTTTCTTCACCAGCGCAGTGAGGAAACTACTAACCAGCAGCAGCAGCATCAGGTGGACCTGGAGCAGGACCTCAAACAACAGGCTTGGGCCTACTTGGACAGCACCCTGCCAACCGAGGTAGACAATCCCCTTGACTACTGGGCAACGAAACTTGACCTTTGGCCCCAACTAGCTGAATTTGCCCTTGAAAGGCTGTCATGTCCGGCCAGTAGCGTGGCATCGGAGCGGCAGGAGGTATTGCAACTCCGCGGAGGACACGACTGTCCACCCAAAGTGTGGAGAGACTCACGGTTGTGAAAATGAATCAGGCGTGGATTAGTCTGGATTTCAAACCACTAGTTCCTGACACAACTGACTAAATCCGCCATGAATCATGCCCCAAACATGTGCCACTTTCAGGTCTCCTCACACTGCTGGTGTGTTCCATTTTTTGTCATAGGGTGCTGGCAGATTACGGGCCTCCCATAGCTGCTGCCAGGCCCCTAATCTGCCATGGGCCCCTATATACCGCCTCCTCATGCTGCTGCCAAGTCCAGAGTCTCTCATGGGTCCCTGTACGGCCTCCCATTGCTGCTGTCTCCATCGCCACACTCTGCCATGTGCCACTTTCAGGTCTCCTCACACTGCTGGTGTGTTCAATTTTTTGACATAGGGTGCTGGCAGATTACGGGCCTCCCATAGCTGCTGCCAGGCCCCTAATCTGCCATGGGCCCCTATACCGCCTCCTCATGCTGCTGGCAAGTCCAGAGTTTTTCATGGGTCCCTGTACGGCCTCCCATTGCTGCTGTCTCCATCGCCACACTCTGCCATGTGCCACTTTCAGGTCTCCTCACACTGCTGGTGTGTTGAATTTTTTGACATAGGGTGCTGGCAGATTATGGGCCTCCTATAGCTGCTGCCAGGCCCCTAATCTGCCATGGGCCCCTATACCGCCTCCTCATGCTGCTGCCAGGTCCACAGTCTCTCATGGGTCCCTGTACGGCCTCCCATTGCTGCTGTCTCCATCGCCACACTCTGCCATGTGCCACTTTCAGGTCTCCTCACACACTGCTGGTGTGTTCCATTTTTTGTCATAGGGTGCTGGCAGATTACGGGCCTCCCATTGCTGCTGCCAGGCCTGTAATCTGCCATGGGCCCCGGTACCGCCTGGTCACGCTGCTGCTGGGTCCACAGTGTGACATGGGTCCCTGTAACGCCTCCCATTGCTCCCACTCTGCCATGTGCCACTTTCAGGTCTCCTCACACTCCTGCTGGTTTCCATTTTGTCATAGGTTGCTGGCAGATTACAGGCCTCCTATAGGTGCTGCCAGGCCCCAAATCTGCCATGGGCCCCCGTACCGCCTCGTCACGCTGCTGCTGGGTCCACAGTGTGACATGGGTCCCTGTACCGCCTCCCATTGCTCCCACTCTGCCATGTGCCACTTTCAGGTCTCCTCACACTCCTGCTGGTTTCCATTTTGCCATAGGTTGCTGTATGGCCTCCCATTGCTGCTGCCTCCACCGCCACACTGTGGCTCCAAACACTGGTTTTGGCCCCGTGACTGCCCAAATGAGTGAAGTGTGCGGTGATTCTAAGATCGACGGCACTCATCTGCATGTCATACTGACTGACAGTATTATTTCTCTTCCCCAGCAGACTCCAAGGGCATTTAAATTAAAGGTACAGTATTCTGCACTAATATTAAGTCTCTCTGAAGCCTAGAAACACCCTTTTTTAAGTTAAATTCACAGCGAATATTTTCGACTCGAATCGAATATTTTCCACGAATTCGCCGAATCAGTCGAATCGAATTTTTGAATACTTCGCTCATCTCTAATGATAATTAATACAGTACATACAGTAAGTCCAACAACCATTTCTCATACAAGTACTGTATGTGTTTGGTGGTGCTATGAAGTTCATTTATGCTCAACCTCCAGCATACCAGAGCGTTTTTTCCAACTTTACTACGCTGCACTCCATACTACATGGGATCAAATTCTTGAAACAAAGAACACTGAAGAGAAGTCAAAGTACTTTAAGAACGTATTAAAATATGACATTTGTCAGTGCATTCCAACGAACATCAAATATAAAAGTTAAACCTGGGTGACTAAATACAGTACTAACCTAAAAAGGCAAAAAAAGTCCTATAAAAAAAGTTAAAATAAAAGAGTTCTCAAATGACTTAGCCATGTTATAGTCAGACCATTATTTTTATTTTTTAACTACTTTACTCCCGCCCACAATACATTTACTGTGGAAGGGCGGACCCGCTGCGCAAAATCACATAAATATACGTGATTTTGCATTACCGGGTAGGGGGCATGCACGAGGCGCGCGACCGCCCTACCTGCTCCACCGATCACGGCCCTGGGTATCAATCACTGAGTCCTGGCCGGTGATAAAAAACGCCAGCACCTGGTGATTGCCGGCACAGACAGGGAGGAGGGCTGCATTGTTTACAAAAAATGTATGCAGTTTGTCGCATTTTAAAGCATGTCATGTTTGGTATACCATCATCTTTTATATTTTACCACATAATTAGCCAACATATTGTGTTTTTGTACATTAAAAGTAAAAAAAGTGTATTTTTTCAAAAAAACTGCATTTGAAAAATCGCTGTGCGAGTACTATGTGACATACAAAAATTGCAGCACCTACCATTTTATTCACTAGGGTGTCTCCTTTAAAAAAATATATAATCTTTGGGGGTTCAAAGTAATTTCCTAGCAAAAAATACAGATTTTTTTTCATGTGAACCAAAGTGTCAGAAAAGGCTTGGTCTTCAGGTGGTTAGAAAAGTGAATGATGTGTGGCATAAACTTCTTATGCTTGGCATAAAATGCCCCCACCCCCCAAAAATGACCCCTTTTTGGAAAGTGGACACCCCAAACTATTTGCTGAGAGGCATGTTGAGTCAATAGAAGAATTTATTTTTTTACCACAAGTTTTTGGAAAATGGCAAAAAAAATAAAAAAAAATTTTGACACAAAATTGTCACTTAAATGATTTATTGCTCACACATGCCATGGGTATATGTGGAATTGCTTCCTAAAATACATTCTGCTACTTCTCCCGAGTATGGGGGTACCACATGTGAGAGACATTTTGGTAGTCTAGCCAAGTACAGGACCCCAAAATCCAATAAGCACTTTCAGGCTTTTAAAGGGCTTTATTTCCTCATTACACTTCCTGACTACCTATCACAGTTTTGGAGGCCCTGAAATGCCAGGATAACACCAAACCCCCCCAAATGACCCTTTTTGGAAAGTAGACACCCCAAGGAATTTGATTAGAAGCATGGTGAGTATTTTGCAGATCTCGTTTGTTGCCACAAGTTTTTGGAAAATGAAGAAAACAAAACATTTTTTCTTTTCTTTTTTTATATTTCAAAACCTTGTGAGAAAAAATGAGATCTGCAAAATACTCACCATGCCTCTTTTTAAATTCCTTGGGGTGTCTACTTTCAAAAAAGGGGTCATTTGGGGGGGGGGGGGGTGCTATCCTGGCATTTCAGGGCCTCTGAAACTGTGATAGATAGTGAGGAAGTGAAATGAGGAAGTTATGCACCATCAGGCTCATTGGCTTTCAGGCTCCTGTATGTGGCTAGGCTACCAAAAACTCTCACACATGTGGTATCCCCATACTCGGTAGAAGTAGCAAAATGTATTTTGGGGTGTAATTCCACATATCCCCATGACTCGTATGAGAAATATATCATTTAAATTACAACTTTGTGTTAAAAAAATGTTTTTGTCATATTCCAAAAACTTGTGGAAAAAAAAAATCTTTCATGGACTCAATATGCCTCTCAGCAGATAGCTTAGGGTGTCTATTTTCTGAAAAGGTGCCATTTGGGGTATTTGTACTGTCCTGGTATTTTAGCACCTCAAGAAATTTGATGGGCAGTCAGAAAGTAAAAGCTGTGTAAATTCCATTATCTATACCTGTCAAGGTCCTACCTTTTCCCAGAGATTGTGCTGCTTCATGTGCTGGCGTCCATCTTGGGTTTCTGCAGATCATGGTGGGAGTCTTTTATGCCTTCAGGCCTCTGAGGTCCATCCTCCAGAGGGGTGTGGCTAATTACATATAAGCCTGTGATCCGCACATGCCCTTTGCACTTGTGTCTTGTGTCTTTGTGTCGCTACAGCTCTGTGTATACTCTCGTGACTCTCCTGGAATCTGACTCGGCTTGTGACTAGACCATTCTCTGTGGTTTCCTTTGATCTGACCTTCCGTTGCTGAACCTGGCCCATGACCTGTGATTCTTGTCCACTGTTTCTGTACCATTTTGTCCCGTTGTTGTCGACCTGGCCTGCCTGACTACGCTATTGTCATTCCTACCAGCTACACGCCATTGCCGCAGCTGGGGTGTCTCGGAGGCCGCGACCTGGTCCCTGGCTGCATCAAGTCCATCCCCACCATCAGGGGCTCTGGTGAAGGGCAGCCTGGGACTTAGACTCCGCGCCCAGAGGGACTTCGGTCTGTGGGTGGTGGTTGTCTTCAGTCAGTGCGTTACCCGGCCACTAGGCCTGCCTGTCCGTTCCACAGCCCCTGCCCTGACAATACCATAGTTTGTAGACGCTATAACTTTCACACAAAGCAATCAATATACATTTATTGCATTTTTTTAAACCAAGAACATGTAGCAGAAAATATATATAAAAACGTCTGAGCTACTATGGTAAATTTGTGGATGTGCTAATCAATTAATTAAGTGTAATTAAATAAGCTCACATAAGGTTTGCTTGCAATCAACTCATAAATAGTGTTTGTGACTAAAGGAAAACTTAAAACAATAGTGCCGCGCTCCCGTGATGAACAAATACTATATATGCACCTAATATCAGATGCGTTATTATACGTGAAAAAATATATAAATATGACTGAAAATGTATAAACATCAAACCATGATAACTGTGTTCATGACCAATGTGAAATCAAATTATAAAACTTATTCACAATGAACCCCATAACCAAAGTCAATATATATATAGAAAAGTCCTCTTTAGATACAGAAAATCCAACTCCAGTAAATGGATACAGTGTGATCTTTTTATGCGCTCACCTTACTAATAGCCTAACTGACATTAGGCTAAAACATCTTTTTGTCCTATATGGATAGATGCAAAAAATTCTCCTGCGCCCGATATTCTTTCCAAATGCTGTAAATACAGGGATCAATCTACTGGAGAGACCCCAGGTGGAATATTACAATACTACAGCTATCGATACAGCACTTGGAAAGAATATCGGGCGCAGGAGAATTATCATGGGAGCGCGGCACTATTGTTTTAAGTTTTCCTTGAGAACATGTAGCAGAATACATTTTGGCCTAAATTTATGACTAACTTTGAGTTTACTATATATTTTTTATAGCCGAAAGTAAAAAATATTGTTTTTCTTCAAAATTTTTGGGCGAAAAATTAATCACAGGTGATCAAATTCCACTGAAAGAAAGCTCTATTTGTGTGAAAAAAAGGACATACATTTTGTTTGGGTACAGCATTGCATGACTGGGCAATTATCAACTGAAATAGGGCAGCGCCGAATAGCAAAAAGAGGTCTGCTCATTAAGGGGGGTAAATCCTCTGGAGGGCAAGTGGTTACACTTTTTTTTTTTACATGTAGCGCCTTCCTAGGTAGCTAGGCGGAGATCTAGTTTAGATTGTTAGAGAGGAGGGCTGAGTAGCAGCCTGGGTGTGATAGCCAGGTGGGTCAATTTGAGGTCAGAGCTAAGAAGCTCTGCAGACCAGCTCTCTGGGATTTCCACCTGCTGTAGAACTTTGGAGAAAGGTCTAGAGGCAGTGGGCATAGGTGAGGAGTGGCTGGTCAGTACTCTTAGAGGATCCTGGCCCCCAATCCCCAACAGGAGGCTTGGCAAGGGGCCAGGACAGCTTTTAAGAGTAAATGAGCCTGCTCAGCAGGAGGAGAGTTTGGGTGGAAAATGGGGAGACTTGAGAGCAGGAGCCTGGGAGTGGGCCCAGATGGAGAGGGGCTCACCTACAGGCAGAGGACCTTGGAGGGAGGAAAACTCAGGACTCTCCCAGAGCGAGGACCACCTGTGCAGCAGGGAAGGCATGGCCCAGCTAGAAGGCTGGTAGCAGCCACCGACCCACTAGCAGCACAGGAGAAGGACTGAGTGAGTAAACCTGCACCCCCTGGGCCAAATAGGGGAAGGAGCACTCTTGTGGAATACCACATTAGCAAGTACTTGGGACTGTCTTTTCTTAAAGTGACATTCACTGGATCCCCTGTTTAGGGATTCACCCAGAACAGCTGGATAAGGGGTATCTAGGGTCTGGGGTGGTACTACTGGAGACACTGGCTAACTCTCCAAGAAGAGGAGTTTCATATAGAAAATTGTATATAGTTCCAGGAAGTTGTCCTCGGTTTCACAGTTCCATTGGGCATCCCGTACACCCCTAACCCTATCCCAGTTCAAATCCCCTAATAAAACTTACTGTCTCCTAGATGCAAGTTAGTGTGGAAAATGCGTGTTGCCTGGCTGTGAAGCACTATAGGGGTAACTAAAACTTCTGCAACTCCTAAGGGGGTAGTGCTACATACATTTCTTCAGTTGCTTCCTGATTTCTGCCCTAGACCAAAATGATGTCATACATCCCAGGAGTCTTCATGGGCATTTTTTCTTTTATCTGGAGGAGAGGCTTTCTCAGCTAAGCACACCCTCCTGCCTGCATGCCTGAGCTAAGGACAAATGGATTCCATGAAGTAAAGCTACATGAATTATCTGCCATTGGGGTCCATTCACACCAGATACGGTGGGACTACGTTGGGCACTGCAGTTTCACTTTACCTCCACTGCAAGACAAGGCAAAATCCCTTGTCTCCATTGTGGCCAAGAGAGAGCGTTCGTTTGTTGGTCGAAATCGTGGCCCACATTAACCAATCTAAAAAAATTGTCAGGCAATACGTAGTGTTGACGTCTTCCATACAAGTGGAAGTGATGCAGTGTGCATGTGACCTTGTAGCCACGCCCTTCCGGCCAGAACGAGCGATATACACAACAATTACCAGCAATGAGTATAATATCGTTTATTACATGACCTATATACATAAATAGTGATACATAAAAAATAATCTGCAGAATTCTGGTTTCAGTATCTCATTAGGCCAATCTACTTTTTTCATTTGTGTTTACGAAGATTCCTTGGACATAATCATCCGGGTCATCTTCTGTTTCCGCTCATGCGTGATAGCGCTTGATAGATTTTTTTCATACGACCGTCATACCACCGCATCAGGGGCGGACTGACCAATTGAGCACTCCAGCACTGCCCGAGGGCCCGGAATCAGTAGGGGGCCCCATGAGATGCCCCTGGTACCTTTTATAGGCTTTTTTGGATGTGGTTTGAGTGTGGACGAAGACACGGGGGCCCCATGATCCCCTATTGCCCGGGGGCCCAATGAGTTGTCAGTCCGCCCCTGCACCGCATAGAAAATTCATCGTTCATATGCAAAACAACAACATTTTTCACTGTTGTTCAACTGGATTTTTTGTTCACAATATCGTGATTGGGCAAAGGGAGAACATGCAAACTCCAGGAAGGTAGTGCCATGGTTGGGATTTGAACTGATGACCCCAGATCTACTGGCGGAAGCGCTACCCACTTAGCCCCTGTGTAAAAACACTTTTAAATTATCAGCAGATTCTTTACACCAGCCCTATACTTTACTGTAAACTTGTTGGTGTGGATTTTATACATGTTATAACCTTGTAAACAGTTAAAAAATTGAGAAGTCAAGAAAAAGTGATTATGTAATACAGAGGTTAAGGTCATATAGTAATCATGAGACTAAAATGATTTACCTTTACCTTCCTTTCCATAAACAAAGAATAGGACAGTTGTGATGACATCGGCTGTATTATCCTGAACTCACATCAAAAAAAGATATTTGTTATCAGCCAGCATTCATGGGCAATAGGCTTTTTCAGGGAAGTAGTGCAAGAGGCAAATATCTGTATCCACAGTAAATAATTAGATTGCAGTTTGCTGAAGCCAAACAAGTACATCATGGATTGCAATGAGATATTATGGGTATTTGTACTTAGCACTTTGCTCCTTGTCCTGTTTTATAGAACTGGTCCAGTAGTTTCACTCATAATCTAAAGAGATTTTATCGTCCTGTAAATGTTTGTGTTAGAATATTGTACAGGTGAATGCATTCATCTTGATGCACTGTGCTAAAAGCAAAAAGTCCACTTGGAGGGTGTCCGATTTGGGCTGATCCTTGTGAAAAAAACTGGGTTGGAAATTACGTATGCAGGCCATACAAGAGAAGCCTATCCCCATTGCTTTAAGCAGTTCAGTTTGTTCTGATCTCATCTTTAGCCCCCGTTCACACCAATGTGATTTGACAGTTCAAAATCACATGACAAGTCGCAGCCTATGGAACCATTCAAACCGCTGCGATTCCAACTTTGCAGTGCTGCACCAATTTTGGAAAAAAGGTAGTTGCAGTATTTTTGTCGATTTTATTTGTGAGTTCCACAGACATCTGTGCATGAAGTCACACAGATGTCAAGCAAGCAGCACATGAAATCTCACTGACCAGCGACTTTGAAATCACGCTACTTCAAGTGAAATATCTCAATTTCAAAGCCGCATTCAGTGGAATCTGTAATGTCAAAGGAATCTGTACTGAGAAAGTATGAAGGTTTTCTGCGTTAATCTCTTTTCAGAGAAATACTAATTTCCTGGCTGTCATGCCAAGGCAATGGCTTCAGTACTTTCTCAGTCATTGACTTGAAATCAGTCTGGAATCCTGGCTATATGTGAAAAGAAAAAACTGCGCCTAGTGCCAATTTGCACCAGTGCAAGCGCAGCTGTAAAATGCGGATCAATGGAAGGACATCTGAAAAACAATAATTTCCAACGTGTCCTATTCACACCATAATAATGCGTTGACCTGCATTGCGCTAAAGTGCAACATGTATGCATTTTAGTGCAACAAAACGGATGTAAGCGGATGTCAACGCAATGCAGAGCTGCAACTAACAATTATTCCCATAATTGATTAGTTGTCCGATTATTGTTTCGATGAATTGACTTATCGGGTACAAAACTAAAAAAAAAGATGGTGTATAATTTAGTTGATATGTAAAGTTTTAAAACAGACAATTTATTCTTGAATATCTACATGCAGTGGTAAATATAAATAACCAGCTATATGGTTGGGGAATAAAATATCTAATCCACACTCAGAATAACAGACAGAAGAGATGTATATACTATTACAGGTTGAATCTGGTACATATCATCAGACTCAAAAATCTAAATTTTTATGCAAAGAAAGAAAAATTGTAAAAGACCTAAAACGCTGTTTTGCAGATTTTCAGACAGGACTGTAATATAGTATTATCCACTTAAAGCGGAGCTCCACCCAAAAGGGGAAGTTCCGCTTTAAGCCTTTGTCCCTCGCTCCACACTAAGGATTGACACCTTTGGGGAGCGGGTACCCGAATTTGACAGGTACCCGCTCCCACTTCCGCTGTGATCACCTAGGCGATCGGAAACGGAAGTTGTCCTCCCTCCCTGTAGTCTTCAGGGACACATGACAGGTCCCAGAAGACTTCTTGCGCATGCACAGTGGGGTTATTGTTGCTGGCTGAGGGGAGATCCATTGTTGCTGGGGGATCTAATGTGTTAAGGCATTCTATTGATATTGTTGGCCGACCTATTGTTGCTGGCTGAGGGGAGATCCGTTGTTGCTGGGGTGATCTAATGTGTTAAAACGGTCTATTGATGTTGTTGGCGGACCTATTGTTGCCGGGGGTGGATCTTATGTTGCTGGGCAGCATATTGTTGATGGTAGGGATCTAAAGTTGAGGGAGGGGGTCATTGTTGCTGGCTGAGGGAAGATCTGTTGTTGCTGGGGGGATCTAATGTGCTAAGGCGGTCTATTGATGCTGTTGGCAGACCTATTGTTGCTGGGGGTGGATCTTATGTTGCTGGGCAGCATATTGTTGATGGTAGGGATCTACAGTTGAGGGAGGGCTTTATTGTTGCTGGCTGAGGGGAGATCCGTTGTTGCTGGGGGGATCTATTGTGCTAAGGCGGTCTATTGATGTTGTTGACTGACCTATTGTTTCTGGGGAGAGATCTTATGTTGCTGGTCACCATATTGTTGATGGCAGGGATCTACAGTTGAGGGAGGGCTTTATTGTTGCTGGCTGAGGGGAGATCCGTTGTTGCTGGGGGGATCTAATGTGCTAAGGCGGTCTATTGATGCTGTTGGCGGACCTATTGTTGCTGGGGGTGGATCTTATGTTGCTGGGCAGCATATTGTTGATAGTAGGGATCTGCAGTTGAGGGAGGGCTTTATTGTTGCTGGCTGAGGGGAGATCTGTTGTTGCTGGGGGGATCTATTGTGCTAAGACGGTCTATTGATTTTGTTGGCGGACCTATTGTTGCTGGGAGTAGATCTTATGTTGCTGGGCAGCATATTGTTGATGGTATGGATCTACAGTTGAGGGAGGGGGTTATTTTTGCTGGCTGAGAAGGGGTCTGTTGTCGCTGGAGGGATCTATTGTTGATGGCTGCAGGAGATCTATTTTACTGCTTTTCCTATTAACAAATTCCATACAAATTATTTAGCACCACAAAATGATACTTGGTTCTGTAATCTCTAAAAGGTCAGTACTGGGAGGTGGGTAGGGGGTGGAACCAAGGATCAGGTGGTTAGAGGCGGAGACAAGGGATGACTTTGAAAAGGAGAGTTCCTGCGCCTATTCTCTGGGACAAAAGCCCTGGATAGAACCTAGGTAATGCAATGTAACTTTAAATCCCCAGCAGTGTGGAAACATTCATAATTTAGTAAACAAAGAAATCAACGTGAATTAACCACTTGCCCTCCAGAGGATTTACCCCTCATCCTGGCCAGGCCATTTTTGCGTTACGGCGCTACGTTATTTTAACTAACAATTGTGCGGTCATGCAACGCTACGCCAAAATGAAATTTACGTCCTTTTTCCCCCACAAATAGAGCATTCTTTCGGTGATCGCCTGTGCAGTTTCTATTTTTTGTGCTATAAACAAAAAATAAATGACAATTTTGAGAAAAAAAACTATATTTTCTACTTTTTGCTATTAAACATATCCAGTAAAAAAAAGAAAAAAATCTAATTTTGTCACAAATTTAGGCCAAAATGCATTCTGCGACATGTCTTTGCTAAAAAAAAAATCCCAATACGTGTAAATTAATAGGTGGTCTATAACTGCTCTGAGGTACACGGACTTTGCTACCGCCAATGTATCCAGCTATTAGGAAACCACAGGACACACCAATAGAGCGGCTTAAGTGCATCACCTTATTCACCTGTGGATGTTAATCCGACAAAAGAAAACAAATAACTTCCAATAGTGTAAAACCATTTGGTTTATTGCTAGAAATATTGTACATCTACTCACAATCTTTCTAAAACTACAAGCGTGCCACACAGTATTCAGCATCACTAGTTCCGACTCTAGCGTGCTTGATGACGTCAGTTCAGGCTCCACCCTGATGCATTTCCTCCGAACGGACGTTCTCAAGAAAAAATGAAAACTCATGACACCCTTTTGACTGGAGTAAATGAGGTTTCACCTCCACATGTGGGAAGAGTTCTTTACTGTACAAGCTGTGAAAATGTGCAAGAGTTGTACAAAGGATCTCATTTTAACGGACACAATAGACTGCAGGGATTTCCTCTCACTTCCTATTTGGCTATGGGACAGGAAGTGAAGGGGAATCTCCGCAATGGGACACAGATAGTGAAAGAAAATTGGCAAGGGTTATAACTCACCCTTGCTTTGTCCATAATAATAAAAAAAAGTTTTGCCTTTATTTCTAATTTTTTTTTTGTCTGTTCTATGGACTTTTTTTTACCTGTGTAGCACAAGTGAAAATAAAATTATTTCAACTTGCTTAGATTTTTTTTTTATGTAAGTGTGCCATTTCAGTAAATCAGTTACAAATAATTATTTTAAATAAATTTGGCTAACACGTTCCTGATAAACTGAATTCTGTTGTAAATTGTGTTTTTTAATCAACGGCATTGCTTGCTTTCTCTTTCTTCCAAGTCTCTCATAGACATGCTGCACTGCTGTGATTGTCTGTGAATGATTGTTGGGAAGTTGCACCTTCCTACAGGATTTGTCCTCCTACTCTGTACATTGTCCTATCAATTGCATTTGTGAAGACGTGCCTTCTCCTGACCCTAGACTACATATGTGACGTGACATATAGCATAGATATCAGTGTGCTGTGCACAGCGCTGAGTACACTTCCAGCATGGTGTCCTCTATATTTGGATTGTCCTCTCTGAGTTTCTCAGATATTTTTCATTGGGTTGCCTGGCTGTGTGTCCTCTATCTCCTATTTAAAGCCTATTCATTGCATCTGAGGAGGAAGCAGCTGCTGAAAAGTTTCCGTTCTTTTCCAGGTCCTGAGACGCACTGGTTCTATGGGAATACTCATGTGGTAAGGCACTCCTATGCTCATCTTGACAATAATGTAAGCTTAGCTTTGGCAATCTGTATTGTAAAGTGGAACTCCAGGAAAAAAGTTTTTTTTTTTAAAGTAAATGTTACCTTTAATGCTGACTGTGCCTGTCTGACTTCTGACCAGATACTACGGACAGCATAGGCGTGCGCAGGGGGTATTCTGGATGTGCATGGGCACGCCCTAATCACACAAAGCTTAGCAGATTCCCCCTACTGTCGGGGCCAGCACTTAGTACAGATCACTCACTGTGTTCATTCATAGTTGTAGCATAGTAAACAGTGATTACTATGCTTCCGTTTATGAATGAACATGGAAGCCTCTCAGCACACAGCACTTCCCATTCATTCAATGTCCAGTGCAGCTGAGGCTGCAGAGAAAGGGACTGGGGAATCTATCCTCAGTGCCTTATTCTGGCTCAAATGTGAGACATCAGGAGTGTGTTTAAACCCCTGATATTTCCCCAAAGTTCCCAACAGGGCTCCTAAAAAAAATAGTAAAAAATTAACAAAAAACAGTATTGCAAAAAAACCATTGTAGAAAAAATAAAAATCTACTGACACTGTGCCAGTGCTCTACTGACACATCCACATCCATTATGACACCACCCATGTTTTAATATCTTAAAAGAAAAAAAAATGTATATATATTTATATACACACACACACACACACACACATACATATACACATATATATATATATATATATATATATATGTGTATGTGTGTGTTTTAGCTTTGGGGTGCACAGCCTAATACAATTGGCTGCTCGCACCTTTGCCTATAGTACAGTGCAGTCACTTACTCTCCCCTCATCCATTCACAAAAAGCCCAAAATTATTTTTACAGAATTAAAGTCGTTCTATGAACAAGAAGAGAGGAGGGGCAAGAAAATAGTAAGATCTCCCTTTGTCCATTAACAGGATAGCACTATAATATAAAGTAAAGCCACCCTGCAAAACAAGGTGATATAAATTTAAATTTTTTGGCAGATCTGTATGTTAAAACTCTGTTGAGTTGCTGAACCCAGGCCCTTGAAAATATCTAACACTTTGAGTTGTGTCAAACACTTTATCCCTGTCAGCTTGTACAACATGAAATCATGTACCAGTCCACAGGAGAAACCATAGAGGGAGGAATAGGCACTCACCCAGAAGTTTCAGATATTTGCAGCAGCTGGGGATCAGCAAACAGAGGAGGGCTGTCGGAGCGGTACAAATATATACTGTACATTCCTACAGGGTGGCTTTACTTTACTTCTGGAACTGTAGTGATAGGGACACTTTATTGTTAAAGTTGAATTCCAGGTATGGCAATTTTTACACAGAATCACAGGAATACACGAATAAATGGAACAGCAAAGCTCACGTGTGAGCAGCCAGGTGATTTGTCAGCTACAGTTATATAGGGCCTGGCATACACCTATGAAGTTTGCTTTTGATCTGTTTCTACAGTGCTCTTTGGTGCCTCTTGCATTTTTGCATACACGTTTTTGATGCACTATGCATTTTTAATGCTTTTTTTTTTTTTGGGGGGGCAATTCATTTTGGACAGAAATACAAAAAGTGTCAAAAACACATCAAAATGCTTAAAAAAAAATACTGCATGCTTTTGTGCAGCACCTCCATTGAAATCTTTTGAACCAAAATCACACAATTTTGAATTAAAAAAAAGTCCCTGACCCTTTCCAAAAACACAGCTGCTCAACAGCGCATAGATGTGAACATGTCCTATAGGAAACAATGTTAGATGGACTGTAGTACGTTTTTTGCAAAAAGCACTAAAGCATTGGTGTGAGCCAAGCCTAAGACAGTGAGAAGCGCAGTTACACTTTAAATAGCACATAGCAAATGTTTAGTGTTCATCTTCACACATTTACCTGGTGCGGGATTTTTAATGATAGAATCTGTTGTAAAACTATCATGCTTTATTTTCTTCATTTTCAAAAATTACTTTTTTTTTGTAGTTTAAAAAAGATGGCATAGATCTTGACATTGTGGCTAGTTATGGAAAAAAATTTGAATATGCATTTCCCATGTGGTTTGGAAGATTCTTTGCAACTGTCACAATCTGCCATCCAGACTATGCAAAGACCATTTTGTCCAGACAAGGTAAGGTTTTTCTTTTTTTCTCTTTTTTTGTTAAAGAAAATAAATTTATAAAAGGATCACCTTTTTGGTGAAAAGGGTTTGGATATAGTAATAAAGGTTACTTTGCAGTCTGAGCTGTGCCAAAGGCCAGTTTCACACAGGCTTCAGCATTTGCAGAGCTTTCAGGAAGTATTGTTGAAGCTTTTAAAGTACCATTCGGCTCCAGTTTGTAAATGTTGAACACAGATCCAGACGGGAGTGCTGATTGCCATTTTAAGCAAGCTGCTAGCAGGCTCAGCACTTCTTGAAGCTTGTTGAAAGCTTGCTAGCAGCTGGCAATCAGCACTCAGTCCCTACAATGTTCATTACCACTCGTTAAAAAGGAAGATAAAACCTCATGCATTTAAATACTGAAAAACTAGGTCAGGAAACCAGAATTATCAAGCTCTGTTTTTTCTTACAGATCCAAAGGATAACTTTTCCTATAACCTCCTCACCCCATGGATTGGTATGGAATAGTTTTCTTATCATCAATTAACATTAGATTAGGATTTGCATACCTATAATCAAAGGCATAAGTAGAACCTGCAGGGCCTTGGTGCAAGAAACCATAAAGGGCCCCCCTGACCCCCCACCTTCAAAAAAGCATGATTTTGATACATTTTTTCAATATAGAAAACAGTAAAACATTAATGTTTCTGATTTCAACTCACTGTAATTGTCAACAGGGCAGGGCCCTTTCCATCGGTCCTGGGGCCCTTCCCTCTGAACCTGGGGCCACTTCCACTGATCCCGGGACCCTATACTCCTGTTGCAGGGCCCTTTATTACAGTCCCTCAGCAGGACCCTTTCACATGTTCTGCACGTTTCTCAGCTTCCTGCCATCTTGGGCCCCCCTTCACAGTCGTGGAGAGCCAGGTCCTGGTTTCAGGTGCGACTTTTGCAACCCTGGTAGTTCTGCCACAGTTTATAATTCTACTGTACATTCCTGCACACTGCTTAGAAATTCTTCACACCAGCCAGTTGCAGATTAGTTGCATTTTTAAAAGACCTGGTTGCTGCATTTTTGGTGCATGTTTAAAACCTCTCCACTGAAATCTATTGAAAACGCATAAAAATGTATTAAAAACACACCCGTGTTTTTTTTTTGTGTGTCTGGTTTTTCAAATGCTGATACCAGACAACCAAAAAACACAGAGGAGACATAGCTTAATTGCATATGCGTTTTTACTATATTTGTGCAACAGAGCAGTGTGAAAGCAGCCTTATTGGCAGGTGACACTTATGTATGCTTCTAAAAAGAGTCCTCAAATCCAAAAATAATACACTTATTGCCAAAAGTATTGGAACACCTGCCTTTACATGCAACTTTGATCTTTAGTGGCATCCCAGCCTTAGTCCGTAGGGTTCAATATTGAGTTGGCCCACCCTTTGCAGCTATAACAGCTTCAACTCTTCTGGGAAGGCCGTCCACAAGGTTTAGGAGGGTGTCTATGGGAAGGTTTGACCATTCTTCCAGAAGCGCATTTGTGAGGCCAGGCACTGATGTCGGACGAGAAGGCCTGGCTCGCAGTCTCTGCTCTAATTCATCCCAAAGATGTTCAGTCGGGTTGAGGTCAGGACTCTGTGCAGGCCAGTCAAGTTCCTCCACCCCAAACTCGCTCATCCATGTCTTTATGGACCTTGCTCTGTGCACTGGTGCGCAGTCATGTTGGAACAGGAAGGGGCCATCCGCAAACTGTTCCCACAAAGTTGGGAGCATGAAATTGTCCAAAATGTCTTGTATGCTGATGCCTTAAGAGTTCCCTTCATTAGAACTAGGGGGCCAAACCCAACCCCTGAAAAACAACCCCATACCATAATTCCCCCTCCACCAAACTATACATCCGACGCTTTGCATTGTACTTGGTGATGTAAGGCTTGGATGCAGCTGCTCAGCCATGGAAACCCATTCCATGAAGATCTCTACGCACTGTTGTTGTGCTAATCTGAAGGGCACATGCAGTTTGGAGGTCTTTAGCTATTAACTCTGCAGACAGTTGGCTACTTCTGCACACTGTGTGCTTCAGCATGCGCTGACGCTGCTCTGTCGTTTTACATGGCCTACCACTTCATGGTTGAATTGCTGTTGTTGCCAGTTGCTTCACTTTGTTATAATACCACTAACAGTTGACCGTGGAATATTTAGTAGCAGGGGCGGACTGACCATTTGGAAACTTGGGCATTGCCTGAGGGCCCGGGGTCAGTAGGGGGCCCCATGAGATGCCCCTGGTACCTTTTTCATAGGCTCTTTTGAATTTGGGCAAGGACACAGGAGCCCCATGATCCCCTATTGCCCGGGGGCCCCATGAGTTGTCAGTCCGCCCCTGTTTAGTAGTAAAGAAATTTCACGGATGGACAGGTGGCAGCCTATCATGGTACAATGCTTAAATTCACTGAGCTCCTGAGAGCTTTCACAAATGTTTGCAGAAGCAGTCTGCATGCCTAGGTGCTTGATTTTGAACACCTGTGGCCATGGAGGTGAGTGGAACACCTGAATCCAATTATTTGGAGGGGTGTCCCAATACTTTTGGCAATATAGTGTATCTTGCTTTGGAATATGAACCCCCACCTCCGCAAGTTCTTATCTCTCAGTCAAGGACTATGGTGGCACTTGAATTGCACATGCTGAGCCTCATTCTGTGTCTATGTGCTCTGCATGCAGTTCTGATTGCACATGTGCTGTTTAAATGGATATGTTTCTACATTTTTTGCTCTCAAGAAGGATTGGGGATCAAGTACTGTGATACTTGACTCCAGAGAGGCTTTTTGATATTGGTTGCACTAGCTACCACTGCCATTCATGCATTGCACCAGAAAAGTACTCAATGCTGGAAGACGTATACAGTATAGTTCTCCTACTGACTAGCACAGTTGCCATAATTTTGTGTCTATTGTCAACATACTTTTATCTCTGAGGCTTGTTGTGAGTCTCTATATGGCATTTTGCACACATACTGCATTCGCAGTTTACATAGGGCACTATAGTACCTGTACCTCAGTAGTATGATTGATGTATGCATGAATGAGTGGCTTGGAGATCATTGACAATGTTGCCACCATGTCCACAGTGAGGATTTTAGATAGGGGCTTGTAGTACATTTTTTTTTCTTCATTTTTCTGTGAAATAAATGGAATACTTGTAATCAGCAGACCATTTTTCCATATCCCATCTTTTGTACTGTGCTGTAATGTGGTTAATATCTGCCAACAACGTTCCAGGGCTCAACTGCCGAAATGTATATCCTCTATATACATGAGGACATTTTATTTTCTTTTTTCAAAAGTCTCCCCTTTGCAAGTTGTGATGAGGCATTATGTTTCCTTCTCACCACAGAGTTAACCCCATAAATGCTAAACTATGCATTGCACAGGGTTGTGAGGCAGTTGCGGCACAACATTGGTTGAGTTTGGCAGTGGTAATGCCTGCCAAATCTGGCATGCTTTTTAATTTTTGCCACCGTCGAGGCATGTGTACAGCTCTGAGTGGCTGCATGTCCAGGTTCAAACAGGCGGTTGGTGGGGGCACTGTAAAACTGTTCAATCACCTGGTTTTATAGCCCCATAGCTGCACATGTGAACAAAGCCTTAAACAGGAGCTACAGTCTGATAAGCCAAATTATAATAACAACAAAATCAACATGGCTGTAAATAATATTGTCCACATTGACATTGCTGCACATTTCCATTCTCAATTTACTTACCAAATAATTTGTTGTTTTTATTCCCCTTGGTCATGGCCATGGTAGCTGTGAGCAGCTGAAGCCAGCTTGCATTCTTTTCCAGGTTTCCATGGCTACCCAGCATGCACCTCCTCGTCTCGTGCCTGCGCAGTAATGACTCTGCAAGGTGCACTTTGAGAAGCTTTAGATGCCCAAAGACTCCTGAGTTCTATGACATAGATTTCCCTAGAGTCAATGGGGCAGGCTGATGACGTAGTCACCTAGGCGGCCGAGGCCGGAAGTCCAGGGGAAACATATAAAAAAGGGTACTTTCTGACAATATTGCAAAGCAATACTATCCAAAGTTAGTGGCACTATCGGTGGGCATTGCAAAAAGTCTAAGTTTTAAAAAAAAGTTTGAAACTCCATTTCAGGAATGGACTCTGACCTCTGCTGACCATCTCCTGTTGAACCCCTGGCTTGCCTGACCATCCTTCTGCCTGCTGAACCTGGCTTGTGACCCCGACCATTCTCTGCTTGCTCCTCCTGTACCACGCTGCCCGCACGATACCGACCCGGCCTGTCTGACTACGCTTACTTCACCCGACGATCCATCCATCCCACACAGATCACCTTTAGTAAGTCTGCCTGCCTCTTCCCATCAGACTCCGTTCCTGCACTCCCCTGCCAGTACTCTCTACCACAGCCGGACGCACTCAGGGGTCGTGACCTAGTTCCAGTCTGCACCAAGTCCATCCCCACCATCAGGGGCCCTGGTGAATAGCAGGCTGGGACTTAGACCCCGCGTCCTGAGGAAATCCGTGCTGTGGGCTGCTAGAGACACTGCCAGGCGGCACCTGACAGTACCTTACGGCCTGCCTGACTATTCCACCTCTCCAGCCTGACTACGCCTGTGTTCCTGAAGCATGCTACTTCCCTGTGTCAGTCCACACATTTCTGGTCATACCCGGATCCCTAACACTCCACTTTGAAGAGCCAGTGGAAAATTATACTCAATTGTGTCTTTTAGTTAGTTGTGCATTGGCCGTGTACATGTAGTTGTGTATCTTTTGCTCTAATCCTTCTACTGTGCTCTTGATATGCAGGGAAAGGGTTATTGGTATTATCTGGTGCAAAGTGGTTCCAGCACCGCAAGCTGCTGACCCCGGGTTTCCATTATGATGTTCTGAAGCCATATGTGAGACTGATGTCAGACTGCACTAATGTGATGCTGGTAAGGAATAAACAGTGCTGTGATATACGTAGGAGGGCCTTGTAGAAGGTGAGCAAGCAAGAAGCTGCCCACCATTATCTCATATGGTGAAGGGGAAACTGACCTCCGATTGTCAGTCACATGTTAAAGCGGAACTTTACTCTCTCAGTCAACATTGATTTGTAATCCTTATACTGCTAGCATTAGTAAATAGATAGGAAAGTACATTATATTTGCTTGTTTTAAACTATATTCTTACATTTCTTCAGTTACTTCCTGGTTTCCATGCCTAGGCAAATTATGTCATACATCCCAGGAGTCTTCATTAGGGGAACAGGGGTTTGTTGAGCTAAGCACACCCTTCTGCCTGTATGCCTGAGCTAAGGGCTAACAGATTCCAGGAAGTAAATGCTACAAGAATTCTCTGCCCTTACTGAAGATGGCTGCAGCCAGAAATGCTAGGGGTTTTTTTTCAAAGTGATTTCTCAGCAAAATATATAAATATAGAGACATGGATGGGAGTGTTTGCTTTGAATGACAAAGATGAACTAAATAGCATTTTTGGTTTGTGGTGCTCAGATGCAGTGTAGTTCTGCTTTAAAGCAGAGTTCCATCCAAAAATGAAAGCTCCGCTTTTCTGCCTCCTACTCCCCACCGCTTCCACATTTGGCACCTTTTGGGGGGGACCGGGTACCTGTCAAAACCAGGTACCATGGTAAACTGAGCCGAAAGTTCGGCACCCCCCACAGCCCTCTGGGACACTTTCAAGGACCCAGAGGACTGCGACCCATTCACAAAGCGCAGCACACTTCAGTATGCGCAGTAGGAAACTGGTGGTGAAGCGGCAAGGGTTCTCTACCAGTTTCTCTTAGTCAAGATGGTGGCACCAGCACCCAACAGCCAATTGAAGAATTAGCCTTGGGGTGAGGACACTGCTGGATGCATGGACAGGTAAGTGCCCTACTATTAAAAGTCGGCAGCTTCAGTATTTGAAGCTGCTAACTTTTAATTTTTTTTCAGAGGAGGCGGGGGCCAGAACTCTGCTTTAACTTGCCTTTGCTGACCCAGAGCATGTATGCAGAAAGTTAAAGCTAAACTCCAGGTAAATCTAAAAGACACACATTTATGCCACTCTGTTTTTTTTTTTAGCAATATAGGTATCTGAATTTGCACAGCCTCCTGCAGTCTCTGTACAGCAACATTCAGATTAGGTGAGGGATAAGCAGCACAAGGAGCCAATCAATTTTGCTAACAGAGCAACAGAGAGATAAGCTCATCATGACTAGGGTAGTTCAGATACACCTGTTGCCTATGCCCACTCTAAAACTGCCCCCATTTCCATCCCCTATTTCCTTAAATAACAACACCAACACCCAAAATGGAGTAAATGGGCGAATTGGCCCTTTATTAAACAAAAACCATATATAACAAGAAAAACATTCACCGTTATAAACAATCTAGCTCCAAGTACAGTTGCAGATCCTTGACAACGACACCTTCTCACACCATTTTGGAGTCCGTGGTACCATTAAGCTAGGTTCTATCCCAGGCCGCCAAACACCGCCTCGGGGACTATCCTAACTGACCGCAGACCCCTACCAACCTTACCTCCTGAGTCAGTTTAAACTGAACCAGCCCATCCGGAGGACTCAATACCTGAGATGGGTCCCACTGTTTTACCAATATACCTTACACTTGAGCCTGCTGCCAAACCCCTAAGGCCTGCTGGATACCGTCTTGCAATCCAAAGAACCACAAATCAGTGAATACAACGTTAAGGTGAACTCCATCCCCTCTATGGTGTAGCCCCGAATCCTTCTCCAACTCCAAATGCTAAACCATCCGGCCACCATTCCTAGTCACGAATCTGCCCACCTCCTTATTCACCTTTATACGGGCCTTATTCAACCACTCCACAGATCTGGCACCACGCCATGAAGTGCGGGCCACAATATCCGACCACACAATAATCATCCCTGAACAGGACGATCGAAGCCGCAGGAAATCAAATTTAATGTCCCTAATAAGCTCTCTCATGGAACATAAACCCAAATCATTGCCCCCTGCATGTTAGACCAAAAAAATGCAGAGGACTATCCAGACAGATAAATGGATGCACCTTGGGTACCACCTGTTGCCAAAGCATACCCGGCACCCCAATCCATCTAACCCTGCCCAGGGCTATGGGGACACCCAGCTGCCGGTCATTGGGCCTGACGTCCTCCCTCTTAGCCCCCCCAAAATACATACGAATGCCCCAGTATCCAGAGGAGACATCAAGGAGGACTTGTAAAGAAAAAGGGGACATCCGTGCACTAACTGGACAGTAAAAGCCGGCAACCCACTACATAAAGAAAACCAGAAGACATGCAGACAGAAAGAAACACAACACACCCCAGTTACTGCAAGGTAGGGTCTGATGTATAATCTATACTGCTTGGACTCCCACCTGCTGATTCTCTTAGCCACCCCCTTGACCAGGCCCCACCTGGACGCCTCAGTGGCTGCCTCTATGTGGAAGGAATGGGAAGAATAATCCCCACTATTCAACCCCACCGCGGACAAACATCTACGGAAAACAGCCACAAACTGAAACTTAGACAACAAAGAACCATCTGAGTGTATTAAAAAGTCCCCCCCCCAGCCGGGGCCGTACCCGCACCCACAAGAACTGCTCCACCGTGAGGACAGGACAAAACTCTGAACCATTCCCCCGTAACAATTCAACCGCTGCATCCTTGTCACCCTGCTCTGTCTTGGATCTACATTCAAAACCTCTTGGCCGAGGCTAAACATAAAACATCCCCCACTGCAGACCCTCAGAAACCCGACGGGACAGGCTCACCAGCTCACTAATGCGGAAAGCACCAAAAAAGCAGCCAAGAACAGAATCACCTCATAAGTAGACAGATAGACTGAATACAAATGGTCCATCACCAAGCCCAGAACTGAGAAGGAAACAGGTCGTCTGGAATTGCAAGTACGACGCCCCCCTACGGTAACCCCGCAGGGCCTGATGCACCACATAAGACTTGGTGAAATCAGCGGACCCCAGCAATTTAAATAAGAAGGCGAGTCCTGCCAGTTTACGATCAACTGACAACACCAAGACAGCCTGTAAAAAATTACAACACACAAAATACAAAACCAAGGAAGACATGTCTACCCCAGAACCTTACCCGTCTACCACTGCCAGCAAAGAAAACCACTCCTCCCAAACCTTGGAGTAGGATATCCACGTAGCAGCGTTCAGAAATTCCTGAATCAGTCCAGCGGCGATTCCAGTGCAACTTTCCAGAGCCAAGGACAAGGCACCCCATGTTGGTCCGCCTCTGGTGCCAACTTGTGAAACTCATCCCACTGAAAACAAGACAAAACATCTTCCACCCTTTTGGAAGTTCCCGGGATTTGTACAGCAGAAAGGAAAGTATCAAGTCTCAAACAACCCAAATCCAAGTAATGCAATAACTGAACCACAGGTGGAGAAGAAGTCGATATATTATTAATCACCAAGACCACCCCCATATTATCACAGTGGAAGCGAGCCCTCTTGTTCCGAAAAGCCTCCCCCTAAATCTCCACTGCCAAGACTATGTGAAATAGTTTGAGGAGCACAAGGTTCCTCAAAAAACCAGCATCTTGCCATTCAGCTGGCCACAGCTCTGTACTCTAACAGCCCTGAAAGTACGCGTCATAGCCAGCAGAACCGGCTGCATCTGTGAACAGAACCATATCGGCATTGCTGACTAAACCAGCCATCCACAGAGAACGGCTGTTGAAAGAACCAAGAAAAACACCCAAATACAAAGATCAGCGCGAAGCTCACCAGACAGCCTGATGTAATGGCCGGAGGCCTGGAGCCCCGATGGAGCCGCCACCAACTGCCTACAGAAAATGCTGCCCATGGGAATAATCCTGCAGGTGAAATTCAACTTACCAAGCAGAGACTGTAGTTCACGCAAACGGATCCTCCGACGTCCACACATACAAGTCCCACTTCCATCCGAAGAGCCCATGGGCAATCTGCATTCCATGTTCCTGGAATCCATGGTAATACCCAAAACAACCAGTTCTGTAGTCAGGCCCTCCATTTTATCTGAGGCCAAAGGAACGCTGAAACAGGCCATCAGATATTGCAGTGTACCCAGCAGAATTGCACAAGCCCTAGTCCCAAATGGGCCAACACACAAAAAATCATCCAAATAGTGGATAACAGAGTTAAGACCGGAAACATCTCTGACTGCCCATTTGAGAAACAAACTAAACTTCTCAAATAAGACTCACGAGACTGAACAGCCCATCGGCAGGCAACGATCAACAATGTAAGAACCTTGCCAACGACACACCCAACAAATGGATACTTTGAGGATGGACCGGATGGAGACAGAATACTGATTCAACATTAGCGCCCTGGCTTCATTTGCGGACCCAGGACACCGCGGTGTTGAATGACATATAGGTAACCGCACAATCCTGCAGGTCGATACCATCATTCACCGAGCCCCGGCCAGATACAAAAAATGATGAATCATCTTGAACTTACCCGCCTCCTTCTTCGAAACCACACCTAACAGGGATATCACCAGTCCTGGAATAGGCGGAGATTGAAACGGGCCACTCATGCGATCCAAAGCCACCTCCTTGCGGAGCTTTTCCAACACAACCTCCAGATGAAGGAGCGCTGAAGTCAAATTTTTGGAATCCGGGGGAACTGCCCGTAACAGGCTTGGGATGCAAAAACCTTCCCAAAACCCTGCTTCCAAGACGTGGGCCGCCGCCCAATCCGGATACCTATTTCGGAAAGGAAGAATCCTTTCCAAACGCACTGGCATCCTCCCCTTTTCCAGCTACATCACCTCCATGTCCCTTTTCTTGTTTAAAACACTGACTAAGGAAATGGCTGCCTCTGCAACCAGAGCATTCATGTTTGAAGCAGCAGGCGCTACCAAACCGACATGTGCTGTCATTGAACTGCCAACAAAAGCCCTTCTTTCTATCGGCCGGCGGTACTGAGGTGGGAGGAGCCACTGGCCCCCCCAGGAAAAGACTGACCCCCAGACGTGGAAGAAATCCTCAACGTCATCCGTAAGCTGATATCCTTGTGATCCCAGTGTATGGAAGGACAAATCGCCTTACGCTATCGAAACTGCTCATCGTAGCAGAGCCAAGCCAGCCTGCCATAAACCCGATGAGTCTCACTAATGGCATCCAGATAGCAAAAAGGGGCCGAACAATGCTCCGGAGCCTTTTCCCCCATAATGCTAGCTTGAATCACGAACGCCTGCAAGCAATTGGCAGATGTCTGAGGAATGAGCTGATACCTCCTCTTCTCTTCCTCCTTTCTCCTGCTTTCGTCCGGCTTCCCTCTATCCAAATAACATTTTTCCAGTGGGAGTAAGGAAAAAATTTCCTTGTACTCACCTTTCCATATCTTCTCACGCACATCCACCTTCAGGTGAGCCCCGAGAGGACTCTCAAAGCACACATACAGCTTGCACCAAGCCGAGTCCGCCAGCCGCACCTGTTCCGCATCCTTGTCCCCCTCCTTTGAATTCCCAGTGTCAGTCACCAAGGATCCTGCCGTGTGATCATAAACAGCGCACATTAGTTGCTCTACTGTATACACACTACAGATTCCATAGTCCCTAGTCTATCTTGAGAGTGAGCAATAGAGGGGCCCATGCTCTTACTTATAGCGGGGCCATGGAGAATGAATGTAGCCATCCTCCAATAGTAAGTTGGATTACAGCAGCAAAAAAAAAAAAGGAATTTGGAGATTTTGCATAGTTACATAGTTGGTAAGGTTGACTAAAGACACCAGTTCATCCTGTTCAACCTGTGTGGGTGTGTGTGTATGTATTTTGTCTCTACAACTTCCCATATTCTTGTATACTGTGTTCGATAAGATGCCCATCTAAGAATTTTTTTGAAATTAGCAACATTATCTGCTGCAACCACCAACTGTGGAAGGAAATTCCACATCCTTACTGCTCTAAAAGTAAAAAAAAACCCTTACGCAGTTTAAGGTTGAACCGCTTATTGTCCAACTTCATTGAGTGGCTGGAATCACCACTAAGATATTTGTATATCGCCAACATATCCCCTCTTAAGCATCTCTTCCCCAGGGAGAATAAGTTTGTTTGTTGTAATTTTTCATACACTATCGTCGATGCCAACAGATCTCAATTTGTGGCGTAAGGGTTTATGGGGTACTGTATCAAATGCTTTGGTGAAGTCTAGACACACTACATCCATAGGCCTTCCTCTATCCAAATTACAGCTCATTTCCTCATAGACTGGTAATAGGTAATAGGTTGGTCTGGCAAGAATTCTCTTTCATAAATCCATGCTGGTTACTACTAATGATACTATTCTTACCTGCAAGTTCCTGGATATGGTCCCTTCTCATCACCTCCAATAGTTTAAAACCGTTTGATATTAAGCTGACTGGTCTGTAGTTTCCAGGTATATACAGTGGGCAAAATGAGTATTGAACACATCACCATTTTTCTAGGTAAACATCTATCTAAAGGTGTTATTGACATGAAATTTTCACCATGTTGGTATTAACCCATGCAATCCATACATACAAAGAAAACAAAACAAATAAGTTCAGAAATTAAGTTATGTGTAATAAAATGGAATGACACAGGGGAAAATTATTGAACACATGATGAAAAGGAGGTGCAAAAAGGCATGGAAATCCAATACAGCAGCTGAAATCTATCAGTAATTAGAAAGCAATCATGCCCCTTATCAGTACAAATTAATATCAACCGATGGCCTATAAAAAGGTGTCTCATTACCAAGGTGTCACACAAAAAACATCTCATGATGTGGAAAAGCAAAGAGCTCTCTCAAGACCTTCGCAACCTAATGGTTGCAAAACATACTGATGGCATTGATTACACAAGGATTTCTAAACTTCTGAATGTTTCAGTGAACACTGTTGGGGCCATAATCCGGAAGTGGCAAGAACATTATTTCACCATAAACCAGCCACGACCAGGTGCTCCTCGTAAGATTTCTGACAGAGGAATGAAAAGAATTATCAGAAGAACTTTCCAAGAGCCAAGGACCACTTGAGAACTTCAGAAAGACCTGGAATTAGCAGGTACAGTTGTTTCAAAGAAAACGGTAAGTAATGCACTAAACCGTCATGGCCTGTATGCACACTCATCATGCAAGACTCCATTGCTGAAGAAAAAGCATGTTGTGGCTCGTTTTAAGTTTGCTGCACAACATTTAGACAAGCTGGTGAAATACTGGGAGAATCTAGTCTGGTCAGATGAGACCAAAATTGAACTTTTTGGATGCCATAATTAGAGATGAGCGAATTATTCAAAAATTCGATTCGGCTGATTCGCCGAATTCGCGGAATAAATTCGATTCGATGCGAATATATTCGCTGCGAATTTAACCTATAAAAAGGGTGTTTCTAGGCTTCAGAGAGCCTTTATATTAGTGCAGAACACTGTACCTTTAATTTAAATGCCCTTGGAGTCTGCTGGGGAAGAGAAATAATACTGTCAGTCAGTATGACATGCAGATGAGTGCCGTCGATCTTAGAATCACCGCACACTTCACTCATTTGGGCAGTCACGGGGCCAAAACCAGAGTGTGGAGCCACAGTGTGGCGGTGGAGGCAGCAGCAATGGGAGGCCATACAGCACCCTATGACAAAATGGAACCCACCAGCAGTGTGAGGAGACCTGAAAGTGGCACATGGCAGAGTGTGGCGATGGAGACAGCAGCAATGGGAGGCCGTACAGGGACCCATGACACACTCTGGACCTGGCAGCAGCATGAGGAGGCGGTACAGGGGCCCATGACAGATTACGGGCCTGGCAGCAGCATGAGGAGTCGGTACGGGGGCCCATGGCAGATTACGGGCCTGGCAGCAGCAATGGGAGGCCATACAGCACCCTATAACAAAATGGAACCCACCAGCAGTGTGAGGAGACCTGAAAGTGGCACATGGCAGAGTGTGGCGATGGAGACAGCAGCAATGGGAGGCCGTACAGGGACCCATGACACACTCTGGACCTGGCAGCAGCATGAGGAGGCGGTACAGGGGCCCATGACAGATTACGGGCCTGGCAGCAGCATGAGGAGTCGGTACGGGGGCCCATGGCAGATTACGGGCCTGGCAGCAGCAATGGGAGGCCATACAGCACCCTATGGCAAAATGGAACCCACCAGCAGTGTGAGGAGACCTGAAAGTGGCACATGGCAGAGTGTGGCGATGGAGACAGCAGCAATGGGAGGCCGTACAGGGACCCATGACACACTCTGGACCTGGCAGCAGCATGAGGAGGCGGTACAGGGGCCCATGACAGATTACGGGCCTGGCAGCAGCATGAGGAGTCGGTACGGGGGCCCATGGCAGATTACGGGCCTGGCAGCAGCAATGGGAGGCCATACAGCACCCTATGACAAAATGGAACCCACTAGCAGTGTGAGGAGACCTGAAAGTGGCACATGGCAGAGTGTGGCGATGGAGACAGCAGCAATGGGAGGCCGTACAGGGACCCATGACACACTCTGGACCTGGCAGCAGCGTGAGGAGGCGGTACAGGGGCCCATGACAGATTACGGGCCTGGCAGCAGCATGAGGAGTCGGTACGGGGGCCCATGGCAGATTACGGGCCTGGCAGCAGCAATGGGAGGCCATACAGCACCCTATGACAAAATGGAACCCACCAGCAGTGTGAGGAGACCTGAAAGTGGCACATGGCAGAGTGTGGCGATGGAGACAGCAGCAATGGGAGGCCGTACAGGGACCCATGACACACTCTGGACCTGGCAGCAGCGTGAGGAGGCGGTACAGGGGCCCATGACAGATTACGGGCCTGGCAGCAGCATGAGGAGTCGGTACGGGGGCCCATGGCAGATTACGGGCCTGGCAGCAGCAATGGGAGGCCATACAGCACCCTATGACAAAATGGAACCCACCAGCAGTGTGAGGAGACCTGAAAGTGGCACATGGCAGAGTGTGGCGATGGAGACAGCAGCAATGGGAGGCCGTACAGGGACCCATGACACACTCTGGACCTGGCAGCAGCATGAGGAGGCGGTACAGGGGCCCATGACAGATTACGGGCCTGGCAGCAGCATGAGGAGTCGGTACGGGGGCCCATGGCAGATTACGGGCCTGGCAGCAGCAATGGGAGGCCATACAGCACCCTATGACAAAATGGAACCCACCAGCAGTGTGAGGAGACCTGAAAGTGGCACATGGCAGAGTGTGGCGATGGAGACAGCAGCAATGGGAGGCCGTACAGGGACCCATGACACACTCTGGACCTGGCAGCAGCATGAGGAGGCGGTACAGGGGCCCATGACAGATTACGGGCCTGGCAGCAGCATGAGGAGTCGGTACGGGGGCCCATGGCAGATTACGGGCCTGGCAGCAGCATGAGGAGGCGGTACAGGGGCCCATGGCAGAGTGGCGGAGCGTAAGCAGCTAAAATTGAAGGCCATACAGAGGCCTATGTTAAAAAGTCTCCCCAGCAGCAGCGTGGGGAGACGACTAATAGTCGTCTCCCCACGCTGCTGCTGGGGGGACTTTTTAACATAGGCCTCTGTATGGCCTTCAATTTAAGCTGCTTACGCTTCGCCACTCTGCCATGGGCCCCTGTACCGCCTCCTTTTGCTGCTGCCAGGTCCAGAGTGTGTCATGGGTCCCTGTACGGCCTCCCATTGCTGCTGACTTCATCGCCAGACTCTGCCATGTGCCACTTTCAGGTCTCCTTACACTGTTGGTGGGTTCCATTTTGTGATAGGGTGCTGTATGGCCTTCCATTGCTGCTGCCTCCTCCGCCACCCTGCGCCATGTGCCTCTGTCTGCTCGCGCTGCTGACGGCTTCCGCTTTTTAACCGAGGCCTGTGTTTGGCTTCCGAATACTGCTGCATCCACCGCAACCCTGCGCCATGTGCCTCTGTCGTCTGCTCACGCTGCTGACGGCTTCCGCTTTTTAACCTAGGCCTGTGTATGGCTTCAGAATAATGCTGCCTACACCGCCACCCTGCGCCATGTGCCTCTGTCGTCTGCTCACGCTGCTGCCAGGTCCATACTGATTCATGGCCCCCTGTACCGGCTCCTCATGAACGTGGTTCAGCGGGTTTGCATCACTTAATGGCAAATCGTTGACAAACGCTGGGACGTTCAGTGTTGTGCGCATTAAGCCAGACACCAAAGGGCAGCACAGACCTGTTATTACTCGCTCAAGCATGGCTGAACAAAACCAGTCTCTACCACAAATTGGACCCAGACCTGCCCAGGGTCTCGTAAGTAGATTGCACGGAGGAGTAGAGTTCGTTATTGGAATTAACTGTGAGGGACTTTTAAACCTAGGCCTGTGTATGGCCTTCAATTGAAGCTGCTTCTGCTCCGCCACTCTGCCATTGGACTCTTCATAGTCGACGTGATCAGACGACAGAGACACATGGCGCAGGGTGGCGGTGGATGCAGCAGTATTCGGAAGCCAAACACAGGCCTCGGTTAAAAAGCGGAAGCCGTCAGCAGCGTGAGCAGACAACAGAGGCACATGGCGCAGGGTGGCGGTGGAGGCAGCAGCAATGGAAGGCCATACAGCACCCTATCACAAAATGGAACCCACCAACAGTGTAAGGAGACCTGAAAGTGGCACATGGCAGAGTCTGGCGATGAAGTCAGCAGCAATGGGAGGCCGTACAGGGACCCATGACACACTCTGGACCTGGCAGCAGCAAGAGGAGGCGGTACAGGGGCCCATGGCAGAGTGGCGAAGCGTAAGCAGCTTAAATTGAAGGCCATACAGAGGCCTATGTTAAAAATAATAACATGTTTGGGGCATGATTTAGTCAGTTGTGTCAGGAACTGGTGGTTTGAAATCCAGACTAATCCACGCCTGATTCATTTTCACAAACGTGTGTCTCTCCACACTTTGGGTGGACAGTCGTGTCCTCCGCGGAGTTACAATACCTCCTGCCGCACTAAACACGCGCTCCGATGCCACGCTACTGGCCGGGCATGACAGCCTTTCAAGGGCAAATTCAGCTAGTTGGGGCCAAAGGTCAAGTTTCGTTGCCCAGTAGTCAAGGGGATTGTCTACCTCGGTTGGCAGGGTGCTGTCCAAGTAGGCCCAAGCCTGTTGTTTGAGGTCCTGCTCCAGGTCCACCTGATGCTGCTGCTGCTGCGGCTGGTTAGTAGTTTCCTCACTGCGCTGGTGAAGAAAGCTACTCATCATCGACTGCAGACTGAGGCAGCCGCTGCTGGTGGAGCTGCCACTGCTCCTACCACCCCACCCCTCCCCTGCTGCCATGGCAGCGGAACGCGAGCGCACAGGGCCCACAGTGTCTGAGGATGGACGTTGGCGCAGAAAGGCAGAGACCAACTGACTACATAGGTGGTTTTTATAGTAATTTATTTTGGCCTCCCTCTCAGCAGGTGTGAAAAAGGCCACCATTTTTGAACGGTAGCGAGGGTCCAACAAGGTGGACAGCCAAAAGTCATCCCTCTGTCTGATGGTTATTATTCGGCTGTCGCTACGCAAGCAACCGAGCATGCTATGGGCCATTTGTGCCAAGGAATGCGAGGGACTCCCTGCCTCCATCTCCACAGCATACTGCCACGGTGCGTCTGGGTCCTCTGTCTCCTCCTCCTCCTCTACCAGATGCTCCTGCTCCTCCACTCCTGTCCGCTGAGTGGAAAAACCACCCATTTCACTCAATAATTCCTGAGCACCAATGTCCTCCTCTACCTCCTCCTCTTCTTCCTGTCCTGCCCCCACAGGGGTCATGTGGCGTTGAGATCTGTGCGCCACGTCTACCGCACCCTGACCAGCCATTGTTAACAGCATTTGTTCCAGGACGTGCAACAGAGGAATGACGTCGTTCATCCCATAGTCCTGCCGACTCACGAATAGCGTGGCCTCCTCAAAGGGCCTGAGCAAGCGGCAGGTGTCACGCATGAGCTGCCAATGGCTGACATCTAAGTTACACAGGGGAGTACCTTTATCCGCTTGTAACATCAGGAAATCGGTGATGGCCTTTCGCTGTTCGTAAAGGCGGTCTAACATATGTAGGGTTGAATTCCACCTTGTTGCAACGTCGCAGATCAGGCGATGCTGTGGAATTCCGTTCTGCCGCTGCAGCTCAAGGAGGGTGTGCTTTGCGATGTAGGAATGGCTGAAATGCATGCAAAGTTTACGTGACATTTTAAGGATGTCTTGCAGTGGGATGGTGGATTTTAGGAACCGCTTGACAACCAGATTGAACACGTGAGCCATGCATGGCGCATGGCACAACCTTCCTTGACGCAGAGCAGACACCATGTTCTTTCCGTTGTCGGTCAACATGGTTCCGATTTTCAGTTTGTGCGGAGACAGCCATCTGTCGATTTCTCTGTTCATTACACTCAGAAGTTCCTCCCCTGTGTGACTACGTTCGCCAAGGCATACCAGGTGCAGCACAGCGTGACACCGTTGCGCCCTGCACATGTGATATGCCGGTCGGGTAATGGGACTTGGCACGGGGGTGGCGGCTGAGGACACGGCGGAAGAAGAGATGGTAGAGGCGGACATCTTTGCTGGACCAAGGACGTGCAAACGTGGAGGCAAAAGCGGCGTGACCTGTCCAAGTTGCTGGTGCGGCTGTGCCGGCACCACGTTCACCCAGTGGGCCGTAAATGACATGTACTGTCCCTGACCGTAGTTACAGCTCCACACGTCGGCGCTGCCGTGCACTTTGGCAGAGACCGACATGCTCAAAGACTGGCCCACCATCTCTTCTACATGTGAATGCAGGGCTGGCACTGCCTTTTTGGCGAAGAAATGCCGGCTTGGCACTCTCCACCGCGGCGCGGCACAAGCCATCATTTCTCGGAAAGGTGCTGAGTCCACCACTTGGAAAGGGAGGGACTGCAGCACCAGCAACTTGGACAGGAGGACGTTCAGCTTCTGCACCGTCGGGTGCGTGCTCGCAAACTGTTGTCTCTTGGAAACGGATTCCAAGAAAGACTGCTGACGGAATCCGTGAAGAGGAGTAGCAGGAGAAGGAGCATCTGAACGAGCGGAAGATGCCAACGAGCGACAACTCCCCTCAGCAGAGGTGTTGGAGCCTTGACTGGCTGATAGAGGGCGATTGACGTCGGGTGACGGAGCAAGTAACGGAGCGGGTGATGGAGCGGGGGCTGGGGCAGGCAGAACCGCCGTATCTTTATCACGGTTTTCCCAGGCCACCGAATGGCGACGCTGCATATGCTGACGCAACGCTGTAGTCCCAACATGGGCCCCCTGGCCACGCTTGACTTTCTGGCCACATAGTCGACATACGGCTACGTTTACTTCCTCGGGCGGCTTGACGAAAAATTGCCACACCGCCGAGTAGGAAACTTTGCCCCCGCTACTCCTCACTGGCTGACTGCTACTTCCTCCGTGCACACCGGCACCACTACTGGCCGTGGTGGTAGGCTGCAGTGGAGCTGGTGCTCTACTCCGTGGCCGTTTGCCTCCACTGACACTGCTGCGACCCTGCTGCCTCCTGGGCAACCCACCGACTGTTTTGCTCGCTGCCAAGCTGGCACCCTCTTCTCCTGATGATGCGGAAGCAATAGCCTGATGACGACGAGGCTGCCAAGTGCGATCAGCCTCATCATCATCAATTAGCGTCTCCGCCTCACTACTAGCCCCCTCGGCTGCGTTCGGGTCAGGAGACAGACCTGTCTCTAGACCGGCTACCGAGCCACTCTCCTCGCCAGTACTTCTTCGCCTGGCTGCTGAAGAGGCGGATGTCTCCCCCCGTTCCTGACCGCCCTCTGTTAGCTCTTCCTCACTGTACAGTGGGGCTGAGCCCACAGCATGCGATACTTCGCTTGGTGAGGGAACACCAAAGGACAGGGGCAGGTAGAGGACACGTGATTTCAGTGGGCTTGGTCCCGGGCCATGCCAACTAACGGTTGTGTCTGACGTACCCACCGACCGTTGGCTGTAGGTGTCAGAGGTGACCTGGGAAGAGGAAGACGACCGAGCCAACCAATCGATGACGGCAGGGTTGTCGGTGGAGACACGACCGCTGGATGACACCGGGAGCACTGGCCTCTGGCTGCGACTAGTGCTGCCTCGACCCCTTCCTCTGCTGCCACGTCTGCTCACTCCTGAAACATTGCCTCCTCTGCCACTCCTCTGCGTGTTGTCTGACATACTATTTAATTCAATAAGCACCCCAAAAATAAAACCGGATTTAACTCTTTGAACGTACAATAGTGGTTGTGAAGCAGAAAGTAACGATTCTGTGTCCCTGAGTAACGATTCTGTGTCCCTGAGTAACTATTCTGTGTCCCTGAGTAACGATTCTGTGTCCCTGAGTAACGATTCTGTGTCTGTCCCTGAGTAACGATTCTGTGTCCCTGAGTAACGATTCTGTGTCCCTGAGTAACGATTCTGTGTCCCTGAGTAACAATTCTGTGTCCCTCAGTAACAATTCTGTGTCCCTCAGTAACAATTCTGTGTCCCTGAGTAACAATTCTGTGTCCCTGAGTAACGATTCTGTGTCCCTGAGTAACGATTCTGTGTCCTTGAGTAACGATTCTGTGTCCCTGAGTAACGATTCTGTGTCCCTGAGTAACAATTCTGTGTCCCTGAGTAACGATTCTGTGTCCCTGAGTAACAATTCTGTGTCTGTCCCTGAGTAACGATTCTGTGTCCCTGAGTAACAATTCTGTGTCCCTGAGTAACAATTCTGTGTCCCTGAGTAACAATTCTGTGTCTGTCCCTGAGTAACAATTCTGTGTCTGTCCCTGAGTAACGATTCTGTGTCCCTGAGTAACGATTCTGTGTCCCTGAGTAACGATTCTGTGTCCCTCAGTAACAATTCTGTGTCCCTCAGTAACAATTCTGTGTCCCTGAGTAACAATTCTGTGTCCCTGAGTAACGATTCTGTGTCCCTGAGTAACGATTCTGTGTCCTTGAGTAACGATTCTGTGTCCCTGAGTAACGATTCTGTGTCCCTGAGTAACAATTCTGTGTCCCTGAGTAACGATTCTGTGACCTTGAGTAACAATTCTGTGTCCCTGAGTAACAATTCTGTGTCTGTCCCTGAGTAACGATTCTGTGTCCCTGAGTAACGATTGTGTGTCCCTGAGTAACGATTGTGTGTCCCTCAGTAACGATTCTGTGGCCCTGAGTAACGATTCTGTGGCCCTAAAGTCTCTGTGGCCCTAACTCTGTCCCTAATACACACAGGTCTGTCTCTCTTGAATGACCGGAGGCTAATGGAGAATTCTAAGATGGCCGCGATTTACAGTTGTGGCCAAAATTATTCAACCCCCACTGAAATTGAGTGTTTTGGCCAGTTTGACATTGCTTTTGATCATTCAGTCATCTTGCTTACATTTACATTAAAGAGGCACTTGTAGGTCAGACAAATATAACATAACAGTTATAATGAAATAACCACAAATGTCTTTTCTGTGCTCACAGCATTATCAGTTTTATTCAACCCCCAAGTGACATTCAATCTTAGTACTTAGTACAGCATCCTTTTACAGTTATAACAGCTTTTAAACGTGAAGCATAGCTTGACACAAGTGTCTTGCAGCGATCTACGGGTATCTTCGCCCATTCTTCATGGGCAAAGGCCTCCAGTTCAGTCACATTCTTAGGCTTGCGCACTGCAACTGCTTTCTTTAAGTCCCACCAGAGGTTCTCAATCGGATTTAAGTCTGGTGACTGCGATGGCCACTCCAAAATGTTCCAGCCTTTCCTCTGCAACCATGCTCTAGTGGACTTGGAGGTATGCTTGGGATCATTGTCCTGTTGAAAGGTCCAACGTCTCCCAAGCCTCAGGTGTGTGACGGACTGCATCACGTTTCCATCCAATATCTCCTGGTACTGAAGAGAATTCATGGTACCTTGCACACGCTGAAGCTTCCCTGTACCTGCAGAAGCAAAACAGCCCCAAAGCATGATTGACCCTCCACCATGCTTCACAGTAGGCAAGGTGTTCTTTTCATCATAGGCCTTGTTCTTCCTCCTCCAAACATAGCGTTGATCCATGGGCCCAAACAGTTCTAATTTTGTTTCATCAGTCCACAGAACACTATCCCACAACTTTTGTGGTTTGTCCACATGGCTTTTGGCATACTGCAGTCGACTCTTCTTATTCTTTGGAGACAGCAAGGGGGTACGCCTGGGAGTTCTGGCACGGAGGCCTTCATTACGCAGTGTGCGTCTTATTGTCTGGGCTGAAACTTCTGTACCCACATCTGACAAATCTTTTCTCAGTTCCTCAGCAGTCACACGGGGACTTCTCTCCACTCTACGCTTCAGGTAGCGCACAGCAGTCGAAGTCAGCATCTTCTTTCTGCCACGACCAGGTAGCGTTTCAACAGTGCCCTTTGCCTTGAATTTGCGAATGATGCTTCCTAAGGTGTCTCTTGGTATGTTTAACATCTTTGCAATCTTCTTATAGCCATTGCCCTTCCTGTGAAGAGAAATCACCTCTTCTCTTGTCTTCCTGGACCATTCTCTTGCCTTCACCATGTTTGTAACCACACCAGTAAATGTCTAGAAGGAGCTGAGTATCACAGTCATTTTAAAGCTGCCTAATTGGTGCTTATTATGCTTGATTGCTGCTCGGTGACATCCACAGGTGTTTTCAATACCTGATGGAAAGCACCTGTATGAACCTCTGTTCTTCAGAGTGGTAGTCTTTAAGGGGTTGAATAATTGTGGCAATGAAGAAACCACATAAGAACCATTTACTACTGTATTACATAAACAATTGATGTCATTTTAGTTGCATTTGGGTAGTTACAACGTCCTTGTAGGATTTGATTCTGAATACAATTCCAAATGTACACTATAGTCCCTAAACCCCTTTACAGCATTGGGGGTTGAATAATTTTGGCCACAACTGTATAGCTCCACCATTACACAGTGCTGGCTGGCTGGCTGCTGATTGGCTAATGCGATCACATGTCATGAATGAATGCATTATGGGTCAGCGCGCCTTGTCTGCACGCCTTCCCAGAGATCCCCGCTCCGTCGCCACACATGTCGCCGCCATTTTTGGGAAAATTCGATTCGTGCATCCGAAGTTTGCTAATTTTCAGATTCGGCGCGAATCGAATTTTTCCTAATCTTCGAAACGAATTCCACTTCGTCATGTTCGATTCGCTCATCTCTAGCCATAATACACACCAGGTTTGGAGGTAAAATGACACTGCACATCACCCCAAAGACACCATACCAACATTAACATTTGGAGGTGGGAACATCATGGTATGGAGCTGCTTTTCAGCATACGGTACTGGCAGACTTCATGTCATTGAAGGAAGGATGAATGGGAAAATGTACCAAGACATTCTTGATAAAAATCTGCTGCCATCAACCAGGATGATGAAGATGAAATGAGGGTGGACATTTGAGCAAGGCAATGATCCCAAACACAAAGCCAAGGGAACTCGCAATTAAAGATGCTAGAATGGCCCAGCCAATCACCTGACTTGAATCCAATAGAAAATCTAAGGAAAGAATTAAAGATCAGAGTTCATAGAGGAGGCCTACAGAACCTTTAAGATTTGAAAACTGTTTGTGTGGAAGAATTGACCAAAATCACATCTGAGCAATGCATTCGACTAGTTTCTCCATACAGAAGGCGTCTTGAAGCTGTCATTACCATCAAAGGATTTTTATTAAGTATTAAATAAATTTCAGTTAGCGTATTCAATACTTTTTCCCTGTGTCATTCCATTTTATTACACATAACTTAATTTCTGAATTTATTTAATTTGGTTCCTTTATATCCTAGATTGGAAGCTCGAAAGAGCAGGGCTCTAGAACCCCTCGTGTATCGCATTGTATTGCTATTGTACTGTTGCATTTTCTGTCTCCTTTTACAATGTACAGCGCTGAGTGAACTGTTGGCGCTTTATAAATACTGTATAATAATAATAATAATAATGTATGGATTGCATGGATTGTTACTGACGAAAAATGTCAATAGCACCTTTAGAAATATATTTACTTAGAAAAATGGTGACATGTTCAATACTTATTTTACCCGCTGTATCGCGGCCCTTTTTTTTAATATTGGTACCACGTTAACTTTATGCATCTCAGCTGGCACCATTGCAGTCAATATGCTTGACTTGAAGATTTAGGAATAATGGTCTGGCAATGACCTGGCGAAGTTCTTTTAGGTCCTGGTGATTTGTTCACATTTGAGATTAGGAAGAGGCTGAGAACAATAGAAGGTGCTTTTCTGAGTTAAGAATACATTCAAATAAAAACAATTTTCAAAACAAAAAAAAAAATACATACTTGAATAGAATATTTTTTTATCCAGAGTATAGTGCCACTTTATTTGTCAACTAACTCATGCGTAAAGTTCAAATCCACCCAAATCTTTTTTGTGTTGCTTTGATTGGAGCAGGGAAGGGTAGGAGCCTCTGTCAGGGTTTTATTGCTGTGTCCCCACTAGGTTCCAGTCAGAACAGGATAAATATAGAGGAGTTGAGAAGGGATAGAACTGAAATAGTTAAGCTGGCAATACACAACAATTTTTCAAATGGACATTCACATGAATAATTTGTAATTCTTAGTGCATTTGATGGCTGGACAAATGTTGTTCAGCAGTATTTAAAAAGCTTTTTTTGCTTTTAACATTCGATTCGGGAATGACAGTGATTTCCTGATTGAAAACCACATACTGTATATTGTTAGAAACTCCTTGATTTGAGAAAAAATTTCCACCCGGCTCTCTCAAATTTTCTCATCACTGTGGTCAAACATGAATGTTATTTGACCCATTAATGATTCAAAAATTGAGGGGTCCTAAAACAAAGAACTTATTAAAAATCTAGTGTATAGCCTGCTTTAGTATTGCTGTCTGTGCCTTCTTGTCCTGGTCACACAGCGACAAGAAGTAAAGGATACATTTCACTAGTGTAGACACAGGCAATTTAAAAAAACAGGTAGAAGTTTTTACTTTTCCCCACTCTAAGGCTGGCCATATGCTATACAATTTTCTGTCCAATTTCTGCCCAATTTCCATCAGATTTAACTTCAACCCCGTAGTTCAAGAGCCTGCCTAACTGGATACAATTGAAAGTGTTGTTAGGTTTGACCTCCTATTATATGGTTTTTGGTAAATCTAAACCAAAGATCTCAAGAAAATTGTATAATGTATGGCCAGACTAACAAACAAAAAAAGCTGAATTTAGTCTTTATTGAATGATTGCATTAATATATTCCTTCCTGTTTGATCTTTGTAGGACAAATGGGAGCATCTGGTCTCAGAGAAGAAGTCTGTAGAATTGTTCCATCATGTCAGCCTCATGACGTTGGACAGCATCATGAAATGTGCCTTCAGTTACCAAAGCAACTGCCAGAATGACAGGTCAGTATCTCCTGAAAGCAGTATTAAAATATTGAGAACTTTTTGGTTTACTGCTATGAGGATACCTGGGGCTAAAAGTGATTACTGCATGGCATAGACTGGTCCCACATTTTGTCTCTTTGCAGTGAGAGTGAATACATCAAGGCTGTCTATGAGCTGTCCTATCTGGCAGAGTATCGATTCCGAACTTTCCTATTCCATAGTGATCTCATCTTCAACCTGAGCCCATATGGATTTCGCTTCCGGAGGGCACTAAGAACAGCTCATGAACACACAGGTAAGTGTCAGTCTATGAATGCTACAGGACAGCAGCCATGGGAAAAGTATGAAGGCTAACATCACTGACCTGCTTAAGAAAATGGTATTTCTCTGGCTGCTTCTGTAGGTGTATTACTAGAAATGCTTGATGCCCATGATAGTAATGGGGGTTGGGCAGAGGATGCCATGACATTACTCCTGGATTGCTGGAGCAGACGGTTATGAAAATGCCACAAGGGATGGTGAGATGCTAGTGATCATATGTGCATTTTGCTGGTGATATAATCTATTTGCATTATCTGTGAGGTCATGGAGCCGACTGTGCTACTATGTATGGCTTAAAGTTACCTTCACTTTACTGAAAGTCTATATTTGGATCAATGCTGATTAGTGGATCATATATCTTGCTATAGAATTAGTGAACCATCTATCCAGGCGCCAATTGTGACTTCACTCATAAAATGCCCACAATTTCGATGGGTTCCACATGACTCTCTATTTATTCATCACTACAAGGCATTATTACAGTGATCATTACACATACAGTATAGATCTTTTGATGCCATATAAACAGGAACATTATCCCTTGAGATTCCTCACATTATATTCTATTAATCCATTACCTCCCATGTATGTATGTATGTATGTATGTATGTATGTATGTATGTGGTCGAGTGATCAGCTGCCTGGGTGACCAGACGTTGTCTTTTTAATTTAGTTAAGTAGCGGTGGTGGTTTGCTCATTTTGTGTATCATTTGTGCTATGGGCATTTATTTTTCATTCATGTCCTTTTGATTAAGCTGCAAGGTCTCATATGAAACTTTCCTTTAGGGGTATCTTCTACCCTTTTTTATATGTGTACTGATTGTGAGTTTCGGTGACCACACCCAATCATTTACTAGAATTTACTCTCTTTGGGTGGAGACAGCAATCATCCGGCAGCCGTTATGAATGCAGGGTAATTTATATCTACTTATCCCTTCAGTATTGGCTATAGAGGCCCATGGAGTACCGTTTTTGTTTTTTAATTGATCATGCAGATTTACTTTATATCAAAATGCACCCCCTTAAGTTCAGTAGGAGCTATAATGAGCAAAGTTTGCCTTGTCTTTGCTTTGAGACTGACTGACTGTGTTGGGCAAAGCTGCCCAACAGTGCTGGTGTGAACGAGGCCTATTTTGTCTCATTGTAACTAAGGTCACCTTGGTCACGTAGAAAACCATGAGGGAGAATCCAAAATTCTATAGTTGTACCCAGAACATGAGGTAAGAGGCAATCTTCCATCAGGGACACCTGTTTTGATGGGAAATATCTAAATGAAAATATCCCTAACTTTGGGAGATTTCTTCCGAATTCTTGCTGCATTTCAGAACAGGAAGTGAAGGGAAATGTCCCCAATGTTACACAAGCAACAAAAAGATAACATTAACCCTTTCCTACTTTATCCAAAACTAAAAACAGTTTTGGCTTTACATACACTTTAAAGAAAAGTTGTGTTCAACTTTTGTTAAGTATAACCATAACTTAAAGTGGCAGTTCATTAAAATTCTAAGGATAAATCTACTCCCACCCCCATTCTAAGACTATTCTATCTACCCTGTGAAAGAAAAGATGTGTATACTTACCTATTATGAAGCTGCTCTGATCCGGTCACATGATCAGCTGTCAGTGGCAGCTTCAGTGAAGAGGAGGGGCAGCTGACAACAGATGCCCCATAGTAAGCCTATGGGTGATATTATCTCCTGGGCTCTGTGGCCGTCATCATCAATTTCTCCTCTACACTAAAGCAGCCGCTGGAGAGATCATTTGAATGGACTGAATAATTGGGTGGGAGTTAGGATTTGACTGGAATTTGACTGCTTTTAAAAGGTGCTCGCCCCGGGGCATGGAGCTTGTGAGAAATGTATAGGTGAAATCACCCAAAAAGGGGCACAGAGCCGTGTTATATATAGCTCCACTTGAACATCTACATTAATAATCCTCTCTGAATTTAACTTTTTGTTTTGTCCTAAGGGGGTTTGATATTGTCAAATTTCCGAATTTTGGAATTTGACAATTACATTTTATACATTTACAACATCATGATGTTATATTAGTTGAAACATTGGTATTGTTCTTTCCAATACAGATAATGTGATCAAACAACGGAAAGCATCTCTTAAAAAGGACACTGAGCTGGAGAAGGTCAAACAGAAGAGACACCTGGACTTTCTCGACATTCTTCTGTACGCCAAGGTACCAAATCCAGGCTGAAAGCACCACTTGATATAGACAGTATAATTTTCATCATTAATTCTTGTAGCAAAGATTTAATTCACTTCCATGGATCATGTGTACAATTTTATTAGATTGTCAAAATAGATTTATAGAGAAACGTGGTTTGCTTGTTTACTTGTCATTCTGAAAATACTAGTTTTAATGCTAATCCACTTGCTTCAAACCTGAGACATGGACTTAAAACAAGTATGTAAGGGCCGATATAAGTTCTTGTTCGGGGGTCAATGTCTTAGAAAAGTTTCAAGCCAGAGGTCAACATAACAGCCAGGTAATATGCTTTTTCAGAAAAAAATAGGCAGATGGCGATCCTTATGTTTTTCTTTAGCCCAAGGATGCTTTGTGAAAATAGAATTATCCAACCCAAATTTGCCTTGCTTCCCAGGATTCCTGTGGCCTCATGCACACTGGATGTTTTTTTCAGCTGCTCCAGTGTGTCCAGGAGCAGCAGCATTTTGGCAGAAAAAACGCTTGACGCTTGTAAACGTGTGTAAACGCGCATTAATGCACATGCACTAGCACACATTTTGTGCTTATTCTTGCCAAATAAATGAATCAACTCCCAAACGCTTGACGCGGCTAAACACATTAAGTTCTTTTACATGTATCAAGCATTTTTCAAAGCCAAAATGCTGATTCCAAGAGGAAAGATGTCTAGGAGAGATAGAGAAACCTCCAGTGTGCATCAGGCTTAAAAAAAAAACTAAAAAATTTTGTTCTGTTCTTTACCCCATGGCAACAACTTACATTTATCTTTAGCAAAAAACTACATAGCAAAGCAACATAAATGCCAAAAATCCCTATTTGTGTTCAGTTTTGAGAACGTTTACTTTCACAGTATAAATACAATAAGCATTATGAGAAATTCATTCACAAAATGCGATTGATATGTATTTTAACTTATTATTATTATTATTAGGTATTATTGGGTTTTATCACACCAAGACAGTAACACTAACAGTCCACAATTATTTTGGTTATTTGGAGACAGACAAATCTGTATAAAGGTTTTCTTGGAACCTCATAAAGCAAAAATACATCAAAATGCATTTAAAGTATACCTCCAGCCACTTTTGTTTTAGTTAAGAGTTGCACTGGGTTTAGAACCTCTATCCAATTTTTTTTGCTGTCTATGGTGCCATTGGGAAAATTTGACCCGATGATAAAGTTGTAACTGGGATAGGAAGAAAGAAATCTCACAAGTACAGCAAATTACCACCGAGAATAATGCTAACAGACTTCTTATCTTTTTCTTTGGAGTTGGATCCTTGTTAAATGGATCAGTGATATGTTATTGTCTTGCTGCTCGCTTACTGTGACTGAGATTTTTCAGCATTCTGGGCCAGCAAGGGAATAATTCCAAACAGGGAAACCACATCTAGGTGATTATGCCGCCAGCTGTAGAATCACTTTCCTTACAGTGATGCAACATCATGTAAAATTCAATTTACTAGTACAGTGATGGAAGGCTTTGTAAATAAAATGGCACTTTAATAAAATACCTGTTGGACTTTAATGTACAAATTCACTCACAGTTTACAGTAATAAGTTTCTCAGAATTCAAAACTTAAAGTCAACCTTCGAGGGCAGAACTATAGAAAGTACTTTTGCTGACCCATCTGATTATTTCATTGAGAATTCTGGGTAGATTAAGGCAGGATTTGTGACTTGTTCTGAAATTTTTTGTTATACTATGTAAGAAGGTTTGCTAATATATGAATTTTTTAAAACATTAGGATGAAAATGGTCAGGGCCTTTCAGATGAGGACTTGCGTGCAGAGGTGGATACATTTATGTTTGAGGGACACGATACAACGGCCAGCGGGATCTCCTGGACATTGTACTGTATGGCGACACAACCTGAACACCAGAACAAATGCCGGGAGGAGATCAGAGAGCTCCTGGGAGGTCGGAACACTTTGGAATGGTGAGAACATTATCTCATTGTCCTTAAATATGATGACCCACCAGAAAGCTTTCTGTGCAGTAATAATGGTTAAGGCTAATCAAAATCTAAATAGTAGTTTTATGTGGATGCTTGAAAGTTAACATTTCCAACATCCCTCAGTTTTCTAAATTCCAGATATAAAGGGCTAGCTGGTTGTTAAACCCACTCCTATCCATTCCCAGCATTAATATCAGTTTTGGTTGTACTGTGCCTTTTAGCAATGGTAATAGTGAGTGAGGAGTAGGGGGTTGAAATTTAACTCTGCCTAACTCACGTTAGAATGAGACCAGAAAAGAATGTATAGTTTGCGATTATACAATGTCATGATTATTACTAAAATGAAACCATGGCCTCACTGGGATGACATCTAGTATCTTTCATTCTGGAAACTTGCTTCCTTGCATGACTGGCTGATCCAATTCAAAATAGTACACAGAGCCTACTTTGCTCCCTCCAGGCTTCATAAAATGAATTCATCCCATTCCTCGGAGTGCTGGAGGTGTGGCCATTTCCTGGGTAATTTTTCCCATGTCTTCTGGAATTGTTCCACTGTTGCTGGGTGCTGGGCAGACATGGTGGTCATACCTAATCCAATTACTTCATCCCCTGTACCCTCAGCTATGGAAATTTGCCTCCTAGGATTAATGGAAAAGCTTATCCCTACAAAGGCAGAGAAACCTTGGTTAGTCTCCTCCATTTTTATGCCAGGAAGGCTATCACCTTGCACTGGAAAAAAACAGCACCCCCATCCATTTCCTTTTGGAAACAACTGGTAAATAATAATCTCCTGTTATATAAAGACACCTGTACTAACCATGAATGTCCCATTAAATATGAAAAAGTACAATCTAAATGGTTAGTGGTCCCCACTACTGCTTCATCATGATTGGTTGATCTGAAGCTCCTTTTAATGCTTTTCTGGATAACATGTCCCATCTGTGGTAACATATACTATATTATTTCATAAGTTACTTACTGCGGCTTGATAGCTGAACGTTGAGAAGCCACACCACAACTGTTCAAGTGTTGCCAACGCTTCTATCTAACATCACTGCTAAGTTTCTTATTACACAGCCCTGCATGGGTAACATCTTGGTTATTTTTCCTTTTTTTTTTGGTTTATGTTGTAATTGCTTTTCCACAAAAATCTTAATAAAAAGATTTAAAAAAAATGAAACCATGGCCTCCAAAACAACATTTCTGCTGTACCACTCAATTATAAATGCATCTGGATTTACAGTTTTCTCTTGTTTCCCCTGCAATGTCCCACAATTACCCATTGATCTTGTCAGTGAAGTTCACCTAATGTATCTTCTTGTGATAGGGTGGCAACAATGCTGCACAGCTCCTGTATTCAAAGCAGTATTGTCACTCTATTAAAGGCTGTACCTCTTTAAACTACAGTGGGTTGAAAATATGTTGCACAGCCATGCATATGAGCATTGTCACTGCTGATTCACAAGCACCTGTAGCTTGTTGATCATCAACTGGCCACACCTAGTGCTTCCCACTGCTTTCTAGATTGACAACACTGCCTTTGTTACTGAAACCCTCCCACTTTGAGCTGCAGTGTCTGGGAGGGAAAGCATTTGAGACACAAATAAAGGGGGAATAGGCTCAGTCAGGGAATGTACATTTTAGGAAGTTTTTTTTTTTTGTTTGGTAGGCTTTTACTGTACATCATACATGTGCATAATTAGATCTGGCACTTGTCTAGACTGTCATACAGGAGCTTTAGTTGTACTTTAATCCAATTGTTATAGTACATCAGTCTCAAAACGCAAAAGGCAAGCACTATATAGATAAGAGCAACTAGCACCAGAGATAGTGAAAGCAAATCTCAATAGACAAACATATATATAAAGTGCAGCGCTTAAAACAAATATTAATATTAACAAAAATAAATAATAAGTATCGTATCAGAATAATATAAATAAATATATATATATCAGTGCAACCAATACAATAATAAATAAAAAGTCCTTCCAATATAGTTCTGTGTATCAGTGATGTGATGCTAGTAATCATGGCAAAACGTGTTCGGTTTTGCCATGATTACACACTGACTGGAGTCCAGTGTGTAATCCACCATCACTATGCACTCACCAGAGGGCTACTTGTTAGGTAGCAAATGTAACAGGAGATCTATGTTATCCACTCTCCAATATCCGTTGGTCCCTCCTGTCATGTTTTGGGAGAGTTTGGACTATTTGAACTTTCAGCTTCTCTGCAGTCTCTGGGACCATTGAGCAATACTGTAAAACGAAACAAAAAGCGCACCAACCTTGCGCATTACCTCAGTAAAATGTGATTTTGTTGAATTTGAAAATATATTCACAAAAAGAGAAGTATAACAACCGTTTAAAGTCCTTAGCGAGACTCAAAGGGGTTTATTTACTAAAGCTTGAGAGTCCAAAATCAGACTCCCTTCTGCATAGAAACCAATCAGCTTCTAACCTCAGCTTGTTCAATGAAGCTTTGGCAATGAAACCTGGAAGCTGATTGGTTTCTATGCAGAAGGGTCTGATTTTGCACTCTCCAGCTTTAGTAAATAAACCCCAAGGAGTCTGAGACCAGCGCGAGGGAAGATTCTCAAAGTCAGGCTGATGTGTTTTAAAGGGAGTCCCATCTTCATTGAGCTCTGATGAAGAAGGGACTCCCTTCGAAACGCGTCAGTCTGACTTTGAGAATCTTCCCTCGTGATAAGACTCGTGCTGGTCTCAGTAAGGACTTTACACTCTTGTTATACTTCTCTGTTTGTGAGTATAATTTCAAATTTAATAAAATCACATTTTACTGAGGTAACGCAAGGTTGGTGCGCTTTTTGTTTCGCTGTACAGTATTGGTCGGGCTTCCCCAGCCTTGTTTAGAGCCGCACAACCTTTGATGCTTTGGTGGTGAATTTCTTCAAGGTCCGTGTCCATCTATCCACCCTTGCTCTGGGCCATAGAGCGCATGAGGTGTTGTTTTTTGTTTCCACCACCATTGAGTAATGCCCAAATCTTCGATAACACAGCAGTGACAAGGCTGAGCGCCCACTTCTCAGCACGTGAGGTGCTCTCCCGCCTCTCCGAGCAAAATCCACTCTGGGTTTTCCCGCCAACTCTTCAGACTTGGAATGTGACATGTAGAATCCTCTTACCTTTGGATGTTCTTCAGAGAAGGTCAGTCCTCAATGATGGTCATCATGCTCTCTGCATCACCCTGTACTGCAGGAGACAAAAGTAAGAGTTGAGTATAGTCCGGAAGACTATTTAAAAAAAATCGAAGAGTAGGGATTTAAATATTAACATATATTTCACTTTTGTGTGTAATCAGGGAGGATCTGGGTAAGATGCCATACACCACCATGTGTATTAAGGAGAGCATGCGCCTGTATCCACCTGTGCCAGGAGTGGCCCGTCAGCTTTCCTCACCCGTCACCTTCCCTGATGGACGGAGTCTGCCTAAAGGTCAGTCATCACCATACTGAGCTTGTGGGTTCTGTTTCTAAAGCCCAACTACTGTTTTTTTTATGTTTGAAAGTATACTTCTGTGAGGTTTCACTTATAACATTACTGTTGTAAAATTTTTCTGAATAGATAATGAGGGTCTCATCACATTTACAAACTGTTTATCAATGGTGCACTCCAAGAATGTGGTTGCCACAAAGTTATGCCTTCATCATGCTAATGAACAAATTGGTCAGTCATGATCTGCATTACAAATACACAAAATCTTGAGGCAAACCAGCCTATAATGTAAAAAGAATGCATGTGTTACTTACCAATGATGGGAAACCTGAGCCCTGTGGTGATGCACATAATGACTTTGATGAAATTTAACTTCACATCAGAAGCCCCCCTTCACAAAGGAGGTCCCCCCATCACTTCAGTGAGCTAAAAACTTGAATGATTCAGTCCTCAGTGAACACTGCATCGCTCAGACAGCTGCTATCAAGCAATTATTGTGATTGTCATCTCAAATGCAAGCCTTTGTTTATGAATGTAGTGTTTTTATGTTTGTTTTTAACAATATTTTATTAAGTCAACTGCACTATGAGTTTGTGCGCTCTCTCTTTTCCTTTTACCAATCAGAGCTTCCCCATCATATCAGAGGTTCCCCATCACACCAGTATGAGAGTAGTCCCTTCATCACATAAGAATCCCCATCTTCCCATCAGGGTCCCCCCATCACATCAGAGTCTCCCCATCACATAAGAAGCCCTCCCCTTCCCGTCCAGGAGTCCTCCCATAAACATGAGAGCCACCTCATCACATCAGAGTTCCCCCTTCACAGTTTCCATATCACAGAGTCCTGTCTCCCATCAGAGCCTTACTCCAGCATCTTGGCAGGGGGCAGGAGGCAGAGTCGTTCTGGGCAGAGCTGCATGTCCATCCCCTACTGAATGCTGGGATGGTCCTGTAACAAATGCAGTGCCCAACCCTTGCCCTTCTCAAAGGACCAGCCAATCTCACACCTTTTTAACAATGCTACTCTCAGCTACACCCTGCACAGAGATTGTCCAGCTTGCGGGACCACATTCTATGTGGCAGCAGCCTGAGAGTGATTGTTGCTGGTTTAAGTTGATTAGCAATTAACCCTTTAAGCTGCCACCACCACCTTTTAACTGAGAAGGCGGGAACTCGTAATGTTAGCAAGAACGAATATGAAAAATAAACATCTGTACACACACTGTCACCACAGACAAGTATATTCAGAGGGTTAGGGATTCTTTTAGTTTGCATTAAAAGCCTTATTGACAGTTTAACACTTCAAAATAGGGTTTAATGATGAAAAGGTCAAATATTTACAGAAAAAAAGATGTTACAAAGAAATAAAGCAATAGAGAATTAAGAGTTGAAAATGAAGAATACTTGCAAAGTCCTTGGTTTTAGCAGCATCCAGTTGTCCAAGCAAAAACATTGCAGTGGCTCTCTCAAGTCCAGTTAGGTGTTCCTTGGTTGATGTTAAAATGAGAGCTGACAAATCTGCTTGAAATCTCTTTTTTATCTGACATCATGGGGGTGTTGACAGAGGCCATCTGACCAATTACCCAGTTTAAGGGAAGGTGGCAGGGAGGTCACCACATTTATTTATTTATTTCAGGTAATTGTATAGCACTGTCAATTTACGCAGCGCTTTACATATACTGTATATTGCACATTCATATCAATCCCTAACCCTCACGGGGTGTACAATCCTATGCAGGCACAGGGAAAACATGCAAACTCCAGGCAGGTGGTGCTGTGGTTGGGATTCGAAACAACGACCCTAGTACTGCCAGGCGGGAACCATTTAGCCACTGTACTGCCCTATTTATGACTGTATCATGCCCTCTCTTACACACAGTTCTATACTAATATTAATATCATAATTAATATTATTAATATTATATTTTGTGTCCAGGGATACCAAACAGAGTATTTCAGTTGGGTCTGTCACCCAGGAGACTGCTATCTCCCCTTTCATATGTGCTAGCTTAGTCATGTATGACCTTGATTTGTTCAGTATAATATCCCCCATTCAAATACTGTATATACTTAATATTAATGTTTCTTGGTCCTGTTGGATTTTATTAATTTTTTGTGGATTTTGTTAAGTTGTGAATAAGGCAGAGGTCTCAGAGAGGTTGTCCATGCCTGGCTACTTTCTGGATAGACGTTTTATGGCATGCTATGCATTCCTAGTGCTTTAATTGTCTTACACATCATGTGTGACAGAACTGATGGATTTTGTCATTGTTTTACGATAGGTCGGAGGGAAGTGTTAATCTGTAGTTTTTTATGGTCCATAGAAACCGATATCCTGTCAGACCTCAATTAGCTGTTTACAGCTCTGACCCCAATCTGTGTGCTGGTGTCTGCTGTCCCTAATTTGAGATAACAGGCTATTTTGAAGAATGTTAAAAGTTAAGGCTATGAATTCCATAGTTTGCAGGAGGAAGGCAGAGGTACGATCGCTGAGCTCAGGAAAAACAAAATAGCTGAGACCTGACAAGATGGCTGTCACCTACAGCTTCCATGTGCTTAATGTGCGCAACCATTACAGGCCCTGCATGCCACATGCCCGGGATCAGCATCCTGTGTAGCCATGGTGTGAGAGAGATGCTCTGTGTCCTGGCTTTGGAGCTTCATTGGTAGTTTTAATGCTAATGGCTGGCCTGCCCACACCATGGCAATGCATGACATAGATGAAGGGAAAACTGCATTCTGTGTTTGTGGCTATATAAGTATATAGCATCTTCTTCCACAGATTTGGGCTTTTTCACTTTCCATACCGTGTTGACAAGGGTCCCTTTAAATACAAGCTAAGTTGTATTTTGTGTGCATATGGCCCATAAAATGTTGCACTCCTTGAAAAACAAATATATAATCAAATTAAATTACCCTCCCACATCTGAGGTTTACAATGTATCAAGCTTTGTTTTCTTTTATCTGGCAGATTCTATTGTTTTTATGAGTATATTTCTCATAAACAGAAACCCCCTTGTCTGGGATGATCCAGAGGTAAGGCTGGTCTACTTTAAAACTTAACGTGTATAATAAAATGTAATTGATTAAAAGCTTTGTGCAAATTCTGATCCCTCTTGAACAAGTTATGTCTTCATTAATAAAGTATACCATGTTTTACATTGTTTGTTGTGTACAGCATTGCATGATCCATGGTGTGTCCTTACAGCAGAATGAAATTGTATCTGAGCACCACAAACTGAAGATACTATTTAATTCATTTTTAACATTCAAAGTAAACTCGCCTATGTTTCCAGGTCTCCATGCTTTATTTTGTTGAGAAATCTCTCTGAAAAACACCCGCATTTCTAACTGTGGCTATTTTGAGTGAGATGATTTATGTAGCATTCACCTCCTGGAATCCATCTGCCCTTATCTCAGGCATGCATGAAGGAAGGTGTGCTTAGCTTAGAAAGTCCCTCCTCCTCTCCTCCAGCTGAAATAAAAACAATTCTCAAGAGGACTCCTGGGATGTATCACATCATTTTGGCCTAGGCCAGAAACCAGGAAGCAATTGAAGGAATGTAAAACAAAAAAAGGTAAAACAGGAAAATAGAATATATCTTCCTGTCTATTTACTAATGCTACCATTTATTCCCCCAGTTGTACTCCCTCTAGTATGTATGATGCATGCATATTCTTAGCCCCCAAGTGCAGAACCTTACATTTGTGAACATTAAACCTCATTTGCCACATAGTTGCCCAATTAAATAGCGCATTGAGGTCGGCTTGTATGTTGGAGACATCCTGTAAGGACGGTATTCTACTGCACAGCTTGGTGTCATCTGCAAGGACTAAAACGGGATCATTAATCTTAGACCCTATATCATTTATAAATATATTAAAAAGTAAGGGTCCCAACACTGAACCTTGGTATACACCACTGACAACCCTAGACCATTCAGAGTATGAATCATTAACCACTACTCTCTGAATACGATTTTTTAGCCAGTTTTCTATCCATTTACATACAGATTTTTCCAAGCCTGTAGACTTTACCTTACACATTAGCTGTGTGTGGGGAACTGTGTCAAACACCTTTGCAAAATCCAAATATACCACATCCACCACCACCCCTCTGTCCAAGGTTTTGATCACCCCCTCATAAAAAGAAATCAGATTTGTTTGACAACTTCTGTCTTTCATGAATCCATGCTGTCTGTTGCTTAAAATATTTTTTTCCACCATGAACTCATCTATGTGGTCTTTTATTAAACTCTCCAATATCTTCCCGACTATAGAAGTTAAACTAACAGGTCTATAATTACTTGGTAAAGATTTTGACCCCTTTTTAAATATTGGCACCACATTGGCCTTACGTCAATCCAGTGGTACTATGCCAGTCATTAAAGTCCCTAAAAATTAGAAACAATGGCTTTGAAATGACAGAACTCAATTCTTTAAGAACCCGTGGATGTATGCCATCTGGTCCAGGTGCTTTATTCACCTTTATTCTGTCTAAATATTTTTGGATCATATCAGTTGTGAGCCAATGTGGATCATCTGGAGCTGTGTCAATACCATGCCCATTATGAACAAGAGCTCCCCCAGGCTCCTTTGTATTCACAGAGCTGAAGAAGGTATTCTCTGCCATATTTTTATTGCAGTCCTTCTTCTGGGGATATTCGCACATCTATTCGTCCTGGTGGCTATCATTGACTGTACAAAAAGTAATAGGAAGCCTTCCTAAATTTCAGAGCGGTCAAGAGTAAATGGAAATCTTCAAACGGGGATAGAAATTCCCCTCTATGAAGAGATTTCCTGTTAAAGTTGAGTCTTCAAGTCCGTAATCTTCCATATGGGAACCTCAAAAGGGGTTTTAATCCTTTCTCACTCTATCAAGAAGTAAAAAAGAAATTTTGGCAAGAACCTTACCTCGGTTAAAGCGAGTAAAAATTTTTTGCCTCAAAAGCAATCTCCCATCAGGTAGGCTTTCTTCTATAACTGTAAATGGACAAAAAATGTGACACGTCAAGGCTCAAAAATGGTGGAGGGCCCCATCCTATGCTGCAGAGTTATGCAAGAGCCAAGCAACCCAACCTGGAAGGGTAAGCAGTGCAGTCCACCTCAAATCAGGAAAATACAATGCTAAATAAACACAAACCGAAAGGGGGCAAATGCCTAGTGCATTATCTTTAGCACTTTATTTGGTAAAGCAAATAAAAATATATAATCACAAGCCTGAAAGCATTTAAAACACACAAGGCACGAAATACAAAAATGGATGACTGAGCCAGCTGATGTGTTTCGGGGAACTGGCTCCCTTCGTCAGAGCTAAGGCACCCTTCCTTAGAGCTATGGTAGACCGGGGGGCCAGTTCCCTGAAACACTTCAGCTGACTCAGTCATTCATTCACAAGTTGGAGTTGGATAGCAGACGACTGTGTTTCGTGCCTTATGTGTTTAACATGCTTTCAGCCTATCTGGTTTGTAATTATATATTTTTATTTGTTATACCAAATGAAGTGCTAAAGATAATGCACTAGGCATTTGCACCCTTTCTGCTTGTGTTTTTTGAGACTTTATCCTATATCTGACAAATGTCCTTATATTTCCAGGCTGTATGGATGTAAGCTCTGTAGGTCTCATAGACGGCAGTACTATGGTTAAGTCTCTGCCTCCCTCTCCTCCTGGCCTCTTTAGACTGGTTTCACAGTGTCCTAATCGCAGCATGGGTGTATCTGCGATTTTCATGCACTTAATCTGCAGTTTTAGCTGTCCCATTGACTTCCTATTAGGTTGTGTGTTTTAGCCACAGTTTCTGAAAGCAAAAGTATGCAGCATGCAAGACTTTTGATGCACTTTCAGGAAATCTGGCAAAATCAAAAAGTGTATGGGGCCACGGTTAAAACCATGGGTAGAGCTCACAAAAATCATAGATACACCCGTGCTGCCAGAACGAAGCACACTAGTGTGAAATCGGCCTTACTAGGGCGGTGTGCATACTCTCCTCTTATTCTTTCCATTGAGATCTTCAATAGGAAATCATTAACTTATCTAGATCTCAACTATGACTTGACTATAAAAATAAGAGGAAAACTTTATAACAGCAGCAGTGCCAAGATTGTTTGTTATTCTTAGTGCACATTATTATCATTGGTTAATGCAGTATGTATTTATTTATCTGTCACAGCGTGGGTACATTAAGGCTCCATTTACACTTGTAGGACTTCGAAATCCCTCAATTTTCATTACAACTTTACAGTGCAACTTGATGTGACTTTGATGCGACTTTAGATGAGTGCGACTTTGACCAATGATGCTGGTTTGTGCTGTACAAAGTCGCAAATAAGTTGCATGTATATCATTCAGGTGCGACTTTCATGTGACTTTGGGGGGTTTACATTGAAATCTATGGCCTTCAAGTCACATGAAAGTCAGACCAAAGTAGTGCAGGAACTACTTTCAAGTTGTTGTGACTTGAAGTCACACAGATATGAATGGTACTCATTGACAAACATGGGGTGCGACTTGTGGACCCCAAAGTTGCATGACAAGTCACACAAGTGTGAATGGGCACTAATTGATTTAATCCTAATTAAAAGGTATGAGCTAATAACAAACTTATACAAAGGTGTATATCATCATCCAAAAACATTTAGTGTTTTAAATAAATAATTATAGTGTCCAAACATAAATTAGTGTCCAAAAAATATATATATATCTTCAGTGACTTGAACCAATTGTGAGAAATCCACCACCAAAGGAGATTAAATGAACTCACCAGAGCTAATGGCTGGTCAGATAATAAACCAGCAACAGCGCTTGTGCTCTGGGAGCAATGAACCCGATGTCCAAACAGATATGGTGATGTTTCAGATACTTCCAGATAATAATAATCACAGACAAACAACTTTGCAGCCCAAGCTCTTATGATGAACTTCTCCACTCTTTCTCATACCTCCATGAGAGCATGCAGTACACTCAGGGACAAAAAAGAGAACATAATGGTGCAATACGTTTTTTTCATTAATCTCTTTAATATAAAAGGTATAAGGAAACTCACAAACAAGGTGTCCAACAGACACCAGCTTCAATCGCAAAAAAAGGGTTGAGATACAGTTAACGCTCACCGTGGATCTCTCCCATACAGCACAGAACAGCAAGGCTCTCTAACGTCCACATCGAGTAGGCTACGCCCAACCGGTTTCGTCACACCGACGTCATCAAGGGGCGGTACAGAAACTAATTGATTTAAACTAGTTACAAAAGCATGTTAAGAGTATGTATCCTATTCCTATTTGAAGATTAAAGTCGGCCATAGGTGGATCGAATCTTGACCGATTTAGCAGGGACCGATTGAGACTCGATCCATCTATGGTCAGGGTGGTTGTATTGAAATCAATCCATTGGTCAACTTCAGTCCAATCAGTCTGTTGAAGTTTTTTCATACGATCATTTCCAGTGACTATTGCTGCCAGCAATGAACATTGTGTTCTGCTGGCAGAGAAGGCTCCCCGTTGGCAGAACATGATAGTGCTACAGGAGGGATTCCCCTATCAACACTGACTGTGTTGATGGGGAAATCAAGCAATTTTCTTCCCTGCAACCTGTGGCTTACTTTACTCTTGCCTCCTGTTCTGGTAACAACTACAAAAAAAAAAGCATTTCTTATCATTTTCTGTTTTGGTGGCAATGGTCACAGGACAAATCAAGATAGTGAATCGCTCCCAGAGAGAATACAGACACCAATAAAAACTTGGCAGGGTTTTAATCCTTTCACATTCCATCCAAAACAAAAAAAAAGATTGGTCTGTACATATACTGGTGAGAATGCTGATATATTTATGCTGCATAGGTGCTCCTAACTAGTGTTGAAAACTTTATTTTTCTTGCCCTATTGGTATTTTATGTTGTTACAGATATATATAAAATGGTACACACATTGTGATTCATTTTATGCTTTCAGGTTTTTGATCCCTTGAGATTTTCACCAGAAAATTCCACTGGCCGACATTCATATGCCTTTGTACCTTTCTCAGCTGGATCAAGGTATATGTCTTAGCCTGATATTACAGCATTAAAACTTTTACATTCATTTCTGTCAAGTGTTGTTCCCCCCTAAAGAGCTGCTGACAAACTTAGTCCTGTTCCCCCAGCTAAAGTACACACAGCCAGCCACACAGCACTTTTTCTTCGTTCTTCCACTGGCTCGAAGAAATAGTGTAGGGGTATTTTTTTAGGGTTTTTATTGGAACTTTGAACTTGGATGGGGTTGAAGGACGCATGGGATATCCCAGAACTGAAGAACTAAACACTTTCAGGACTCCTTAAAGCAGAGATCGACCCAAAAGGGGAACTTCTGCTTTAAGGCCTCCTCCCCCATTCCCGGTAAATAAATGGCACTTTTGGAGAGCAGGGGGAAGCGGGTTCCTGATTTTGACAGGTTTGCTCTCCAACTGCCTAGGTGATTGCAAGTGGAAGTTCTCCTCCCTCCTTGCCGTCTTCTGGGACACATGACAGGTCCCAGAAGGCTGCGGGACCATTCACAATGAGCAGCGTGATTCGAACATGTGCAGCGGGCACCCAGCTGTGAATCCAGAAGCTGTCACAGCCGGGTGCCCGCAGTTAACATGGGACAGACAGTAGGAGATGAAAATGGCTGCGGTGAGTACACCGCTGGATTGTGGGACAGGTGAGTGACAGCTTATTAAAAGTCAGCAGCTACAGTTGTTGTAGCTGCTGACTTTTAATTTTTACATAGGAGACTGGCGCTTCTCTTTAAGCTATCTTACTGTCTGTACAAAATGTCCCACAGGACCTCTATGCTGGCGATGACTATGTATTCTCCCAGATACAAAAAGCTACACACAGTCATTGACTTTCCAGCACTTGGATCATCTACTTACACAGCCACAGGATCATCGGTTGCCTCCTTCCAACATTCATCAGGCTCTTCTCAGTGAGGGAGATGCAGGCTTACACCACGACAGGACAGCTAGACACTTTTCTAAAAGCTTCCCCCTGGTTCTTTCCAGTAAGCTTCTCCAGATCCAAACTGATTCCAGGACTAAGCTTGCAAATAGGCCTTCCAGCTAAGGCTTAGCTGGGACCTCAAAGTCTTCCTAGTGGCACCTCTTGCACTCCTGCCCCAGGGGCAGAGCTCTTGCATAGGGGTTTCCTCCAGCAGAACTGGGCCCAGGAACTCTCTCTCCCCTGTCAGACAATTTATGGGCTCTCCAACCACCTACTGGGCACAGCTTACCAGGGATTGACTGAAGTCTCATAAATATTCAGGCTGCTTACTTTGTTCTTCCTCCCACTATAATTCTAGAATCTTCTAGAATACAAGGGATTCTCAAGCAGCAACAGTCTGCGAGACACTGAGCAGGCATGAACAATCCACCCCTGGTCCACTGATTACAGAGGAGCTAGCAAAATTTACCTGATAGCCTACACTAATCTAGGAGGGTACTACACAAGATTTATGTGTCCAGTTTTATATGTCAAAATCTCTTTTAGGGTAAGTGACCCTTTAGGAAGCAATGAGCTCATCACTGCATGATGCGGATAGAGGATTTTCCATCATTTCACACAAACTAGAGGGTCTGTTTAAAAATGTTTTCAGATAGGATTGATGCAATTTTCACCCAGGATTAATGTGAGTCTATGGTCCATACGAGTACATAGCATGGCTCCCTTCCTGAACTTTAATTCCAACATTCCATTGTGGCAAGCATAGAGATCTCTTGAATTCTTTAGACTTGTCTGTTCCCCCTACTGATGGAGGCAGGCAATGTTGCTAGGTGCAGCATGAACATTTCAGTAAGAGCATAGAAAGCAGCTGCAGCCAGTGTTTCTCTCACTCTCCATTCTTAGCCAATCACCTAGCAGCACTTCTAAGTGCACTTTGGAAAATTCTCATTGTGCTCTAGAAATTAATTAAATAGATCATTTAAAATGGGTCTCCTTGTTAAACATGAGGAGAATCTTTTGGCTCAAATGTTTGTTTGCCGACCTTCTGTGAAAAAAAGCATCTCTTGCGGATGCCTTTTGAATATAAATGCCTTTTTGGCTAATCCTTGGACTACTATATCAAGGAAGTCACGGGGGGAACAGTACCTTTTTTATCTCTAAAAAAGGAAAGTGAGAATGCCAGCAGGTAAATCTTCTGTTTCTATGATAAAAAAGTGTTAATTTTATTTCTCTCAGGCCTTTAGCCATTTTTGATGCAGAGTTTGGAGCCAGCAATTTCTTTTGGTTCTCTTTAACCAAAATCCAATCATGTGTCTGCACTGCGTGCATACAGCTCTATTCCCTGAAACAGTTTATATTAGACATAGATAAGTCTGGTTGAAAAAAGACACAAATCGGACTAGATCAACCAACAGAAAAAAAAACATAACCTCCATATCAATATTCCAATACCAACAGTTGATCCAGATGAAGGTAATGGGAATACCTGTTATCTGGAGGTACCATTAGGCTGCATTCATGAGAATATTGGATAAGATGACATAATGTTTATAGGTCTTTTCTATTAGGTTCCATTTACAGATGATTATGAAATAACTATTGCTCTCTCCTCTCCAGAAACTGCATCGGACAGAACTTTGCCATGAATGAGATGAAAGTTGCCCTCGCATTGGCATTGCAGAGATTTGAGCTGAGCCCAGACCCCAAGATAGTGCCAAAGAAAATTCCTAAGATCGTTCTACGATCTGTAAATGGTGTCCATGTATATCTGAAGAAAATATCACAGAAAAAATAGGACACAGAAAACAGAAGAATATCATGTGTGTGATGTTGCTGCAGTCACTGTACTTTCTAAGTAATATACAAATACATCAGTATGTGTAATGTGGCTATTTTTTATAACTTTTGATAACTTTGTTTTTTAGAAGGTACATTTAAAAACTCTGTCATGATGCCACACTCACCAGGGAGAGCTTTCCTCCTCACCAATCCATCTTTTCAGGATCCTAGGAAAAAATAATAAATGCACATTTATTTACTTGCAAAAAAAATGTGCATTTATTATTTTTTTATAAAAGGTGAACTTAGCCATAAAATGAGTGAAGCAGTTCTTTTATAAGGTCCAGAACCTGACAACGTTTTTCATGACAACGTAGCATACTTAAAGCTAAAGCTTTTACCATGCTAATTAATACAGTACATATAGTAAGTGTAACAACCATTTCTCATACAAGTACTGTATTTGTTTGGTGGTGCTATGAAGTTCATTTATGCTCAACCTCCAGCACACCAAAGCATTGTTTTCCCTTCCTTTTTTCGTTTTGGCGATGTTTGTATTTCCTGCCTTATACATGTATACTTTTTGGACTCATAGATCTTTAACCTCTTGGCATCGAAGCCTCCCAGCCCTTTAAGAGTTTCAGAAGCTGGGAGGCGGGGCAGGGTTTTAGGGGCAAGTGATTTGCCATCATGGCAGTCACATGATCGGAAAAGGTCCCGATCGAAAGGGGAGATTGGGACCTTTTTGGGAGTCACGGACATATGTGCTGGTAGCATGCAGGGCGCGCGCACTCTCAGCAAATATGTCATTTTTAATTGCATGCAAATATGTGGCCGCTCAGCATCAAGGCCCAGACGCCGAGAGGCCACATATTTGCGCGCGATCGGCGTCAAGGGGTTAAGTTGGTGGCTGTTTTAAATACATATATTTAAATTTCCTTGATTTTAATTTACAGAAAATACAGAAAATGTTAGAAGAACATTGCATTTCCTGTAGTTTTTTCCAAAACAACTTCCCTTAAATCCCACATCTCCAGATATGTACCAAAAAATGCCATCAACAAAATCTTCTGACTGAAAGAACATAATTGCAGTTTTCAAATAACCTCGTGCATTAATAAATATCAATGTAAAAAACAAAATCACATTTCAGTTCAAAAGAGCTATTTTCCCCTTTTCAACCCTACAAAGCAAATGGGAAAAAGTATTGCGGTTGCTTACCTGCTAGCATAATATTTGGGTGTCTGGCCAGTACAGTGGCTAAATGGTTAGTATTTTGCTTTGAATCCCAGCCATGTCACCACCTGCCTGGAGTTTGCATGTTCTCTCTGTGCCTGTGTGGGTTTCCTCCGGGTACTCCAGTTTCCTCTCACACTCCAAAGACATGCTGGTAGGTAAATTGGCCCTAGTATTTGTATGTAGGTGAGTTGGGGACCTTCAGTTGTATGCTCCTTGTGGGTTAGGAGCTGATGTGAATGTACTATATATGTAAATCACTGCATAAATTGATGTTATATAAGTACGTGAAATAAATAATAATTCATTGTAATACTGGCATAGTGAATATTCTGCAGCATTCAGCTATTATTTTTAAGGACTTACCCCACCATGCAGCCATATCTCTATACTATGTTTTGTTGAGAGATCACTTTAGAAAAAAAATCATCCCTCTAGCATTTCTAGGCATGGCAGTCTTTGAGTAATGGCAGATGATTCGTGTAGCATTTACTTCCTGGAATCCATCTGCTCTTAGCTCAGGTGCTAAATCAGAATTTTGACAGAGTCACCTTCAATGTTAATTTTGACATCAAATTTTGATTTAATTTTAGTCATAGTCTTTTGACTAAAATGCCATTTTAGTTTTAGTCGTATTTTAGTCATCTGAATTGTTTTAGTTTTAGATGTATTTTAGTGGACTAAAATCTGCAGTAAATTTTAGTCAACTAAAATCTCCTACATTTTAGTCAACTAAAATCTCCTGCATTTTAGTCAACTAAGAACCTAATGGGTTTAGGTAAATTGTAATGTATTATTTAAGCATTTCTCTAGAATTTCCAAACTTGTTATATACTCCTGGAGTAAAAAAAAAAAAAATAGATTAATATGATATTATTTCTGGTATTAAAGTTTAAACAAACTACACAGACGCAGATTTAGATTCACTTTATAAGTAAAAACGTCCCTCCTTCACATTTTTGTTCCATTTTCATTTGTTAGCGAAAATTGGAATTGATTTTTGTCATAGTTTTCATCAATTGACACAAATTCAGAGTAATTTTTGTTTAGTTTTTGTCACTGGAAAATGATGTTGAAAATATTTTATTGACATTATGACGGTATATACAGTTTCCGGGAAACGGCCATCTGATAAGCATAAGCGAAGTCAACATGGTTAACTGACAGAAAGAGACAAAATGACATTATGCAGGATTGTGAACCAGAATAAGAAAACAGCTGCTGCAAAAGGAACTGCAGAGCTCAATCTCAGTCTTCATGGAACTGTATATGCCATCATAACCTTTGATACTGTACTCCACGACACAGAAAATAAATTGGCAACTTCAGTCACAGAGGCGCCAGCTAAGCGGCACCAACAATTCACCATCTTTGAAGCTCAGTAAGCTCTGACATGACTCCGTATTACTAGCAATGCACACAGTGAATGATGAAAATGAGGCTACCCACCTGTTAACTAGGTGTCTCATCACACAGCGGAAGCAAAAGAATGTTACATCATTTCCACTTTCAACACGAAACATGCTGTTGCTGTTACAGCTACAAATGATGTAGTGTTTCCATGCCTTTGTCTAACCCCTGTACGTTTGCCATAAATTATAGGAAAAGGAGACATCAGGTTAGGACAAGAACGCTAAATTTCAGAAGATCCAACTTTACTAAACTGCACTCCATACTACATGGGATGAAATTCTTGAAACAAACAACACTGAAGAGAAGTCAAAGTACTTTAAGGACATATTAAAATATGACATTTGTCAGTGCATCCCAACGGGCATCAAATATAAAAGTTAAACCTGGGTGACTACATACAGTACTAATCTTTACACTGGTATATACCCTTTCCAGTAGACTTTGCAATAAAGATTAGGGATATTTGGTTCACACATATTACTTTATTACTACCTGTATTACTTTACTTTATTACTTTGATGCAGTTGGCCAGCTGAAACGTATTGCAATATGTGTGAGCAGAGGTATATCTTGTTTGTTGTATTGTTGGTCAGTGACCAGACTAAACCTGGTAGCTCTCCCCCATTGTGTCTTTTCCCCTATATTGGTATTGTGTCCACAGTAGCTTTTTTTGTAGGCAGAGCAGAGTAGGACTGGCCAGAGAGGGATTACTTTGACGCAGTTGGCCGGCTTAAACATGTATTGCAATATGTGTGAACCAAATATCCCTATTCTTTATTGCAAAGTCTGCTGGAAAGGGTACATACCAGTGTGCAGAGGGTCCATCAGAATTTCTAGTGTTAATATGTGGTTACACCCCTTTAGCACCTGATAGATAAATGCATATACTAGCTATTGGGATGTGAGCACAGGTATTTCTTGTTTGTTTGTTTCTCTGGATTGACAAATCACGCTTCTCTGTCTGGCAATCCGATGGATGTGTGTGGGTTTGGCGGTAGCCTGGAGAACGGTACTTGCCTGACTACATTGTGTCAAGTGTAAAGTTTGGTGGAGGGGGGATTATGGTGGGGGGTTGTTTTCCAGGGGTTGGGATGGCCCCTTCTTTTCCAACATGACTGCGCACCAGAGTACAAAGCAAGGTCCATAAAGACATGGATGAGTGAGTTTGGGCTGGAGGAACATGACTGGCCTGCACAGAGTCCTGACCTCAACCCAATAGAACACCTTTGGGATGAATTAGAGTGGAGACTGCGAGCCAGGCCTTCTCGTCCAACATCAGTGCCTGACCTCACAAATGTGCTTCTGGAAGAATGGTCAAACCTTCCCATAGACACCCTCCTAAACCTTGTGGACAGCCTTCCCCGAAGAGTTGAAGCTGTTGTAGCTGCAAAGGGGTGTGGGGGGGGGGGGAAACGACTCAATATTGAACCAAGACTGGGACGTCATTAAAGTTCATGTGCGTGTAAAGGCAGGAGTCCCAATGCTTTTGGCAATATAGCGTATGGAATTCATGGAACGGCAGGGAATACTCAACCTTCGGCGGGCCTCTTCTCTCCGAGATGAATGTACATCGTGTACACTTGCACAATAACTGTCCTAAAGTTAACTTTCAGGTCCTTATGCCAATATACACTTTCACTGAAATTGGTTGCAATTTGGTGGGACATGCTGAGCCTGTGATGTCCACTTCCACCTGTCCAGAGTTCTCCACTATCTCACTCCGAGTAGCGGAATGGATCACCATGCACCTAGTGCAGGCTCCATACATGCACTTGACTTAAAGTGATACTAAAGTTTTTTTTTAATAACAAACATGTCATACTTGTAAGCCGTGTACCGGGGTGGGCTCCCCAGGATACAGTGAAGTCACAAACGAGGAAAGCAACCCCAACACCAGCTTTTGCCACAACAGATTTTTACTTAGATGTGGCAAATAAACACAACCACAAATGCTGGAAACATACCATAAATTTACATACACCCAGCCCAAAGGCTGAGACCCTTGTGCTGCACAGCACGGCACCTTCTGATGGATGAAGGTAGAAAGTGAAGTAATTTACCTACTGGCGGGCACAACAAAGCTTCCACACTTTACCTGCGTATGGGTGTATGGTATGGCCTAGCCTGCGGTGAGGCACAACAGCTTACAATCTTACACAAATCTACAGTATTCCCTCTCCCATAACTGGTCCTGTAGCACGTGCCTGAGTATTCCTTCTGAGCAAAACGCCAGTCTGGCTTGAGTTTGTAGGATTTTATCAGCTCTCCAATGTGAAATGTCACTTTAAGTTGTGGAGTCCTTCCAATGATCAGTAACAACACTTGTGGCCTGACACAAACAGAGACCTTAACTAACTATAGGTCTGGATTCAGTCTCAAGGCAACAACACTGAAATGAGGTGCGTGCATGATCTTACAGACCCGGGTCTGATTTGCATCCGCTGGTGACTCTGAACAGAACAAATGTCTCTCCAACAAGCATGCGGTCTCACCATATATGTTGCTTAGTTCCTCTGCTCTCATCAGCCTTCCTGGCAGCAATCTCATCAGCATTCCTGGCAGCAATCTCATCAGCTTCACTTAGCTGCAGCTCTGGTTACGGAGGGACGCGTTCACACCTGCATGTCATCAGATTCTCAGCTCACAGGGCCCCTTATTCACCATGCCCCAAAACATGGCTTCTCTCTCTCCTTCCTTTGCTCTCCAACTCTGTGTGCAAAAAAACCCCACCTCTTCATGAATATACAAATATCTATGCAGTCTGAGGCTGTGTTAGAAAAACAGTGACATCTTGTGGCTAAACCGCAGAATGTCAGTCAAAACATTAATTTACTTCCACACAAATAGTGTTCAAACAATGAGAGCTGTTTCCCCATCTCACATGCTTACCTGCTCTGTGCAGTGGTTTTTCAAAGAGCAGCTTGGATCCTGCTCTTCTCGGGTCCCCCGCAGGTGCTTCTGGCCCCTCCCTCCTGTCAGGTGCCCCCACAGCAAGCAGCTTTCTATGGGGGCACCCAAGCAGGCATGCTTCTGAGCCATGGCTCTGCGTGTCTATTCACACACAGAGGCATGGCTTGGCCCTTCCCCCACCTACTGATTGGCTCAATGGCTGTGATTGACAGCAGGGGGAGCCAGTGGCTTCTGCCTCAGCCAATCAGGAGTGAGAGCTCCTGAAGATCCGAGGCTCTCGTCGATATCGCTGGATTGGGATAGGCTTAGGCTCAGGTAAGTGTTAGGGGAGACTGGAGGGGGGCTGCTAGACACAGAAGGTTTTTACCCTCATGCATAGAATGCCTTGAGCCTTTAGAGCCACTTTAACTCTTGGCATCCTGTACCTCTTTGCACATGATGGGGACCTCTGCAGTGCAAGTCTGCTTCCTTTCCTGTGGGAGACAGACCACTGGCGGAAGGAGTGCCAACAACATCTCCCTTAGAAGTTGTCCCACCTGCCATAGGTACACGCTTAACAAAAGGCTGCTTGACTGACCGTTGCTTTCTGTTACTAGTAACTGCTTGCTGCTATAACACCCCAATGTGCTATTGACCTAAGCGGGAGCCTATGTGTGATGCTGGTTACATGCACTACACTCCTTTAATAACTTCAGACCAGGCAGAAGGCAACCTTTTGACAGATTTACTTAGGAAAAAGTGCAAAATATGACAGAGTCCAAAGGCACAAGAAAGAGTTCTTTACTACGTCCCTAAACCCTAACTCAGGCTTGTGTGCTGCCCTGGTATACCTGCAAAGGTAGAGTCTATATGTATTGGCAGAGTCCAGCAGCTGGTGTCTTCAGGGAGGACCAAAGATCCCAGCGGTCACCCCTATATGATGGCAGGTTCCTTACAGCAGGCTTATGGGTGACTGTCGTCCAGTCAAGAGGCCTGGCTCCGGACCACTGTCCCTTTTTATAGGCACAAGACCAGTGGATCAGACCCAAAAAGCCCACAAAGCAAAAGACCCAGGAAATACAGTTATCCCTAACCCTCCTGTCTGGGGCAGCACCTAACTAGGCTAAATTGCAACCCGCTTACAAACTGCCTGCCCATATGAGAGGTATGGGCAGACAACTATGCTGACTGCAATCTGCTGATCACAGGTGTCATGCTTTACAGGCTCCAAAGAAAAAAAAAATAAACTCACATATTATTGTTACCTGCAACCAATATGCATTTATTATTTTTTTTTTTTAAAGGTGAACTTAGCCTTAAAACATGTAAAACTTTTGTTTAACGTCCAGAACCTGACACCTTATTTTATGAGAACTCAGCTTACATAAAGCAAAAGCTCTTAGCATGCTAATTACACAGACACTTACCCCAGGTTCACACTTAAGTGTTTTCTGCCATGTTTTGCCAAAACGCAGTACAGTCCATTTAACATGATTTCCTATGGGACAGGTTCACATCTCTGCGTTTCCACCCGGTGCATTTTTTGGAAAGGGTCATGGACTTTTTTGAACGGAAAACATTGCATTTTTGGTTCTATAGACTTCAATAGGGACACTGAAGAAAAGCATGTATTGCGTTTTTATTGTGTTTTTGATGCCTTTTCGCCACTTTTTTGATGCGTTTTTGATGTGTTTTGCGTTTAAAATCTGCCTAGCAACAAGAAAAAGGAAAAAAGAAAACAAAAATGCAAAATACATTAAAAAAGTGGCAAAAACGCAAGTGCAACAACGCAACGCAAAATGCAATACAGAAATGCCTCAAACGCAACCTGCATAGGTGTGAACGTAGCTTTAGCAAGTGTGACAACCATTTCTCATACAAGTACTGTATGTGTTTGGTGGTTCTGTTACTGGGTGGTGCTTTGAAGTTAATTTATGCCCAGCCTAAAGCAGATCTGCCTAGCTGTAACACATTTCATTAGACTGGGTGTCACACGGTCCATCTGCACGTTTATGCTGCCATTTTGTCTGCACTTGCAGCCCACTGGGTGACCATTCTCTCATCTGAGCCTCCGCGGAGGCTGTATCCATATCAGGATTGGTGAACTGGCAGACGCCCAACCCTCTGCTTAGAGACACTGCATGCAGACATCTATATACACAGAGAAACCTTTGCTATTAGCGCTCCATTTGTTCAGCAGCTTAAGGCTTCATGTACACGAGCCTACCCTGAAAGCCAGCTAAAGGAAAATGCAAATCGTGGCAAAAACGTGGTAGCGCGAGTTCCGTGTTTTGCTGCGGTTTGTGATTTCCCGAGGTTGGCGGTCAAACGTTTGTATCCTGAATGTGATTCTTCCACATTCAGGAGAGGGCGGTTTAACCTCAACTAAATGTGGCAGCTCCTAAACTCTTCTAAAAGCCTATGTGTGCATGGACACACAGGCTTTTATGGAGCTGAGTTTAGGAGCTTTGGCAAAAAAAATGCCAAAAGCTCCTAAACTCGAATTTTGCAGCTGCTCGTGTACAAGAAGCCTAGTAGTACTGGCCTATAAATGTCCAACATCGTTTAGGGGCCCCAACATTGCTAGCAGCCAGCACTCTACCCTTGTGTGTTATTACTAAACCAGAAAGGGTATTTCGGAGATATCTAACTCCAACTCCCCCCTCCCCTTTCATTCAGTGTCGAACTTTGGCAGTTGCCTTTAATTGCACCTAACTTGTTTTAGATAGATATAAATTGCGGTTCTGTTATTACTTAACCACTTGCCGCCCGCCTGCTGTTTTTAAACGGCAGGGCGGTGGCACTCCAGGGGCGGGTTGCTGTTCATAAACGGCACCCGCTATTTCTAGTTGTGCGTGCTCCCTGGGAGCACGCAGCACCGCGATCCGGTGCCCGCTGTGTCCTCCAGACACAGTGAAATACTGATCGTCGGATGGGACCTCTGTACGAGGTCCCGATCATGTGATCACTGATTGGCCAATCAGTGATCACATGCAAAGTAGTAAGCAAGATGTCACTTGTGACATCATTGCTTACTATGTGTGAAATCTGTGAATGATCACAGAGATCACATGGTACAAGGCTATTCACAACAGCCTTGTACCATGTGACAAGCTGTGACCAATCACAGCTCTCACAGTATTTCTTAATGGCTGCAGGAATGCAGCCCAAGAGGAGAAATGATTGCTTTTACAGCCTTTGTGGGTGTAAAAGCAATCACTGTAAAAAAAAAAAATAAATCTTCATCACCCCCACAAGTAGTACAGTGTCACCGTGGTATGTAAAAAAAAAAAAACATAAATAATAATATAAAAAAATAAAAATGTAAAAATATATGTTTAAAAATTATCATTTTTGGTTATAAACTAATTTGGCGTATTTTTTTTTTTTTACTAAAAAGATAACGGAATAAATTTTGGCCAAGATTTATGATGAAATATTATTTATTTGCAAAATTTTATAAGTTTATAGTGTAGTTAAAGTTCACTAATTTTAGGTTTCCCTTTCAGATTGTGCAGGCAATTCACCTGTTATTTGGAGCCTGTACAATATAACAGTGCTGCTAAAGAATTGTATCTCTTGCTTTTATTATACACTGTATTAATATTCTATATCACCAATTTGGAGAGCATTACTTCTGCCATTATGCATGTCAGAACCTAGGGTGTCACAATTGTTGAGGAAATTGCAAGGTCAGGGCAACAACCAGGGACAGACATCATCTAGTGGCCCCTAAGAAGTAGCGCTACACTTGAATCAGTTACCTTTGCCTTCCTTTCCATAAATAAAGAATAGGATGGTTGTTAGAGTGATGACATCGGTGTACTATCTTGAAATCACATTAAAGAAGATATTTGTTATCAGGTAGCATTAATGGGCCATAGGCTTTTTCAGCAAAGTTGGGGAAGGGGAAAAGATCTGTATCCACAGAGATTAATTCGACTGCAGTTTCCTTAAGCTAAATAGTAACAACATGGATTCCATTGACTAATTATGGATATTGTACTTTTCCATTTGTCCTATTATATAGAAGTGGCCCATTAGATTCACTCATAACCTAAATGAGATAATTTAAAGTGATTTTATGGCCCTGTAAATGTACAGCTAAGGCTCCATGCACACTAGTGCTTTGTAAGCTACTAGAAGCTCTTATTAGCATTTTTCCTGCTCCTAGAAGCTAACTAGTGTTCTCCTGTGTCCATGCACACTACTTTATTATTATTACTATTATACAGTATGTATAAAGCGCCAATAGTTCGCTCAGAGCTGTACATTACAAAGGGGGACAGAACATGTGACAGAACAATACCAATACAATGCAAAACATGAGGGGATTGAGGGCCCTGCTCTTTGGAGCTTACAATCTAGGAGGGAGGGGATAGTGGTACAGGAGGAGATAGCTGTGGGGGATGGAGTGGTAGGAAGAGTGAAGGAGGTCGGCAAGTTAGCAGGGGGTGGGGTAGGCTTCCCTGAAGAGATGGGTTTTCAGGGTGCGCCTAAAGGAGAGGAGAGTAGGTGATAATCTGAGGATGGGTGATACCCTGGAGAAGTCCTGGAGGTGGGCATGGGAGGAGGAGACCAGGGAACTAGAGAGAAGGAGGTCTTGTGAGGAGTGGAGTGTGCGTGCTGGGCGGTACTTGGATATTGGGTCAGAGATGTAGTTCGGGGCAGTGTGGTGGACAGCTTTGTACGTCAGTGTTAGGATTATGAATTTGATCCGTTGCGCAATCGGAAGCCAGTGGAGGGATTGGCAGAGGGGGGTGGCGGAGACAGAGCGGTTGGAAAGGTGAATGAGTCTGGCAGCCGTATTCAGGATCGAGTGAAGCGGGGATAGCCAGCGGCGAGGCAGGCCAGTGAGGAGGGAGTTGCAGTAGTCGAGTCGTGATATGATGAGGGAGTGGATGAGCTGTTTAGTGGTTTCTGGAGTTAGGAACGTGCGGATTTTGGCGATGTTGCGGAGGTGGAGTCTGCACGAGTTTGTTAAAGAGTGGACTTGGGGCTGGAAGGATAGGTTGGAGTCCAAAATGACACCAAGTACTCTGGCCTGCGGGGCGGGTTTGATATTGGTGTTGTTGGATGTGACGGAGAAGTCAATGGGGGGTGGGGTCCGGGCTGGGGGGAAGACAAGAAACTCGGTTTTGGAGAGGTTCAGTTTAAGGAAGTGGAGCGACATCCAATCTGATATGTCGCTCAGTAGGTGTGTGATTCGGGCGGAGACCGAGGGGGTGAGGTGGGGGGTTGAGAGATAGATTTGTGTGTCGTCGGCGACTTTAGGCGATTAGTGGTTTTTGAGCTTCAGCATCTAGGAGCAGAAAAACATTTTTTTGTAGAGTTATTTGTAGCGTTTCTCCAGCAGAAAAAAAAAGCTGCTAAACACTCCTATTATTTACTACAGGTACTTATATAGTGCTTTACATATATATTGTACATTCACATCAGTCCCTAACCCTCAAGGGGTAAACAATCTAAGGTCCCTAACTCACATTCATACATACACATACTAGGGCCAGTTTAGACAGGATCCAATTAACCTACCAGCGTGTCTTTGGAGTGTGGGAGGAAACCGGAGTACCTGGAGGAAACCCACGCAGGCACAGAGAGAACATGCAAACTCCAGGCAGGTGATGCTGTGGTTGGGATTCGAACCGACGACCCTAGTACTGCCAGGTGGAAGTGCTAACCATTTAACCACTGTGTTGCCCTACTAAACACTACAAAAACGCTCCTAACAACTTTTTTCTAGCTTTTTTCTGCATGAACTATAAAAACACTAACACTACTAAAACACTTCTAAAAAACACTCTTACCACCATTTTTTACCCAGCGTTTTTCCAGCTTTTTTTAGCTTAAAAAAATGCTAGTGTGCATGGAGCCTAAATGTGTTCATCTTAATGCACTGTGCTATAGGCAAAAAAGTTCACTTGGATGGTGTCGGACATGCTGAGATTTACACACAATTCATTAAAAATGCAACCTAAATAAAGACTGTCTGTTTATGCTGTAAAAAAAAATACTTTTTTTCCTACATTTACACAAAAACCAACCATGGTGTTTTGGTCACATGTTAACGTGTCATTCCACCCATATATTACAAGGGAATATGATTACAATGTACAAATATATTAAAGGTAACTGTTAGAAACTGTTTACTCTAGGGCTCTTGAAGAGGACATGCAGCCATGATTTGAGGCTAGAAGAAAGGAGGTTTAATCTTAGATTGTGGAAAGGTTTCTTTACTGTTGGAGCAGTAAAAATGTGGAAATCCCTCTCCCAGGAAGTGGTGCTAGCTGGGAGTATAGAAAATTTCAAAAAAACTTTTAGATGTCTTCCATAGGAAGCAGAATATACAGGGCTATGGGCATTGTTAGAGAATTAAAATCATACACATAGGACTGGGTGGACTGGTATATTTTTCAACCTTTTAAATGTAACTATGTAACCAGGTCTTTTTTTCTCAGAAAATAAGTACAGGAACTCAAACACTCCTCCCCCCCCCAAAAAAAAAAAATCCTCCCCCCACACACGCCCTTCAAACTGCATCATATAGTGGGTGTGGTCAAATTTCACTAACATTAGGAAGTTTTTTTTAAAGAGGCATTAAATACCAGGCGTGCAAAACGTACAGTGCAGAGTTCAGAGGTTCACTACATAGAAAGTGCAGAGCTCAGGGGTGCGCTGCATACAAAGTGCAGAGTTCAGTGTTGTGCTACATAGAGAGTGCAGAGTTCAGGGGTGCACTACATACAGAGTGCAGAGTTCAGGGGTGCACTGCATACAAAATGCAGAGTTCAGGGGTGCGCTGCATACAAAATGCAGAGTTCAGGGGTGCGCTGCATACAAAATGCAGAGTTCAGGGGTGCGCTGCATACAAAATGCAGAGTTCAGGGGTGTGCTGCATACAAAATGCAGAGTTCAGGGTTGTGCTACATACAGAGATCAGGGCTGTGCTACATACAGAGTGCAGAGTTCACGGTTGTGCTACATACAGAGTGCAGAGTTCAGGGGTGCACTGCATACAAAATGCAGAGTTCAGATGTGCGTTGCCTACAAAATGCAGAGTTCAGGGGTGCACTGTATACAGAGTTCATCCCTCTTCTACCACTGCTTGCCTCTGCATTCCCCCATCCACATTTCACTTTCACCCCTCTTTAGCTCTGACCTCTGCATGCAACCCCACCCTCCACTGCCCCCACCATCTCCCCACCTCTTTAAAAGCTCCACCTTCTTCCATATGTCATACTTTTGCTTCTGTATTAAGCTGAAACACGCATTTGGCTCTAGTACCTCCCTACACACCTTGTAATTGGCTCTGCCTCTCTCACTGGCAGGGAGATCATCCAGTGGGGGTGTTGGCATCTGCACTGCCCCCTGGGAACCTGTATCTCCCTTACCCCCATCCTGCACTCAGTGGGAGCCATTGGGAGACAAACCGGACTTCTGTGTTTACAAGTAATAGTGGTGAGCCGAGAGCCTGAGCCAGAGGTGGCAGAACCGAGTTCCACCAACTTCTAGCTGAATAAAGCCCTGTATGTAACTATGTATTGCCTCCCAGACAACAGACAGCTTTGGGTATGTCATACAATTCTAAAATATGAAATATTATGAGTCAAAAATGAATCCTCACAAAAACAACGCTTCACCTATTATGGCTAAAAGGATATACAAATAGCACTAAACCATAATAGCAATTACAGTATATCTGAAATAAAGGTCATTAGGAATTGAAATAATATCCCCCACCAAGTGTACTAGAGTGCATAAAGGAAAGTCCTCCACATAAATCCTTTTCAAGAGAAGTCTCTATGGTAAAAATTTGAATTCAAGTTGATCCACTCCAACACCGCCGTGTTTCCTATGAGACACTCTCTCCATCAGAATACACACTCACCGGAACATTAGTTAGGAAAAACATTAATCCCCCTCTTGGTCCCGCAATCTCCACCACAGAGAGTGTGATCCAATCAATCCGATTCATAAACATAAAGCACAAACAAACCATATAGCATAATTCTGTCTAAATGCTTTATACAGTTACCATCCCCCATAAAATAACATTCACATTAGGATAAATAATAAACACATCAAATCTCAATAAAGCACTTTCCACCGCATGGAATGGCCGACTGACATCTCACCACATATCTATGTATAGCCTGCCGCACCACTTCACTGTACTAATGACACTGGCTGGGAAGGGGTTAAACATCTAGGATGATCAAGGGGTTAACTCTGTGCCTAGCTATGTGTAATGTGTACTGTGTGTGCTGTTTTCACTAGGTAATGTGCTGGATCAGGAGCGGACTGACAACTCATGGGGCCCCCGGGCAATAGGGGATCATGGGGCCCCTGTGTCCTTGCCCAAACTCAAAAAAGCCTATGTAAAAGGTACCAGGGGCATCTCATGGGGCCCCCTACTGACCCCGGGCGCTCGGGCAGTGCCTGAGTTTCCAAATGGTCAGTCTGCCCCTGTGCTGGATTCTATTCCCTGCCTTGCAGGGAAAGAGAATGCAGCACATTGACACTGACAGGACACAGCTCTTCCTTGCTTACATTGGCAGAACTATGTTCTGTCAGTCTACTAGATGATCAGCGGGTGCCGGCGCTCATCTATTGGCCAGCACTCCACGCTCGGCTTCTGCTGTGGCCAATCACAGCAAAAGTGGCGCGCACCTGCGACCAGGAAGTGCAGAATCACATTTATATACATAATGCTGCACAGTGCTGCCACCATTTAGCAGTATATCTGCTATGGGGTGGTCAGCAAATGGTTAACTAGAGTAAATGAAGTTTCACAAAGTAGAAATAGTTATTTACTGTACAATCTGTGAAAATGTAGAAGGATCCCACTAAGGGTTGCATATGGAAAGGATTCTTTGCTATACAAGCTTTGAAAATGTGGAAAAGTCAAGCAAAGGTTGCTAAGGATCTCGTTCTAGCAGACACAGTAGACTGCTTCAGAAAAATCTGTATATTTTTTGTCTCTGAGAACACAAAATATAAATGACTGCTAATATTACAGGAAAACACGATGTAAACAGCCTTTCACAACCTTGAGGACCCCCTACTAAAAAATGACAGCTCAATGGTAAATCATGCCTTTGCATTGGTGGTCAGTGTAGTAGTGACTCTCTACATTGGGGATCAGTGAAAAATTGACACTTTGCATTGGTGGTCAGTGTAGAAGTGACCCTATACATTGGGGATTAGTGAAAAATTGACACTTTGCATTGGTGGTTAGTGTAGTAGTGACTTTCTACATTGGGGATTAGTGAAAAACTGCCCCTTTGCATTGGTGGTCAGTGTAGACTGGCCCTCTACATTGATGATTCATGGAAACTTGCCCCTTTGCGTTGGTGGTCATTGTAGAAGTACCCTTCTACATTGTTCATTAGTGGAAAATTGCCTCTTTGCATTAGTGCTCAGTGTGGATTGAACCTCTATTTTGATGGAAAACTGACCTTTTGCATTGGTTGTCATTGTAGAAGAGCCCCTCTACATTGGTGGTTAGTGGAAAATTTCTCTTTGAGTTGAAAGTTATTGTAAAAGCACCCCTCTCCACTGGTGGTTAGTGCAAAATTGCCTGTTTGCATTGGTGGTCACTGTAGGTGGGATATAAATCTGTTCATTGCTCAAGGAACCTCTAGCAACCACCAGAGGAACCCAGGGGTACCATAGACTCCTGCTTGAGAAAGACTGTTGTAGAATGTTTGATTTGGAGTGTACGACTGCCTTTGAGGATTGGGAAGTATTTTTCCCTGCTGTTGGGTGTATTTTGCCTACTCCTAAATTAACCCCAGGCGGAAGATTTTTTTTTCAGTTCTATGATCGCCAACTTTTTTGACCTATGTAGCACAAGTTAAAATGAAAATATTTAAATTTGCTTAGTTTTTTTTTTTTAAGGTAAGTACAACACTTGAACCAAATTCATGTAAAATAATTATTTGTAACTGATTTTTTTCATGTGTTTCTGATCAAATTAATTCCACTGTAAACTGGGATTTAATAAACTCTTACTTACTTTCTCTTTCTTCTACTAAGTCTCTGGTACACATGCTGCACTGTATGGCTGTCTGTAATGATTGTTGGGAAATTTCAACTTCCTGCAAGACCTGTCCTCCTACTCTGTACTTTGTCCTATCAATTGCTTTTGTGAAGACGTGCCTTCTCCTGACCCTAGACTACATATGTGACGTGACATACAGAATAGATATCAGTGTGGTGTGCGCAGCGCTGAGTACACTTCCAGCATGGTGTCCTCTATATTTGGATTGTCCTCTCTGAGTTTCTCAGATATTTTTCATTGGGTTGCCTGGCTGTGTGTCCTCTATCTCCTATATACAGCTTATTCATTGCATCTGAGGAGGAAGCAGCTGCTGAAACATTTCCGTTCTTTTCCAGGTCCTGAGACGCACTGGTTCTATGGCAATGCACAGATGGTAAGGCACTCCTATACTTATCTTGACAATAATGTAAGCTTAGCTTTGGGAGCCAGTCAGGTGCAGACTGACAACTCATGGGGCCCCCAAGCAATAGGGGATCATGGGGCCCCTGTGTCCTCGCCCACACTCAAACCACACCAAAAAAAGCCTATGAAAGGTACCAGGGACATCTCAATGGCCCCCTACTGACACCGGGCCCTCGGGCAGTGCCCGAGTTCCCCAATGGTCAGTCCGCCCCTGGAGCCAGTATTGTAAAGTGGAACTCCAGAATTAATTTTTTATTTGTATGCAGTAGGCACAAATGAAATAAATTACCTCTAATGCTGGCTTATTCTATTAAATCCAAAACCAAAAATGAAATATATTGCAGTTTACCAATCATTAGATGTGGTGGCTGCATTAGTTTTCCTTTTTAGGCTCCCCTCCCCCCTCTGTTTCCACCTGGTGATCTGGCCAGTAAAACACCTCCTGTATTAGAGTGCCCCCACTTTGGATGAAGGAGCACAGGGAGCAGCTTTGAACAGCAGCATTGTCAGTCTGGGGGGGGGGGGCTAACACTTTATAAGCAGTTACAACAGTTTTTTGCTCTAGGTGCCATGAAGGAATCCATTGCTTTAATGTGTTTGATTATTTATCTGTTTACGTAATTATGTTAATTATCTCCTGGGACTTGTAATGTGGGCCATACCTGTATCGCGGGGCCATTGCCGTTTCCCTTTTAAAGAACTGTTTCCCTTTTAACACTGCATGCTGTCAGTAAGGGTTTGATTGGCTCAGTTCTCAGCAGTGCTGGAGTGTTTGTGGGAGTCGCAGTTTCATCACAGAGGCAGACAATGTAACTTTATGCTGCACAGGACTACAGGGACCAGGATGCTTTGCAAGGGGGAGGGTGGGGGAGCCATGTGTGCCTTTGCAGGGGACATATGAGAGCTAGTCTGCAGCCCCTACTGTTAACCACTTCCTGTCCGGACACTTTTACCCCCTTCCTGACCAGGGCAATTTTCAGCTTTCAGCGCTATCACACTTTGAATGACAATTGTGCGGTCCTGCAACACTGAACCCAAATAAATTTTTTACTATTTTTTTGAGACAGATAAAGCTTTATTTTGGTGGTATTTATTCACCGCTGGGATTTTAATTTTTTTTGCTATATAAATGAAAAAGTCCAAAAATTTTGCAAAAAAGTGTTTTTTTAATAAAATTTTGCAAATAAATAATATTTCATCATAAATCTTGGCCAAAATGTATTCCGTTATCTTTTTAGTAAAAAAAAATCCAAAATTAGTTTATAACCAAAAATTATAATTTTTAAACATTTTAAAAATTTTTTTACATTTTTATATTATTTTTTATTTTTATTTTTTTACATACTGTCACCCTAGCAGTACAGTGTCACCATGGTGACACTATACTACTTGTGGGGGGTGATGAAGATTTTTTTTTTTTTTTTTTACACTGATTGCTTTTACACCCATATAGGATGTAAAAGCAATCATTTCTCTTTCTGTCTGCATTCTTGCAGTCATTGAGAAGTACTGAGTGAGCTGTGATTGGTCACAGCTTGTCACATGGTACAAGGCTGTTGTGAATAGCCTTGTACCATGTGACCTCTGTGATCATTCACAGATTTCACACGTAGTAAGCAATGATGTCACAAGTGACATCTTGCTAACTACTTTGCATGTGATCACTGATTGGCCAATCAGTGATCACATGATCGGGACCTCATATAGAGGTCCCGTCCGACGATCTGTGTTTCACAGTGTCCGGAGGACACAGCGGGCACCGGATAGCGGTGCTGCGCGCTCCCAGGGAGCGCGCACAAGCAGGGTGCAGGGAGGCCGTTTATAAACGGCCACCCGACCCTGCACTGCCACCGTCCGGCCGTTTATATACAATGACCAGTCGGGAAGTGGTTAAAGTACACGGACACTGTTTCCAGATTGACAGCGGTTGCTAAGGACAACGGTTATCTACAGCAGCTGAAGTCAGCGGCAACTGCGATCATTGGTATCAGTCACTAGCAACGGCTGTTACCGATAGCAACGACATCTCCCACCGCAGAGAGAAGTCAGAGTGTTGGAAATCGCAGAGGAGGCGTGTGACCATCCCCGGTGAGGCACCTCAGAGAACGGACAACAGGAAACACTAGCCAGTGAGGAAAAGGCCCAGTCATCATCCTTTCAAGGAGCTAACCTCTGGAGTCTGCTCTTCTTGGATGTGGTGAGCAAATGCTAACAAGTGACATGTCAGTCCTTTTAAGAGTTTCAGAAGCCGGGAGGTGGGGCAGTATGTATCCACATTGGTGCAAGATTTATTGATTGACTTACATATATTCCAAACCAGGGGCGAACTGACCATTTGGAAACTCGGGCACTGCCCGAGGGCCCGGGGTCAGTAGGGGGCCCCATGAGATGCCCCTGGTAACTTTTTCATAGGCTTTTTTGAGTTTGGGCAAGGACACAGGGGCCCCATAGTCCCCTATTGAGGGCCCGGGGTCAGTAGGGGGCCCCATGAGATGCCCCTGGTACCTTTTTCATAGGCTTTTTTGAGTTTGGGCAAGGAAACAGGGGTCCCATGATCCCCTATTGCCTGGGGGCCCCATGAGTTGTCAGTTCGCCCCTGTTCCAAACTAGATAAAATCCCCTCGGGAGTAACCACAGCGCATGCACGCTTGATCCCAGGTACCCAAATATGTAAGGCTAAACTATATAAACGCCTTACACATAAATGTAAGTCAATCAATAAATCTTGCACCAAAGTAGATGCATACAAATATCCGTACATCTGTGCCAGTATCCTCACCAGTTTTTTATATCATTATATGATTTTACGGATATTTGTATGCATCCACTTTGGTGCAAGATTTATTGATTGACTTACATCATGAGGGGAGCGGCAGGGCCATTGCTGACAGCAGAGGAAGCAGTGAGGGAACATCAGACCAGACCATAGTCACCTTTAAAGGGGCCTCCAGTTGATCTACTGAAAGTGTTATCTCTAAATGCGCTGATTGCGCATCTGGTGAGTGCGCAATCTTTACGCTATTGGACACATCACTGTAATACCGGATAGATCACCAGCAATTGAAGATCATTATCAGATCTTCCATACACCCATCTCTGGACATTGTTATTACTATTCCAGCACTTTATTAAGCACTATTGGACACTACACAGTGACAGAGATATATGTTGCCACTAAGTCACTTTATTTTGTTGATATATTAGCACCTTATCACTGGTCACTTTATTGAATATTCTCATATATATATATATATATATATACACACACACTTGTGTTCAAAATAATAGCAGTGTGTTGAAAAAAGTGAATAAAGCTCAAAATCCTTCTAATAACTTTTATTTCCATACACACAAATGCATTGGGAACACAACACATTCTATTCCAAATCAAAACATGAAGAAAAATATATCAAATTTGTGTTGTTCCTCTAAAAAAAATTCTTCTTTACAAACTCAAACATTCACTATATAAACTGAAAAATGTTTGAAGATTTTGCTTTCCTTTGAATCACTTAATGAATATTTCGTTGTATAAGCACTGTTTCTGAGAACTGCTGTACCTCTGTGTTGCATGGAGTCATTTGCTGCCTTCCTTCCTTAAATAAGGGCAATAATTGCCACCTGTTTTTCAAAGAATGAATGACCTCACTAATAGAACTCCACACTGCTATTATTTTGAACATGCCCCTTTCAATTAGCGATTCAATTACACAGAATCAGCAGCATGCATGTCATGACTGTTGGGTCTGTTGGATTTCTATTACTCTACTACACCTGCTAGCAGGGGCGGACTGACAACTCATGGGGCCCCCAGGCAATAGGGGATCATGGGGCCCCTGTGTCCTTGCCCAAACTCAAAAAAGCCTATGAAAAAGGTACCAGGGGCATCTCATGGGGCCCCTACTGACCCCGGGCCCTCGGGCAGTGCCCGAGTTTCCAAACGGTAAGTCCGTCCCTGCCTGCTAGTAAATTATTTGCCATGTAGAAATATAATTTCTACCAAAAACAGTGATTGATCAGGTTAGTGATGTCTGACTGCTATTATTTTGAACACAACTGTATATATATTCGTCATTTATTACATATGTGGTTACTAAATGTTGACACTTGGCATTTTTAAGGTTTTAGCGCTGCACCCATTTATATTGATGCTTTGGAGGTTTTTTTGGTACCTTTTGGTGTTTCAGCAGCTCAGTTGATTTTAGCGCTCACTTACCTCTCTGTGCTTTCTAAGCTTACACAGAGCCAAGGATTTGCCTTGACAGTGCTGACTGACTGGCCCACAGCAGACTTAAAGCAAAGCAGAGGTTTGATTTACATAGTCACAGTTGAAAACCTTTCTTTGGGCAAAACTTAAACCGCCACCCCATCTAACCCATTAAATGTTTTGTTTTTTTTGTCTGATAAGTAAGCGATGTTATGTTCCCCTAAGGGCCCTTTTCACACGTATCCATTTTTGAGCAGTTTTTCAGTTAACAAAGCAGAAGAAAAATGCATCCATTTATATCCTTTGAAACTCTTCACACTGGTCAGTTGCATTTCAGTTCCATTTTTAAAATCTTGCTTGCTGATCAAAAACTGCTCAGTGTGTAAGGGCACAAATGTAGCAAGCAGGACTTTAAAAAACGCAATAGAAACGCAACTGACCAGTGTGAACAGTTTTATAGGATTTATAGGAATGCATTTTTCATCCATTTTTTTAAACTGAAAAGTGGATCAAAAACTGATCAGTGTGAAAGGGCCCTAAGACTGCCATCCAAGTGCCTTGCTGGTGAAGCTTCCAGGTGTCGGGTATTTTAGCATGGCAGATGTGCCTGTGCTGACCGTTCATTTTTGCTAACATCACCATTGCAGGTGGTCTGGATCCTGGATCCTGCAAGGACCCTGCTGGTGGACAGCCAAGAGGGAGTGTGCACATTATTAGATTATACAGTATTTATATAGCGCTGAAAGGTTTGCTTCGCACATCAGGCAAGCAGTCAAGTGGACACTTGAAGGAACCCACCTCCTGTACACAGATAAAGAGGGAAGACTCAGGAAGGGAACATCACATGACCACAGATTTAGGTGAGTAAAAGGGACATTCAGGTAGGGTTTTTTTTTTTTTTTTTAATTGCTCTTAGTTACAGACCGGAGAGTGGCTTTAAAGAATATGCTACCGCAACATTTCATATTCCTGATATGTGCCTCTTGTACCATGTACTTGTCTTAAAAAGTGCCTTGTTCTCTTTGTATTTCTTCCTTTGTATGAAATACCTGGTGATACTGTCAGTCCCTCTGCTGTCCTATTTCATACTGACCACACTAGGCATGAGAGCACATCCATCTTAGTGTGGTCATTTTTCGGACTGTGCTGGGAGGATAGCATGCCTATCCAATGATCAGAGTTGTGCTGCCCCCTCCCCCACTGCACAGCTATTCACTGGAAAGATCAGTGTACTGCTGTTTATCCACCCCCACCTCTCTAAGCCACTTTTTCAGCAGAGAACAGAGAGAGAACAGAAATTATGCATGTTTAGCCTTTTATTTTTATTTTAAACTGAATGGATTGTTTTACAAGGAAAGGGTTCACATATACTTTAAATTGCCATTATCTAAACTGGGCACATTCATTGAACAAGGTGGAGGTTGGTAGTCCGAGTGGTACAAATAGCTTTTATCTATTAATATGGCAATGCTCTAGTTTAGAGTAGCGGTATGGAGGAAATAATGTAGACACCGCCCAACCATTCTGGTTTCTCTGGGAAAACCCCGCAATCTGACCCTAACCCTGCGATCCCACGGAGATGAGTATTGTCCCACTCCACCTGAGCTCCTTCAAGCTCTATCCCTATAGGCTGACAGAAGATGTGACTGCGGCATCGCTACCTCTGCCAGCAGTGGAGAGGAGAAATACAGCATGGCTGCCTAACCTTCATAAGAGAGGCCAGGCTGGGGAAGGCTTGTAGTATTCTAGGTGTACACTAGCTGTATTCAGTGCCATTGGCCCAAATAAATTACCCCGCTCCTGATGTCGTACCTCCATCCCCCAGGATCCAATGATAGTTCTTCAGCATTGAGGTGTAGGGCAGGGCAAGGTATCATGTGCCTACTGGCTTTTATTTTATGGACTGCTGGAGCCAGTGATGATGTGCTGCTTCCTCCACTTTGGGCAAAGGATAGAAGTTTATTAACTGCTGTGGACCTGGATGGTAGGTGAGAGCTGTCATTGCTGCAGAGTGCCCATCACTTGGACAATCTTTAAATGTTCCCATTTATACATTTAAAAAAATACACATTAGAGAGGGTTTTCTGACATGCTCTGTACTCACTTGTTCTGCTGAAGGAAGGTTGCCATTCGTCCCTATTTTTGGAGGACAGTCCGTGTTGTGAGAGTCCATCCCCAGGAAACGGGTTTCTTCGAATTTGCTCCCAGGAGTTGCCAGGTATTATAAAGCTGACCATAGATGGTTCAAATCTCGGCCAGTTCACCCAATGCAATTGTTGTACAACTTTGGTACAGCCAGGATGTCATATTCTTCATCATATCATTGCCCCCCCACTGGGAGAACAAAATGGCTCAGGGATTCCCCCATCAACACAGTCAGTGTTGGAATCTAGAGATTTTCTTCCTTGCAACCCGTGGTTTAAGGAAAGAAAATCGCGTCGTCTATGGCCAGCTTGTTTGTACAATGTAAAGTAGATGGCTTAATGTGCCACATCCCTAATTAAGGAAATCTCAATTTTCAAGGAGAAAAAATAATAGATCCTTGCATAAAGGTAAAATTTGTGAGGCATGACTAACACAAATGATAAATAAAATACAGTAAATGTTATTATCAAAATTGTTAAAGAATCTTGCGCACCTGCAGGTGAGCCCCTATCCATCTGGGCCCCCTCACAGGCTCCAGCCTTCAGCCTCATATCCTTCTCCATCTCTTTCACCCGCACTCTCCTCCTGCTCCTCCAACTCTCTTCCTTCTCTTTCTCCTCCAACTCTCCTGCTGCGTAGGCTCCATTACTTTTAAGGGTTGTCCAGGCCCTTTACCAAGCCTCCTGTTGAGGACTAGCCAGCCTCCCTCAATAATGCAGAAAAGCCACTCCTAGTTCCACCCACTTATTCTAGACCTTTCTTCAGCTCTAACCAAATTTTGCCCTCTGCTAACTATTGCACCCAGGCTGCTACTCAGCCCTAGCTAACAATTGGAGTCTAGCTACCCCTAGCTACATTAGTAATTAGATATAAACTATTACAAATTTACAGCATATTCCTAATTACCATTATGCATTTAGTAGGAAGTGAGCTATAGCAGCAGCTTTCTGGGTCTCCTTCTATAAATGTCCTGTGACAGACACCTGGATAGTAGGAATGATCAGATTAAAAAAACAACTGAATAACTCAAAAGAGTGACAACCAATTAAAACAACTAAATAAAAAAATTTTTTAAACATTTAAAAATTAAAAAAGTGACCGAATTTGAAAAGACCCTGATGAAGTCACAGGACAGTGACGTAACGTGTGGGTCTGTTAGCGGAGTAAAAACCATATCAATACATGTGTTTGAGGCCCGATTTCAACTGATGTGATGTAAGTGTTCATTTGGCATTTCTCCATTAACGTTTTTGCTTTAAAATTACCACACTATGAGAGTGCTCTCTCTTTTTCCTTTGGGGTGCATCTGAGCTGGCTGATGTTCCTGTGAAAAGGATTACCAGTTTCAACACCACTGAAATCCCTGCGGTTATACGGTGAGGAAGGCCATATTCCTGTGAACGGTGTGATTCTATCATCTTAGATATCTATTAAATTTATTAAATTAGATATCTATTAAATCTATTTAAATCTATTTAATATATTAAATTAGATATCTATTAAATTCTATCATCTTAGATATCTATTAAGGGCCCTGGGAGTGTGAGGCCTGAAAGCTGTGTGGCCCCTTGGGGTCTTGGTGTGGAGGTGAGAAGGTATGTTAGCCGGTGACGGATATATCATTCATTTCACCCAGTTGCTTTGTTCGTTTGGAGTTGGCGGTCTATTTACATGGACTTTGTGCCAATTTGATGATCACTTATGTTTATTTTGATGGTCACTTATTATTTGTTATATGTCACGTTGTTTTAAATATTTTTATTTTATTTATTTTTTCTGTCTCCTCACTCTTCAAATTATTGTCCTTAGTACTATTTATATTCGTGCAACACAATAACTCACAATCCAAAAATTATCAGATATATGCCCTTTATTCCAGATTTACCTGTTTATTGAGCTTGAAGATTGCAGTTTGATCCCAGGTTCCAGTTCCATAGGTCTAGTCTTTGTGATAAGCCTCGTGGTGTCCTCACTGCATTGGCCTGTGTGCTATGGGTTAACCATTCATTTCTATGGACTTGTCAAACAGGTGTTATCAGTTAAAGGTAGAAACAGTCAGTAGGTGTCAAAACAAATGTCTGGGTTCAACATCGGATCTACTGGGTGAAAAGTGCTGATAAATAATCTGACCAAACACACCCTGCAGTATCAGTTGTAATTAAATTAAGATGCACTGCCGATATAAAATGTTGTCTGTGAAGGGGCATAAACTAAGTAGCTCAACTCCAGTCAAATAAAAAAAAAGTTCTTTTTTGTCAGAATGGGGAAGAGGTAGCCAAATAGTGGGATGGCTCCTAAACTGAATGGTGCAAATGTGAGAGGAAGGACTGGAACTCTTCCTGGGGAAGAAACACTCTGTAAGTGGCTGTATCCAAGACTAAGCACATATACTCAAGGCGATGACTCAAATCCATCCCTGATTCCTGGACATGGAAAATTCATCTGAATCTCTGCAGATTCTTTGCTGTTCAGTGGACATGACTGACAGAATCTGTACAGACTGTTCCTTTAGCAGGAGATCATCCAGAAATTTTATTATGTGAATACCCTGGGAGCAAAACAGAGCCAGGACTTTGATGGCATCTTGGGGAAGACCCAAAGGGGTTGATTTACAAAAACATGAGAGTGCTGCAGCTCTGCATAGAAACCAATCAGCTTCCAGTTTCTTTTGTCAAAGCTTAAAGTGATATTAAAAGGCTTAAATAAAAAAAAATAAAACAAATACATCATACTTTCCTGCCGTGTGCAGTGGTTTTGCACAGAGCAGCACAGATCTTCCTCTTCTCGGGTCCCCCACCGGTGCTCCTGGTCTCTCCCTTCTGTCGGGTGCCTCCACCACAGAAAGCAGTTTGCTATGGGGGCATCTGCTGCTCTGTGTGTCCATTCACACATGGAGCCATGCCTTGGACCCACCCCCTCACTCTTCTCATTGGCTCACTGGCTGTGATTGACAGAGAAAGAGGAGAGGGAGTCATGGGATTGCAGAGACTCCAGTGCACATTGCTGGATCGAGAGGGGCTTGGGTGAGTATTGGGGGGGCCGGGGGAGCAGCTACACAGAGAATGTTTTTTACCTTTATGCATAGCATGCATGAAGGTAAAAAACATTGAGCCTTTACAACCACTTTCATTGAACAAGCTGAAGTTAGAAGTTGATTGACTACCATGCACAGCTGCACAAGATGTTGCACTCTCCAGTTTTAGTAAACCAACCCCAAGGTGTTTTGAACAGACCAAAGGGAAGGGTAACAAACTGGTCATTTTGCTGCCTGGTGGGAAAATTGAGATGTGTATGTAGGCATCTCTGATGTTCACAGAGCCCAGAAGATTCCCCTGTTGAAAAGAGGCAATGACTGTTAAGATCTTGTCAAGGCAGCAAATGGCAGGGTCCACAACTGGGACCACTCATTTTTTTAGGTAAATCCTGAAGAGGAATAAGATATTGCTGAGCAGAACGCTTAAGAGTGGTGAACGTATTTTCAGGATGCAGCTTGTCAGCTTACAACTCAGACTCCATGGTACATGCATTTTTAGAAGCCCAGGCTGGTGTCTTTTGGGTAAGTTGACACAAGCTACTCTAAGGCAAAACACAAGTCCACCACAACATTAAGGACCAAAATGGTATTCCTATGTTTAGGAGAAATATGGGCAGATTGAACGTCTTCCTGTAAGGAATCCTCAGGGAGCAAAACCGTAGCAGGGAAAAAGACACAGACTATGGAAGAGATGCTGAGGTTGCATTGAGGAGGAGATTATCAGCATTGTCACAGCAGATAAACCTCCTGAATGCCAGTCAGTACAGGACATTCCCAGCTCCCCCTATAAGTTCTGTGATTGACAGCATAGCTTTCAGTCAAAGAAATAAATGAATGGATGAAATAGAAGAGCTGTAAAGCAAGGAGTATAAGAATGCAAGAAGCACAGCTATACCTTAAATAACCCATAGCCAGGGCTTTTTTCAGCGGGAATGCGGGGGAACGCAGTTTCGGCACCTCCAGAGCCAGAATGCATGTAGTGGTGAGGTGTACTGGAAAGTCTATTGTTGTTGCTGGGGGTGTCAGTTGTTGCTGGGAGGGATCTACTATTTCAGGTGAGGTCTATTGTTGCTCACCACTGAAGAGCCTGTTTCTGCTGGCTTCTGGGAGATCAATTGTTGCTGGTGGGGGTCTGTTGTTGCTGGGGTGGATCTATTGTTATTGGGGGTGTTTTGTTGTAGAGTTTATTGTTGCTGGGTGGATCTATTGTTGCTGGCTGCAGAGGATCTATTTTACTGCTTTTTTATCATTAACATATTACTTAGCACCACAAAATGATACTTGGTTCTGTATTCTCTTAAAGGGGCAATTACTGGGAGTTGGGTAGTGGGTGAAACCAAACGATGGTGCTCTGAGGTGGGTAGGGGGCAAAGACAAGGGGTGACTGGGAAGGGAGGAGTACCTGCACCTATTCCCTGAGAAAAAAAGCCCTGCCCATAGCAACTATTTAGTGTTTAACTTCACGCTTTTACCTGGTGCAGGGATCAGAAAAATAGAATCTGCTAAATGACCATCGTGCTTCATTTTCTCCTTTGTCATAAATGCCGTTTTAATTTTTTTGTTTTTTTAATAGTTGAAGCAAGATGGCACCGATCTGGATGTTGTGGCTAGTTATGGGAGAAAATTTGAATACGCATATACCATGTGGCTTGGAAGATTCTTTGCCACTCTTGTTATCTGCCACCCAGACTATGCAAAGACCATTCTGTCCAGACAAGGTAAGAAGTTTTTTTTTTTTGTTTTCATTTTGTTTTTTGCTAATGAATTTTGATTTGTAAAAGGATAACATCTTCTGCGATAAGGATTTGGATATGTTATGTGACAGTAGGCAGTTGAAATCACCTGCTTGCGTCTTGGATGGACGATACATTTGTCCAAGGTTTAGACTATAGGGAATTTGTTCCACTGACTAGAGGGAAGTGCTGAGTCCTTCAGCACCGAGGTAATGAGCCCAGCTGAAGGTATTGGGCTCAAGGCCTTGATAAAACTTCCCAGCCTGCTTAGGGAGTTGCTCCAACCTGATCTGTGCCTGAACTGACTGGGGGAGCAACATACTATCTGAGTGCAGTGAGATAAAAGCCTGTGTGGTTAGCCTCCAACTAACAGAGACTAGGTACAGCATCAGGCTGTACCTAATGGATAGCTAGGGAAGTGATTTGTACAGTAAGTAGCCAAGTTGGCCAGGGTTTGATTTGATGTTTTCTTTTTGGTTTGACGTTTTCCTGTAAAACTGCACCCTTTTGTTTTTCACCTCCACTGTTGTTGTGCTGTGCCCGTGTTTTTATGTGTTGTGCACCCATCCAGGGGGTCACACACACCCGCTGCTGAGTGAACCCCGTTAGTTAATATAGGTTTTGAAAAAGCTAGTGGCAATGATGTTTACTACTTTGAGTTACTTCTCCAGAGCAAGTATGCAGCAAGTGAGAATGGAACTCCCAAACTTCATAATTGTCAGTCACTCAGAAAGTGTTAAAGCCATTGGCTCAGAATGGCAGGCAACTAGCATTTTCAGGAGAGGGCAATGATGACAGTCTGGATACATCTGTCACTACAAATTTCCTTTAGAGAGGATCAGTGCTGACCACTTCTACAGATTCAGAACCTCTGTTGTATTTTTATTGCTGCCTATGACCTAATTGATGAAAGGCACCAGGTCAAATTAATGAAAATATAAAACTGTTTTTACCAATTAGTAGGTGTAGGATGGGAATTTCACAATGGGGACACTTATTTCAACAATCTGTCAAAGATACGATTAACCCTTACCACCCCCTTACCTTCAAGCCAAGAGAGAGCAACAATAAATGCCAGCATAGGTCCAATCTCTTCTCCACTCTATCAAAAACCAAGAAGAAAACTTTTGGCTGGAGTTCCGTAGGTTTCTAGGATTTGTTGTGTGTTGTATGCATGTATACCTCCCTATGCTATTAGACACATTTGCAGCATTTACTGTTTTAGAATGTGTGTTTTAAGATAGTCAGGTTGCTAAGCTTGATGCCCAACCTTCCTCAGTCTTCTGAATAGGCTTGGCATTAGTAGCAGTGATGGGTCATAAAGTTCAAAGTCAGGCTCTTTATTTCAGTGTGGCAACCCCATCCCCATGTGTAGATAAAAGAAAAATTAGCAGATCTGGCTGCAATACTCAACTATAATCTGGCGATGCTCTCCACATCACACTTTTTTTTTTTTCTTTTTTTTTTTGTGTGCCACAAAATGTCCCTGCTGAATATAGTTAGCATCATTCACCCTGGAAGAGTAAACCTGAAAGGTTAAACTGCTTCTCATCCAAATTTATTGAGAGACCATGTATCTTTTTAAGAGACCTAAGACTGAATATTTTTTCCCTGTTGCTAGAATCACCATTTAGACATTTGTATATTGCGATCATATCTCCTCTCAAGCATCTCTTCTCCAGGGAGATAAAATGTAATGTTTGTAGTTGTTCCTCATAACTGAGGTTCCCAAGCCCCCTTTTTAGCTTTATTTCCCTTCTCTGGACTTTCTCCAGTTCCAACATATCCTGCCTGAAGATGGGTGACCAGAACTGGATGGCATACTCAAGATGTGTCTCGGACTAGAGTTATGTAATGTGGAAGAATTATAGTTTTATCTCTTAAGTAAATATTCAAATAGGCTTGCTGCAGCTTGGCATTGCATGCTATTGCTGAATTTGTCATCTGCTAGGACCCCCAGATCCTGATCCATCCTACATTCTCCTAGTCTTTCTCTCCCTTTGAATAACTAGCATTCATATTAGCCTTCATTAGAATTACTTTATATTTTTCAATATTAAACCTGATTTGCCATGTCGTTGACCACCCCTTTGTTTTATCGAGATCTTCTTGCAAAGCTACTACATCATGTTATGAAGTCATTACCCTGTTTAGCTTTGTATTATCAGCAAACGCAGAGCTTGAACTATGTATACACAACCTCAATATCATTTATGAACAAGTTAAACAGAATTGGTACTAGGACAGAGCATTGGGGTACCCCACCTACAACTCCAGACCATTAAGAGGGTACACTATTTATCACCATCCTCTGAATGAGCTCCTATAACTAGCTTTCTATCCAGATACATACTCTTGTCAATACCAACACATCTTAGTATGTAAATTAAGTGTTTATGGGGTACTGTCAAATGCTTTAGCAAAATTCAGATATAACACATCCACAGGACTCTATCAACAACTCACCTGCTCATAGAATGTTAACAGGTTGGTCTGCCAAGACCTATCTTATAAATTCATGCTAGTTACTACTAATTACACTATTTTTATCATCAAATTCTTGGATGTGGTCCCTTAACATCCCCTCCAGTATTTTACATACTATTGATATTAGGCTTACTGGTCTGCAGTTGCCAGATATATATCTTGGCCCCTTTTTGAATATTGGTACCACATTAGCTTTTTGCCAATCAGCTGGTACCATTCCATTTACTAAGTTGTCTTTAAACTTTAGGAATAACTGTCTGACTAAAACCTTGCTAAGTTGTTTGAGGACCCTTGGGCGTAAACCATTTGGTCCTGGTGATTTACTCAAATTAAATTGTTTGAGTGGTTTTTTTTTTTTTTTTTTTTTAACACTGGCTTCTGTTAGTCATATTGGTACATTCTGTGCTGTGTTACTAATGTAGCACCCTCCTAGATAGCTAGGGGGAGCTAGAGTGCAATTTATAGTTAGGGGGGCTGAGTAGCAGCCTGGGTATAATAGTGAGGACCATCTGTGCAACAGGGAAGGAGTGGAGCAGCAGAAGGCCTGTGAGTAGCCACCAACCCACCAGCTTGCAGGCAGAGGAATGAGTGAGTTGACCGACATTCCCTGGGTCAGTAAGGGGAAGAACACTCTAGTGGGAAACTGGATTAGCTTTCTACCCAGGACTGTCTTGCATTTAAAGTGACTTGCACTGGATCCTCTGCCCAGGGATTCCTTCAGATAGCTGGATAGAAGAGTATCTTGGGTCTGGAATGATACACCAGGAGAAGCTGGGTAGCTCTCCATGAAGAGGATCCTTCTACAAAGTTTCAGGAAGATTGTCCTCAGTTGCCATTCCCTTGGGCATCCCATACACCCCTTACCCCATCCAAGTTATTCATCCCCTTATAATATAAAAAAACCAAGCTCAAGGACTGGTTACTGTCTCCTGGATGCAAGTTGGAGTGGAAAATGCTTGTTGCCTGGCTGTGCAGGACTATAGAAGACCCAGACCTCAGTGACTGCTAAGGGAGTAGTGCTACACTAAGTATGTATTTAGCATTCTCCTTTTCACTTGTAGCCAACTTCCTATGATCATGCTTTATGCCAATGTGGTCTGACATCACCTTTTTACTATTGATATATGTAAAACATTTTTGGGGACTTTTTTTTTTTACTCTCCTCTGCAATGTGTCTCTTGTGGTCTATTTATCTGTCTTGGTCACACTCTTACTATTTAATTGAATTCTTTATATTGCTTGCATGCTGACGGTGACCCTTCAGCCTTATATTTTTTAAAGGACAGTGTTTTCTCTTTAATATGCCTTTTTACACTAGAATTTAGCCACCCAGGTTTAGCTGCTAGTTCTAGTGTTGCCCATTGGAATGCACTGGTTAATGCTGTTATTTAATATGTCCTTAAAGTACTCCAATTTTTCCTCAGCATTCTGTTTCTAGAGCTTTAACACATTTAATGTCCTGTAGTATATATCGCAGCTTAGTAAAGTTGGCTCTTCTGAAATTTTGTGTTCTTGTTCTGCCCTCCTGTCTCCTTTTTCCTACGATTTACGGTGAACATAATTGCTCTGTGATATCTGTTTCCCAAGTTATCCCTTACTTCCACATCTGCAATCAGCTCCGTGTTGTTTGCAATTAGTAGGTCAAGCATAGCATCATTTCTAGTCGGGGCATCTACCCACTGACACAAACTGATGAGCCTTAAAAAAGTGAGTGGTTCCGCCTGCCCAGTCAATATCTGAAATATATCAAAACCTGAAATCTCCCATAATAATATGGCCCTGTCTTGCTGCTATTTCTAACTGTGAGAGGAAATTGGTCTCCTCTTCGTTTAGGCTAGGGGGCCTGTAGCATACATGCACAATTAACTTTCTGTGTGTTTCTTCTATTTAACGCTCCAGTGACAAGCATTCCACCTACTTTCTTGCCTTGTTAGCAATGGCATCCCTCATATTCATAAGCAAAACCTCCCCCCCCCCCTTCTTCCTACCCTGTCCCTCTGCTAGAGAGAGTACCCCTGGACAGTTGCAAATCAATCATGTGAGCTGTCAAACCAGATTTCTGACATTCCCACAAAGTCAAAACCGTCCTCATGTATCAGCAGTTCAAGTTCTTCCATTTGCTAACTAAACTAGCATTTGTGAACATGCCTTTTAATTTTGTACTGGCACATATTATTTTCTCCTCATTTGATCTAGGGCTGTACTAGGATTCTACCAGTCTACATGCATTGGTCCTGGGTAGTCTAGTTACACTACCATTTTTATCCACCCCAGCACCCTCTGACCTTTGTCCACTGTCTGGTATATCTTCCTCTGATCACTTCCCCTCTCCACCTAGTTTAAAAGTTCCTCCAACATGTTGACCATCTTCTCCTTCAACAGAGCTGCACACTCTTCTTAAGTGGAATTTGTCCATGCTATAGAGCCAGCAACCAACCCAAATGTCAGCTCAGTTCTCCAACATTTTTTCCTGCACCAGTTCCTCAGTCATTTGTTAAGTTTCCTAAGCTCTTGCTGCCTCTGTGGTGTAGCTTGAAGTACAGGCAGTATTCCTGGGAATACTGCCCTGGAAGTAATGTTCTTTAATATAGCTCCTAAGTCCCTAAAGTCATTTTTTAGGATACTCCATCTGCCTCTAAATTCGTTGTTGGTCTTCTGCTGATTGAGATTGGATTATACATTTTCTCCCAGCCATTGTGATCCCCTCTTTTCTCTTTTTCTGACTTTTGCATTATCTTTTTATGATTTGCATACTCTCCTCTTAAGGAATATTATTGCTTACACTAGATCAGCAATGGGCAAACTACGGCCCGGCGGACCTGTTAATCCGGCCCGCGGAGCTAGGCTCCCGCTAGGCTCCTCTCACAGTCCGCCCTGAAGACCGGTGTAGCATGAAAATCTGTCTCCTATGAGGATCTGTCCCCCTCGACGTATCTGCGCATGTGCCGGAGATCGCCGATCGGCTGCTAATGCCTGAAACTGTCACATGCGCAGATACGTCGAGGGGGACAGATCCTCATAGGAGACAGATTTTCATGCTACATCGGAACGGCGCGGGAACACGGCGAGAGGAACGCGCGGAGCAAAGGTAAGTGAATTGACACAGGGGGGACTTGGGGACTTAAGTCAAAAAGTTTGCCCACCCCTGCACTAGATTGTTGCTCTTTATGGGCTGAATGAAGAAAGGGAACATGCTTCATACTCTAACAGATTCAGCTTTTCATAGGCCTTGTTAAACTCTTGTTGGCCTCCAGATAGCACTGAACACTACATACTTGGAGATGTAGTTTTTTCAGCTGCTGTTGATATAAGCTCTATATAAGTAAGGGTTACTGATAACAGACATGCATATTACCCTTCTATCTTCTTGTATGTTGTTCATTGTAATGACCACTTTCATTTATTGAAGTGGTTGTTTCTGCTTTGTGGAAATTATCTCTTTGGAGCACTTTTTCTATTGCACTGCTCAAAAGCTTAAAAAACAATCTGAAATATAAATTTGATACCAATATGTACCATGACAACTGAGTCCTTGCCAGCCCCACCCAACAATCTCTCCAACATACTGTGTGGCAAGCCCAATTTTATCACAGATTGCTCTATCTGTCTGTCTAATAATTGAGTCCCCTACCACCAGTATTTGTCTATCCTTTTTTGTAACCTAACCTCCATCCTCACTGGAGGATTGGCAGCAAGGGAAGGTACTCTACTTCAGCAATGCCACTCCTGAACTGATATCCCCAACATCACACAACCGGGTGTATGTAGTTTCTGCACTTCCATATCACCTCCCTTCTCTATACTGGCCTCTGCCAATACCTGATGGGTACAGTCCAAACTCCCTTTCAGGTTGATGAAGCTTTACAGTGGTGCCAATTGACTGCTTAGATTTAGGATCTGGGTTTCCAAGGAAAGAACTTGCTCACATTTTGTTCAAGGAACATGGTGCAGGATGTGCACCACTCCCACTGGACATATCACCCACTACCTTAATAGGGATAATCCAGGAAAAAGTAGGAATTATATATGGGCAGCACAGTGGCTAAATGATTAGCACTTCTGCCTGGCAGCACTAGGGTTGCCGGTTCGAATCCCAACTATAGCACCACCTTCCTGGAGTTTGCATGTTCTCCCTGTGCTTGTTGGGGTTTCCTCTGGGTACTCCAGTTTCCTTCCACACACCAAAGACCTGCTGGTAGGTTAATTGGCTCCTGTCTAAATTGGCCCTAGTATGTGTATCTATAAATGGAAGTTAGGGACCTTAGATTGTACACCCCTTGAGGGTTAGGGACTGATGTGAATGTACAATATATATGTAAAGTGCTGCGTAAATTGACGGCGCTATATAAGTACCTGAAATAAATAAATATTTTATATAATTTATTGTTAGCTTTACTTGCTAAGTTTATTCTGAGCATTAGTTCTTTTTTTTCCCTTACTGTTTGTGAGCTCCTGCTCACTGATCACACGGCCCCTGATGATCTGTCCTTCTGCTCACACTCGCATATCACACAGGCCCTAAAGACCTCTCCTCCTGCTTGTGCTCCCCATTCACACAGCCTCCTCCTGTTCTCACTCAGCAGCATTCTGTGAGTTTTCCACTTGGAAGTAGTTAATGAGACTGCCTCTGCAGTGTAGTCAGCAGGGAGGCTTGAAACTGTTGTGCATGTGCCAAAATGTTTGCTACGTGTAAAGGAGAGTGGTGACTTATTGGTATGGAATATACACAATAAATATATAAATGGCATGGATTCAGCAGCTGCCCGTCAATAGCAGGACATGTGGTATAAGACTCTCCCTCTCTATATCATCCCTCTAGAGTTTTCAACCCAATCCTCCAGAGACAGAAAGTGATGTACATAAATAACTCTGTGGCATCAAAGAGCTATTACACCTAAAAGTAAATATTTATTATATTTCAGCTTATCAGTTCTCAGACGTGATGGCTGCATTAGTTTTCTTTTTTAGGCTTTCTTCTATTTTCATCTGGTGATCCAACCAGTAAGTCTGTTGTTTTGCAAAAGAACAAGCTTTCTTGCAGTTACAGAATGAGACAAATCATTTAACACTGGCAGGGGTGCTTACAGTGATCAGTTTTTATTTATGTATGTAAAAAATACATTTAAAAACTGCCTATAAAGTGATAGTCAAGGTTTGGCTTCAATTTGTTAGTGTATTTAAATCTGCTAATACATCTAACCCTTCCCCCCCCCCCAGACTGACAATGCTGCTGTCCAAAGGTGGCCCCTGTGCTCACAGATCCACAGTGGGGGCCCTCTAATATAGGAGGTGTGTTAATGGTCAGATCACCAGATGAAAGCAAATGGGGGAAATAAAACTAAAAAAACGAATGCACCCACCACATCTAATGATTGGTAAACTGCAATATATTACATTTTTTATTTAATACCGCTTTAAGTAACACAGCCACTTATAAATACAGACAACAGAGGGTAGCAGATCCCTGCAATATTAGAAAAAAACGTGGATCTAGGAAGAACCTGGAAAGCCATAAAATATTCAACTCCAGTTTCCTGTTGCCCTATTTTTAGGTTCTGCCATCTTGTACCCTAAATAAGGGGGAAGGGGGTTAAACATTACAGCACTCTTAATGAACTATCACGTTCTCTTTCTTACAGATCCAAAGGACAACTTTGCCTATCACTTCATCACCCCATGGATTGGTATGTCACAACTTTCCTATCAATTAGTGCTCATTTGCTCCTCCTGTCACTTTCTATCACTTCCCCATCAGTTCATTCCTGCTTATTGGCAGGTGACACTTTCATGTTTGTAGGCAGGTTGCCTACTGTAGTATTTCTAGGTTTGGCTGCCGTAGCCAGGGAAAGGGGTTAATGCTTTATGCTGCCTTCTCCAGGCTTTTCTGGGTCCACCCCCCCCCCGCCTCCAGTTTGTGAGTTTATAAAAGAGAAAAGGGTTCAGATCCAGGGAGTCTCGGGGGGTTTAAAGAGTTTCAAGTCTGGAGAGTCTTCAGAGAGTTGCCTAAGCCTCCTATTGAACCCTTCTTGAATAGCCATCCTACTGCTACCCTGTACTGGGGCCATTGGGACTTGCAGTCCGCCCTGAAAGACACTGATTCATCGGGACACCATCATCATGGACAAGCTCCACCTTGGATTTACCACTTCTAGACTCCACTTAAGAAGGTATGCTGGGGCAGCCACAGTTAGGGTTATTTAGGAGAGAGACTTTTTGCCTGTTAAACTGTATTGCTGAGTTTTATCAGTAAAGTTATGAAATGTTGTTCTGCCTCATCTGACGTTATTCTAAAGGGGTGTGTTAAAGTAACCTGCACAATACATAGAAACAATCACAAACCCATCCCGGCCTTCAAGTTGCAATGTCCAATAGTCTGTGGAGATGGGGGGGAGCAGATGGAATGAAATTCCCAAAAGATCTTGCATCTACCAATAGACCCGGGAAGATCCAGAAACGGCTTGAAAAAAACAAAAGAACAGCAGTGCAGCATCTCCGTCAGCAATACATGTAGTTTTATTGAGCAATTAAAAAATAGTACACTGACCTGTAAAATTCCTGTCAAAGAGCTCTGGTGGAGATCACACATTTGGAATTGCTTCTATGTTGTGAAGGAGATGACCATTTAGAAGCCCTCAGCCGGAATGAGGAAAGAGTGAGCTTGTCAGCTGTCAAACTCCTCGAAGGGTCGAAACCGCTGACACTGCCTCCTGGATCTCCATACAGTGTAAACTCTTGACAAACCGCTCTGGTGCAGATTGCAACATAGAAGCAATTCTAAGTGCATGAAGTGGGTGATCATTTAGAATCCCTCAGCCAGCATAGTGAAGGAGTGAGTTTGACAGCTAATAGCCAGCACCGCTGACACTGTCTTGTGGATCTCCAAACAATGTAGAAAGAGAGGAGGGGGAGGGCAAGGAGGGGGCGGCAACGCGTTTCAAAGGACACACCTTCTCTGCCAAAACCTGCCCCTGGTGATAGTATGATGATTTAAATAGGATCTGATCAGCAGATAATAGCTATGTATGCCATCAGTGTAATAAATGGATACTAGGGGGTTTATTTAGTAAAACTGGTTCACTCAGAATCTCGTGCACTTCTGCATGGAAACCAACCAGCTTCCAGGTTTTATTGCTAAAGCTTAACTGAACAAGCTGAGGTTAGAAGCTGATTGGCTACCATGCACAGCCGCACCAGATTCTGAATGAACAAGCTTTAGTAAATCTCCCCCTAGGGGTCGCAATGAGATATACATTGAGCTAATCAATAAAACGTGCTAAAAATTATTAAAAATTAGGGGAACTGTACTAAATAGCATCCCCAAACATTGTTTCAAATTATAAAAAATTTATCAATAGATTATGCACCATATTAAGCAAAAATGAATCATAAAAATAAATTTTAAATAAGACGAAAAATTAAATTAATAAAAGAAAATTAAAGGGATTATTTTAAAGAAGAGAACTTCTTTAAAATTATCCCTTTTAATTTTCTTTTATTAATCGGAGGCAGAGAAAGTGAAATACATTGATCTTTTCAGTGATTGGCTGTACAGGGGGGAAGGGGGATTGGGGACATGTCAGCACAAGTCTTGGCCATTGGAGAACTGGCAGGCTTTTCTCCCAGCACATCCAGGAAACTAACCACGTTGGGATGGATGTGATTCTATGTCTAGCATGGTCAGTTTGAAATAGGAAGGCAGGGGTACTGGCAGGATCACCAGGTATTCACATAAAGGAAGACACACAAGTAGAACAGGATACATTTAAACACAAGTACATTGTGCAACGTATTAGGAATATGAATGGTTGGAGTAACATACACTTTAAGGAGCCAGTGGAATATTCAACCCAATCTAGTCTGAAATTTCAGTCTGGTATCCATGTACCATGTAATATTCTGGTTGTTAGGCATTTTTTTGCTTTGATCCTTCTACTGTGCTCTTGATATGCAGGGAAAGGGTTATTGGTATTATCTGGTGCAAAGTGGTTCCAGCACCGCAAGCTGCTGACCCCGGGTTTCCATTATGATGTTCTGAAGCCATATGTGAGACTGATGTCAGACTGCGCTAATGTGATGCTGGTAAGGAGGAATCGGTGCTGAAATGCGGAATGGTCTTGTAGAGAATGAGCAAGTGTGTAGAATGGAGAAGGGATAGAACTTAGAATGTTTTTATTGCTGTGTATCTTCCTGTTCTGGTGACAAAAGCACCTCCTATTTCTTGTCCTAGAATCACAGGGACAGGAAGTGAGGGAAACTGACAGAAGAATATGCTTTTCCATCCTACTCTATCCAGAAAAAAGGCTGGATTTAGTCTCTAAGTAGAATTAAAGCCATAGATGAAGTAAGGAATGGATATAATCCCTGTCAGTTTTTTTAGCCATCTGTGTCCCAGAAATGTCCCTTCCTGTTATGCCCCATAGCCAAAAGAGAAAATCACTCCAAAGAGGGAATCACTGGGGTCTCCAGCAGAGACAGCTCCAGACAAGTTTTTGGATGTTGCTATGTTGGTGCTGAAAGGTTAAGTGGGGGTGCTAATTGCTGTCTTTTGGGGGTGGCAAAAAGTGAGTGTGGCCAAAGGTGGGTGTGACCAGAATGTGGGTGTTTTTCATGGTCTATCCCATTATATAGACAAAAGAGGGGCTTGGGGCACAATACACAGTTTTCTGGAGTAAAATAAACCCAAATCGGACCAGCAATGATACCCCCTTAATAAGTGTGAGGGTAAACAATAACCCCAGCATGTGTAAAGGCCAGAACAGCATATTAATTAACCCCCGGAATGGAACAAAAACATCCAGCCTGGTACAATTATTAGCCCCAAGCACAGAACAATAATTTATCCCCAGCATGACACAATTAACACTCAGCATGGAAAAATACACCCCCAGCATTGCAATTAACTTCCAACAATGCACAATAATTAACCACTTAGCATGGCACAACAATTAAATCCCAGCAGGGCACAATAATAAAGCCCAGAATGGCACAGTAACTCCTAGCACAGCAATAAACCCCCAGGATTGTACATTATTAGCCCCCAAAACTACACAATAATTAACCTCCAGGAGTATAGCAGTCAGTGTGCCCCCTTCAGTATGTAGTGGAGCAGTGAGCAGTATGTAGTGAGGGCATTGAGAAGTATACAGAGGGGGCAGTGAGCAGTGTGTGGCAGAGGCAGTGAGCAGTATGCAGTGGAGCAGTGAGCTGTATGCAAAGGGGGCAGAGAGCAGTATGTAGTGGGGGCAGTATGCAGGAGGTAGTGGGGCCGCGAGCAGTATGTAGTGGGGCAGTATATTTAAGCAGTATAAACAATCTAACACATTAGCAATACTCAGAGTAAATGCACTTCTGGCTTTACAATTAAATTCTAAAGTAACAAAATATGAGTATTACTAGGATGATAAAAGACCTGGGGCACCCTGGGATAAAACAGAAAAATAAGTTCCGCGGTATGCGTAGCACGCCACAGTGATTAGTATACATGGCCAGATTTTGGCTAACAGTGGGAGGAGCTTAAAGGGGATTAGTAACAGAATCTGTGCCTAGTCACTATATACACTGCACACATATAATGGTACTTGTACCCACAAAATATTCCTAATTGCTGTACCACTGACTTCCTCCTTACACCAGAGGCCCCAGTGTTCCCCCTTACATCAGTCTACAGGGTTCCCCTTTACAGTGCAAGAGGGAACTCTGCGGACCCTGATGTAAAAGGAAACGCTGTGGGCACTAAGTTAAAGGAGAACACTGCGGAAAAATGGGGGGCTAGAAATATTTTTGGGGGTGCTATAGCACCCATCTACCACCCCTAGTCTCCAGCACTAGTGTCCCTATTGGAAGACTTTCTTGCTGTTCCTGTTCTGTTGGCAAAACCAAACTTGGTATTTTCTTTCACTTTCACTCTGTGATAGAGATATACAAGTCAAATGGAGAGAGTGAATCTCTGAAATGGTGACACGGACAGCAATAAAAACAAGTGTTCTAATCCGTTTCCACTCTATTCAAAATGAAACAAAAAAAAGTTTTGCATTTTAGTTATACTTTAATAAATGATGGCATTAAATTACTATTTCTTGTTTTATCTTCATTAGGACAAATGGGAACATCTGGTCTCAGAGAAGAAATCTGTAGAGCTGTTCCATCATGTCAGCCTCATGACGCTGGACACCATCATGAAGTGTGCCTTCAGTTACCAAAGCAACTGCCAGAATGACAGGTCAGTACTTTCACAGAGGTACTAAAATATATTTTGGCTTATTGCTATTAGGACACCTGGTGGCTGAAAGAGATTGCTGCATGTCATAGACTGGTCTCATATTTTGTCCCCTTACAGTGAAAGTGAATACATCAAGGCTGTCTATGAGATGTCCTATTTGGTGGATTATCGATTCCGAACTTTCCCATACCATAGTGATCTCATCTTCAACCTGAGCCCCCATGGATACCGCTTCCGGAGGGCACAAAGACTAGCTCATGCACACACAGGTAAGCAGGGTCATAGATAAGGGGGAAATGAGCGGTCCAAACATTCTCTCAGCATGGTTGCCAACCATCAGAAAAATGAAACATTTCCCTGTTTCTAAAAGTTTGTTTCTTAGCAGTCCATAAAAATATCCCTCGTTCTTGTCAGCTGCCATCTGCACATGCAGGAGGTCAGAGACTTTTCAAGTCCTCCCTAACCCTCCCTCTCTATGCTTCTCTTCTTATGAGACTCACTGCATCCGGCTGTTTTCTCCCAATTCTCGAGGATTGCAGTGATCTATCGGCCTCCTGGACGGGTGTCCCACTTTCTTGATGATTTCTCCACCTGGCTACCCTACTTTCTCTCCTCTGAACTACCCACTATCATTCTCGGAGATTTTAACATCCCTATTAATGACAACAACCCGGCTACATCCCAACTCTTCAACCTAACCTCATCTTTTGCATTAGCACAGTGTATACAGTCCTCCACTCACTCTGATGGGAATACATTAGACCTTGTTTTCTCCCATCTTTGCACTCCCTACAACCTCACAAACACCCCCTTTCCTCTCTCTGATCACAATCCCATCACCTTCACAGTGTCCTCGTCTTCAAACACCTATTCCTCCAAGCAGCAAACAATTACCCGCAGAAACCTTCACAACTTGAACCCTGCTCCTTTCCACTCTGCCTCTGACCAAATAATCATCTAATAATAGTATGAATTTCTACAAAATGTGTTTAAGGACTTTTGATTGAATACCAATTTTGACGCTGAGCAATTGTTCATATCTTAGCTTCCTAGGGGGGAAGTAGTACCTTGGCGACCGTGTACTTTATTTGAATTTGTTTATTGATTTATCTGTATTTGATGAGTAGTTATTGAGATTTGTCCTGGTTTTGGATCTTATATACAATCAAATATACTTATAGCTTCATTTGAATTCCCTCTGAATTTATCTTTTTTTTTTGTTCTAAGGGTATGATATATTAACATTTCAGACTTGTGTTAAGTGACAGTAACAGCATAATATACTGTATGTTATGACATCATGATGTTCGCTTAGTTGAACCAATGTTTTTCCAATACAGATAATGTTATCAAGCAGCGGAAAGAATCTCTTAAACAGGACAATGAGCTGGAGAAGGTCAAGCAGAAGAGACACCTGGACTTTCTTGACATTCTTCTCTATGCCAAGGTACCAAATCCAAGCTGAAAAGACTGATTACATAGAAATTATTTTCATTGGTGCATGCAGAAAAGATTTCAACAACACCGGGGATACATATGTAAACTTTTAACAGATTATCAAAAGCGAGTTCTTTCAGAGCAAGCCTTTACTAAGAGAAACGTGAGATGCCTGTTGTCATTCTGCAAGTACCAGTTTCCTGACTATATTGCTGGCCCCCTTGCTTCAAACCTTTGTGTCACTGACTTGGAACATGTATGCACATTAGGACATCTGTCTTTGCTAAACTGCATTCTTGTTCTGGGGTCAATGTCTCAGGATATACTGTATGGAACATGTTTAATTCTTTAAAAAAATAACACCGCTTGGCGTGAGTGATGACGTCACATCCTACACTCTGTCCGACGCATTTCGTATTTGTTAAACACTGTTATGCTGCTTTTGTTTATGAGTATGTTTTAATCGAATAAACCCGGATTTGGTATTTTGGTTTATACTATGTGGAATCTTCTTCTTTCCTTCATTATGGCCTTCCTATAAATTGTGTGGAGTTACCTGTGAGGCTGAGGAGGATTGATCTTGAAGGGCTCATTAGCATCCAAAATATGATCTTTTCTGTGGCAAACATGTTTGACCTCCTGTGATGACTTGTCATATTATTCTGGTAATATGAATTTTCTGGTAATAGGCTTGATATCTATGTTGGTGGAGGAGATCATCATCTAATTTGTCATGCACACGGATTTGGCTTTGAAATTTTATATTTATTCCTGTGGAAATGGACTTTTTCACTATTGTTAACTATTTCAAGTTTCACATTTGATTTATTGCACTGGTCACTCATTATACTTTGCTGTTCAATATTTGAATGGTTATATAAATGTCCTGAGTGGATATTAGCTCTTAAAAAGGTAGTGCAACACTTATGAGTTTATTATTGTTAGATCTCTTGTGTGTGGGTATTGTTGCTGTACTTGCTGATTATTATTAATATTATTATTATTTCAGAATTATAATTTGACACTGAGTACGGAGTTAACATGTTTCCACTATAGTGTATTATAACTAGAGGTCAACATAACAGTCAGATAACAAGCATTTGGGAGCCTGCATTTGCCTTTCTTCCCAGGAATCCTATATCCATACTAACCATAATTTTGTTGTCTCCTGTACCATATGACAGCTAACAATAGACATTAGCAATAAGCTGCACATCAAAGTGATGTAGATACAAAAATTCCCAATTTGTGTTCAGTTTTGAGAACTTTACATTTCCCATATTGATAGAATATGCAATAAAAGGTGCTCATTCACATACTGTAATGCATATATGTATTTTTCAAGTTTTGGGGTATACCAGTCCTCACACTAAGGCCATCATGCTTACCATGCACAAATATTTTGGACATTTTTAATTACTTATCTGTATAAAGGGTTTCTTAAAGCCTCATAAAGTAAAAACACACATGTATTTAATTTGCTTTGTGTGGTCTCCTTGGAGATTTACCCTTTGCTTCCTTTTAATGTCTTGATGTTAATGTTGTCACTTAGGAAATAAGGACAAATCTCTTCAGCAGATACAAAAAGAGCAAGCAGAGCTTTCCTAACTATCCAAAAAAGTGACATGCATATGCTTTGTGAGCAAAATGGCACTTTAAAGTGGAACTTTACCCATAACAACTTGATAAAAAAAAATAAGCAAGGCACATATATTCCACATGAATAAATATGCTACCAAAATTATTGTGTACTATAAATTGCCACCAGCAATGCTCCTGTTGCTCCTTGCTGGAGGCTACATTTTGCTGAAGACCAGAGCCCCTGAACAGCAGTAAATCTTTAGGCTGGCAGCAGATCAGCCTTTGCAAATTCAGCACAGTGCCTAAAAATAGAGAGCAACTGAGCATGTGCAGAGCAGGGTGAGACAGTGTATTACTGGACTATAATCCAGTATAAGTACCTTATTTTAATATTTTATATAGCTATACCTGCAAAAGGGGCCAATATGAAGTGATCTAGTGGGACCTAATTTCCTGACTAAAGTTTCACAGTCTAAATATCTGTTGGACTTTAATATATAACTTCACTTTTTAATATATAATTTCTTCTTAATTCAAAATTTAAAGGCAACCGTTGAGGGCAGAGATTTAAAAGAAGCCTTTTCTGATCCATCTGATCATTTCTTTGTGGAGCCTCTGTAGAGTAGAGTAGAACTTTTGACTTGTATTGTTTGTTTGACATACTTTGTTGGAAGGTTTGCTAATATATTCTATTTTAAAACCATCAGGATGAGAATGGTCAGGGCCTGTCGGATGAGGACCTGCGTGCCGAGGTGGACACATTCATGTTTGAGGGACACGATACAACAGCTAGCGGGGTCTCCTGGACATTATATTGTATGGCTACATACCCTGAACACCAGGACAAATGTCGGGAGGAGATCAGAGCGCTCTTGGGAAGTCGGAACATTTTGGAATGGTGAGAACATGTTATCTCAATGTCCTTTTTAATATGATGGCCTTCTAAAAACTTTCTGTTCAGTAATAATGGCTAAATCCAATCCATAGCTAAATAGCAGTTCTGTATGGATGCTTGATAGTAAAAATTTCCGATGTCTACCAGCTTTCCTGAATTCCAGATCTAAGGAGCTAGTTGGTGGTTAAAGTGATTCTAAAGGCATATTTTAAAAAAAAACAAAAAACATATTTATACTTACCTGCTGTGTTCAGTGGTTTTGCACAGAGCAGCTCCAATCCTCCTCATTTCAGGGCCCCTGCTGGCGCTCCTGGCCTCTCCCTTCTGTCGGGTGCCCCCACATCAAGCAGCTTGCTATGGGGGCACTTGCCGCTCCGTGTGTCCATTCACACATGGAGCTGTAACTTGCCCCCCCCCCACTTCTCATTTGCTCAATGGCTGTGATTGACAGCAGTGGGAGCCAATGGCTCCTGCTTCTGTCTCAGCCAATGAGGAGAGGGAGTCCTGGGGTAGCCGAGGCTCTTGTGCTCATCGCCGCATCGAGAGGGGGTTTTGATGTGTATTAGGGGGGCTGTGGGGAATGCTGCACAGAGAAGCTAAAAATAATGCATGAAGGTACAAAAAACCTCAAGCCTTTAGAACCACTTTTAACCCACTGGTGTCCATGCTCAACAATCAGTTTTGGTTGGTCTGAGCCTTTAAGTGGTAATAATGAATGAGAAGTAGGGATTAAAACTGCATCCTGCCTTAATCATGTTAGGATGTGACCAAAAAAGAAGGTATTGTGTATGACCATACAGTGTCAGTAATAATATTAACCGCTTCCCGACCTCACTATAGAAGAAATGCTGCTACAGGGCGGCACGGATGCACAAAATCACGTATACTGTATATATGTGGACACAGGAACAGCTCCCACCGAAATCATACAAACGATCAAACACAGTTTAAGGGGTCTTCAAATGGCTCAAAAAGAAGTCAAAGATAGAACTTCCATAGTGAAGTAATTAGATAATTATTATAATTATTTAAAAAATTAAAAAACAGCCAAATGGCTACTCACATAAAAACAAGGGTCACAGACCCAGCAGGCATGTACTGTGTAACCCACAGTCAGGTGTACATACAAGGAGTCCCAAGATGGCGATTACCGTCCAAACGTAATGACATCACCACGCTCTATTCCTACCAGTTATGTCACGCTAACACGTGACTTCTTCAGGGCTATAGAGCTGGTGACCACGAACACCTTTTATAGGAAGTCCGCACCTGAATTGGATCATTAAGCAGAGCACAGCGGCCATTTTCCCATGGATTTTCCACATATACAAGGAGCATTTAAAACTGCATGATAATGATCTCAAATGATTGCAATATTTGGACAGACTCTGACCCTATGGTCATACTGCATACATAACCCTTAATTTACATATTTATATGGATGAATATATATGATTGAAAAGAACCACATGAATACATAGATTATAGCAGCCATTTTCCCATAGATTATGTTTTCATCTATGTCATTTGGCTGGTTTTTAAATGTTTAAATATCTAATTACTACACTAAGGAAGTTCTATCTGTGACTTCTTTTTTGAGCCATTTGAAGACCCCTTAAAGATGTGTTTGATCGTTTATATGATTTCGGTGGGAGCTGTTCCTGTGTCCACTTAAAGGGAGAGATCCATCCAACCAGGGATCATCCGGGGATATTGTTTGCTCTTTGACTCCTTGAGGGTAAAATTTTTGAGGTGAGCGCACTCACTAGAAGGTGATGGATATAATTGACACCATAAATATGAGCACGCAACAAAAAGTGGTAATATAAAAGTTGAAGAATTGAAAAATCTGGATTTTTATATTCTATATTTTTGTTGTGCTATAATAATTTTTTTTTCACTTGTTTGGGTCTTATTTCTTCGCTTCTTGAAACTTTTTTTAATTTATTTATATCAATTGATATATGTCCCGGTTTTATAATTGGTCACTTTTGATTTTATATTTGCTTTGGAATGTATTTCACCTTTAAGATAATAAGGATACACAAGGTTTATTAATATTCTTTCACTTTAATATTTATATTATGATTTGACAATATGGTATTTTAGTATTTACAGCGCTACACCATTTGTTCAAAATAATCTTTTCAGCTCATTTCCTTCAGGTGTTAGCAGCTACTTCATCCCATGTGAGGATATTTGGCAGCGCAGGAGTCCACCCACATTTAATTGTATATACGTGATTTTGTATTTTCGGGTAGGGGTGCCTCACGCGCACCCTACTTGCCCTGCCATTTGCGGCCATGGCTGTCAATCACCAGGTCCCAGCCAGTGATTACTTGCTGGTACCCAGTGATTGCCAGTCATCTCCAATGGGGAGAACTGTTTGTAAACAATACAGTTCTCCTCCCTGTCAGCTTGTGCACACTGCTTTGGATGGCTATGCATGGCACAGCTTCATTCATATGCATGCTTATACTTTTCAGAGGTCCGATATTGTTCTATGTACAATCCTTGTTTTATTGATTGCATGTAATATTCTAATTTTCTGAGATTGTGGATTTGGGGTTTTCATGAGCTGTAAGCCATAATCCTCACAATTATGACAAATCACGGCTTGAATTATCTTGCTTTGCATGTAATGAGTCTATCTCATATATTAGTTTCACCTTTTAAGTTGCATTACTGAAATAAATGAACTTTTGCACGATATTCAAATTTTTTGAGTTTCACCTGTATGGTCACCCATGTGGGCGTATACACAGTGGTAATTGACCTCCCATTCCCTCCATCCTCCTCCATGCCCACTAACCAGCTAAACACAACGGGGGAGGGATGTTACATGTGGGTTGATGGAGGCTTCATCTCCCTCTTTTTTTTTTCTAAGACACATGCTGGAGTGGCATAACACAGTCCATGACTGGCAGAAATCCACCCACATCATGTTATTGCCAAAAATAATAAAGATTTGATTTCAAATATATATTTGTATGATGATTTAAAACCGTTTATTGATATGAATTATTTATTTTTACTCCGTATTCCAAAGGCTTTTTTTTTTAACATGTGACCAGCAGCAGAGGACTAGAAGCGCCTCCTGCTTATGTTTCCCTGTAGACAGGCTGGGAAAGAGCTGGGTCATGTGACAGCTGTATGGGCAGTTCTCAGTGATGCAAAGTCATTGAGCCAGCTCTGTTCTCTGCATCACTCTGTAAGTACTGTGGTGACGCTCCTAAGTGGGAGAGTCAATGACGTCCTTGTACCCACAAGATGTCCTCAGTCTTCTGGGTGTCATTCAACCTAGAAGGCTGAAGACATCTAGTCACATGCAGGAGATAAGAGCAAGAGTTGAGTATTGCAGCCAGAGCTGTTTTTTGGTGGGGTTTAAACCCTTACTAGGAGACAATTTAAAAAAAACTTTGAGCTGAGCATTAAATATTTACCATACATTTCACGTTTGTGTTTGATCAGGGAGGATCTGGGTAAGATGCCGTACACCACCATGTGTATTAAGGAGAGCATGCGCCTGTATCCACCAGTGCCAGGAGTGGCACGTCAGCTTTCTTCACCAATCACCTTCCCTGATGGACGGAGCCTGCCTAAAGGTCAGTTATCACAAATGCATCATATACTGAGATCGTGTGTTCTGTGTCTTTAAAGCCCAACTACTGTTTTTTTATTTTTGAAAGTATAGCTAAGTGGTTGGCAGTTCTAGGGGCGTTGGTTCAAATCCCAACCATGGCACCACCTGCCTGGAGTTTGCATGTTCTCCCTTTGCCTGCGTGGGTTTCTCTGCGTACTTCGGTTTCCTCCTACACTCCAAAGACATGCTGGTAGGTTAATTGGCTCCTGTCTAAATTGGCCCTAGTATGTGTATGTATGAATGTGAGTTAGGGAACTTAGATTGTACGCCCCATGAGGGTTAGGGACTGATGTGAATGTACAATATATATGTAAAGTGCTGTGTAAATTGACAGCGCTATATAAGTACTTGAAATAAATAAATACTTCTGTGAAATTTCTCTTATAACATTACTATTGCCATATTACTCTGAATACATAATGAGTGTCTCAGCACATGTACAAAGTGTTTACCCATGGTGCACTCTGAGAATGCGGTCGCCACAAAGTTATGTCCTTATCATGCCAGTGAACATATCGTATGTTATTGTAATTTGTTTTTACAACTGCAAGTATGACAAAGTGCTGCCTACAGGCTGGAAGAGAACCTGCACCTGAGGGGAGTATGGAGAACCAAAAACGGCAAGAATGTATGACATCTCTCATAAAACTTTCAGCTTGTTCGTGAAGACAGTTCAAATAGACATCTTCCGAACCTAGAAGTGGGGACTCAATAATCCACTGGCAAATCTTAACCATCCTCTGCAAATATTACCTCTTGTCTGAGTACCAGTGAAAAAAACAACCGTGTGTGTGTGTATACACACACACACACAGGGCGGCACAGTGGCTTAGTGGTTAGCACTTCTGCCTTGCAGTAATTGGGTCATGGGTTTGATTCCCAACCATGGCGCCTCCTGCATGGAGTTTGCAAACAAAGGAAAAAGAATAACAATACTAAAACCTAATAATTAGGCATAATGGAAAAAGGCGGGTCTGGCATTATTGTATCCAATGCTTGACAAACGCCTTCCACTATGGCACTCTTCAAATGCACTGCTGCCCACTACATCCCCTATGAGGTTGTGCTCTGTCGGTGAGGTATATGGAACAAGGCCATATAGATGCCATTGGTTCTCATCTCTTGCAAGCGGGTATGGAGCCATTTTAACCGAGGCTTGCTCATCATCAGCACTTCCACTATAGGGCCCCTGGTTATTGCATTACATCTTCTTCCTGCACCCTAAGTCAAACAAAAGCAACTATAATGTGAGTGATGATGTTTCTGTTAATAAACCGTTTTACATGGAATCATAAAGTGCTTATGTAAATAAAAGTGTATCATACAATATGCAAGTGACATCTATCTAATAAACAACTCAGATCATATAAAATCATAGAATAATAAAAGTTCTAGAAATCTGAACTTAAATAGTCCGTGGCACTACAGGTCACAGAAGTGCCAAATAGTACTTGTGTGCTTATCAGCAATAATAGTGATAATAAATAGTCCGTGGCACTACTGGCCACAGCAAAGCCCGGTGATCGTGGAACTACAAAGTGCGGCAATACCAGCTGGGATGCTCGAGAGTGCTCATGATCCAACATAGGAATCCCCCACATTATATGGATGTGCACTCACCAGAACGCTACTTGTAAATCTCGTTAATGCTGATCCTTATTGGGGGTCTCAGGAAGCCATAAATAGGGACCGGACTTCTCCAGGGTCAGGGCTATGCAAAACCAGCAAAGGATCCTCCTAGAGGGAAAAGCTCACCACAGGAGCTGAAGGTATGGCAATATAGTGTAGTATTTATTGTAAATGGTTAAAAGTAATCCATGTGGACACAGCAAAGAGTTAAGTGCATGAAAGCATACCAAGATGGCCACTGTTTCAATCTCCAGCCATGGTGGCATGACGTCAGCACGTAAGGCTCCATCAAACGCGTTTCGTGCACATGCACGTCCTCAGGGGCACGCCTACTAGCGCATACGCACTAAATGCAGGTTGAAAAAAAGACGCTAGTCCATCTAGTCCAACTGATTTAAAAAAACAAACCCGCAAATAGAAAACCTTCATATACATAATTCTGTGCCCAGAGTTGATTCAGAGGAAGGCAAAAAAGCCCAATAAAGCACGATCCAATTCATTCCAGTAAGGGGAATAAATTCCTTTTTGATCCCCCCATGAGGCAATCAGATGTTTCCTGGATTAATTACCCATGGCGTTACCTAGAAATATTAGTATCCATTACTATTTTGTGCATTCAGTGATGAATCCAGCTCTTTTTTTAAAACAACCTACTGAGCTAACCAGAACCGGCTTTTGAGGGAGTCTATTCCACATTTTCATAACTCTTACTGTGAAGAAGCCTTTCGGTATTCGAAGGTTAAATCTTTTTACCTCCAGACATAGAGTGCCCCCTTGTCTTCTGAAATTACCTGAAAGTGAACAAACACAAATTCATTATATGGACCACTTATGTACTTATACATGTTGATCATATCTCCCCTTCACCTCCTCTGCTCAAGAGAGAATACATTTATATTTTTTAACTCCTGTGCTCTTGCTGTTTTGTCTGTGTATAGCTAGAGTACCAAACTGTACAGCAATATGAACAAGCTGTATACTTAGCCTTCTGGTGGCCTGATTATTAAAACTCAGCTACATTGCTGAGCTGTAGCCAGTTCAGGTGTCAGTCACCTGTTCCTCCTGTCCTTATGCTGTTGTTTCTCCCACTGGCTCATATATCTCTACATGACACATGAAGTTGTGGGAGGAACCAATGCGTGTGGTGCGGGAAGAGGTATTTACACAGCTGGTAGAGTGGAATACCTGCCACAGCCAGGGTTCAGCAATGCAGCAGCAATTCAATGCCTTGCAGCAATGCCGTGGAATGCATCTTTTTTTACAATTTGGGGTTATTTCATTCGTAACCCCAAGGGTAATGACAAGGTACAGGTATGTGTTTTGTGTGCATGTGGCTCATAGTCTTGTAACCCCTTAAAGATAAACATTTAATCATATTACTTTACCCTCCCAAAATCTGTGATTGAGAACTTCAGACTTTTTCTCTTTTTAATTGACAGATTCCATTATTCTAATGAGTATATATACCATAAACAGATCCCCCAGTGTCTGGGACGATCCAGAGGTAAGGTTGGTCTACTTTAAACATAAGTGTGTATAATAAGAACAAATAATTGATCATTCTTTCTCTTCTTAATTATTTTATCCAATGGTATCTACAGTAATTTCTACTTTAAAACAAGGGACTTTAAATATGCTACCGGGATAAAAAAAAATACTAATTACACCAAAACATATACATGAAATTAAAGTGTTACTAAACCTACAACAGTCTGTATATTCAGTAAAGCATGCTTGTTATACTCGCTGTGGAACCTAAGGGGTTAATCCTATGCATTGTGTAAAAATGATGTTTGATCCTGTCTTCTCTGATCCTCCACTTCTTCCATGGTCTCCCTCTTACTTTCTGATAAGACGTATCGTGCGGAGTCACTCTGCACATGTTCAGTTTGGTGTATATTGCTAGTTGCTAGAGAGGTTTTTTTTTTTTTGCTTGGAAGAGTGCATGTGATCAGTACAGGGCCAATCAGCACTGTCCAGACAGAGGTCATGGGGTTCTGCATCTTCCTAGAGCAAAATGAAAACTCCTCCTACAAGCTTTAACAAGTGCTCGGCTGGATACTGATAGACGTCACAAGACTGCTCTAACTGCTGATGAGAAAAGGTATTTAGCAGTTTATATTTACAAAAATAATTGCAGATATAGTGAATGCAGGGTCCGGGGTTTAGGAACACTTTAAAGATCTCTAGACAGAGATCGTATAATCATAAACTACTAGTAAAAAAACCTCTTATTTGCCATATACATTTCTACATATGGATTAGCACCCAATATTAAGTTGATGCGCTTCATGGATACACTGCTTCTTCAGGACTGGGGCATGAGATAGATCTCTCTAATTAACAAATGTCAATCCATCTACAAAAGAAACAGCATCATAGTACAATGTGGATAATATATACAGATCACTATTTACTGTAAATATCACCATATCTCTGTCAAAATATAGATCTACTGTATGCCCCAGTCCTGAATAAGCCTTGTATCTGTGAGATGGGCCAACTTAATTTTGGGTACTAACCCATAGGTATATACAGTATGTAAATGGAAAATAAGCTTTTTTGTTTTTTAACTTGCACTTCATGTGCATTTCTTTCTCAAGATCTTTTATTGCATCTGGATAACACAAATATGTTTTTATGTGTATATTTGTTGGTGTAATTATAATTTTCTTTTTCCTGGTACCACATTTAAAATCCTTAGGGTCTTTGGTATCTACTGCTCTGAATTGGTCAACAGGCTGTTTGTATTTGAAGTATGGATGGTATGCCAGTATTGGTATTGGTAAAGGCTGTAACGGAACCGACCCAGTCTGCGCTTGAGTACTTCCGTTAGAATACCGCTTCCCCGTCCGAACACTGACAACAGACACCACAGCTGACCATACCAGACTAGACAACACCAGTCTTGAAGTAAACCAGAGTAGATGACTTTATTTGAACACAGATACAAGATATATACACTCAGGGGACAATCCCCCCTCCCTGAATAATGACAAAGGGCGGGGCAATCTACATTTAGTAACAAGAGACACACAGGTATTCAAACTTCACACCAGCATACAGTATCATCAGGAGGGAGTGCTGCTGGTGACCCCCCCCCCCCCCACTAAGCTAATACATATAAACACATACATCCCATAATAGTTTGCTCCCAAGCCAGACAAACAATAGAACAATGGGATGCAGCCACCTAACATTAAACAATCAACAACCCCCACCCCACCTATCTCCTAAACCTGTCTACACAGTCTGAGACAAAGCCCACACAATATTAGGACAGATCACCCTGTACCCCTAACAGGCACAGGGTGATTTACACATAAGAGGGATATGGGGAGCTGAGTCAGGGGTCTCCCCACCTCTCCAAAGTGACTCCCGTCACAAAGGCATACTTTATTTTTTTTAGTTTTTACTAAAATGGGGAAGACTAAAGTTGGCAATACGCATATAGTTTTTTATATATAGCTCGGATGGACAAAACTCCCACTGTGACTATTGTATTTCGACAGCTGGCCCTGCTGGCTTTTAAAGTACCTGAACAGTGGCTGCATCTGATTGGATACAGCCGCTCTTCGGCTGACACATTTCTGCCCAGCTCCTTCGATTTTTGGGTGGGAGGGTGGCGATAGGGCCACCCACTGATCTCATTGAGTTGTTTTCATTGGGGGCTGAAATTTGCATGGTGTACTAGCTGGATTTAGACCCTCTACCAAGTGTTTATTGCTGTCTGTGCCCCCCTAGGGAACTTCACTGATCTATTTGTCCTGTCCATTGTCAGCTAGACACAATGTAAGGAGTTTTCATATAAACAAGAATTAAGCAGAAATCTTCCAACGGGGACAAATGTTCTGGTGACAATTGTTAACATGGGAATTCTAGTATTTGGATAGATTTCCTCTCAGTGGAAATCGAGCCTTCTAGACCAGTGTTTCTCAACCTTCTGAGTCAGGTGCTCTTGAAAAATAATTTTCAGTCTCGAGGCACCCCCATCTAAGGCTTTGTTCACATTACTGTGCTGGTGAACATGTACAGAATTGCATGCTTTCCTGACATGCAGACAAACGTGCTGCTCTTGAACAGATACACAGGGGTGTCATTATTTCTTACCCCCACACATGCATGTTCAGTGCGGCATGATTTTTAAAAAGAGTCTGGAGCTTCTTTTCTTGCATTTTTTCAGGTAGGGATACCCATTGAAATGAATGAGTTGCCCTACATGCAGCATGCAGTCGCACACATGTGACTCAAAGGCTCTTTAACACGTAAGGTTTGGGGGGGGGGGTAAAACCATGTGGTTGAGAATAGTTTTTACCATGCCTAACTGCTCCCCTTTAAACTGCAGAGGCAGCAGTCAGGGTCATACACAGGCTATGCCTATGGCTGGAAGTATACGAATAGGTGAATGGGGCCACGCTGCAACTGCCCCACAGCTGTGTGTATTGCATGCTGTTGCAATGATGCATTTAGGGGGTTAAAGCAGGGGTTGATGAGGTAACATATCGCCTCTTTACTACCTGCCAAATGCCTCTGAAAAGCCATCTTGGCATGGGTTGCTTTTCATGGAGCGGCAGTCCTTGCCGCTATTATGAATGAGCCCATAAAAAGCAGAACAGGATTTGAGGATTAAAATAACATACATACAGTACATACACAGACATGTAAACACACACATGTAGATAGCCTTTTAAAAATTGCAGTACTGCATTGGTACTGCCAGGCACTGCACTGTAGGGGAGGCGGAGAGCACAGCACACACTTTCCTTACCAAACTCCTGCTGTGCAGTGCAGCCGAGGTGCTGAGTTTGGTCTGATCCACATTCCTTTCTCTACCAGGACACCGTGGCACCCCTGACATCCTCAGGTGGTACAAAAGGCTGGTTTAGAGGTAGAAAAAGGAAACATACCACCAGCCAAGGGCGGACTGACAACTCATGGGGCCCCCGGGCAATAGGGGATCATGGGGCCCCTGTGTTCTTGCAGAACTCAAAAAAGCCTATGAAAAATGTACCAGGGGCATCTCATGGGGCCCCCTACTGACCCCGGGCCCTCGGGCAGTGCCCGAGTTTCCAAATGGTCAGTCCGCCCCTGCCACCAGCACATTAAGAAGAGGAGCGTTTGGGCATAAAAACCTCACTAGTGCGTTTGGGTGTGTTTGTGGGTTAATGCATTCCAATGGTCAGAATAAATTATTATTCTAGCCAATAGAATGAGTGAATGTCAAATGTCCAAACACACATAAATGTGAAATAACACACATGCCAGCCGCGGTTTTAGGTGCGTTTTTCAGTTGCATTTTCCTCTCCTGGACAAAGGTGTCCCGGAGAGACACTCTCAGGAGAGATAGCAAAGGTGTCCAGGAAAGAACAAAAAAAAGAAAAAACATGCATGAGGCCTTACACTCACCTCCTGTTCTGGTGATGGCTAAAAAATGTTGGATATCCTATCATTTGGTTTTGGTGACAATCGCCTCCAGAAAAAATAGAGAAGGTGAATCTTCCCCAGAGGGGACACAGAGCAATAAAAATACTGACAGTGTTTTAATTTTTTCACACCCCATCAAAAAAAAAAAAGATGATCTGGACTATACATACACTCTAATGATAACGCTCTTATTTTTGTGCTGTATAATGCTGTTAACATTTCCTTTTGCTTTTAAACTTTATTCTGTTTTCCTATTGATATTTTGGGTTTTTAGAGATCAGTTAAATTAATACACACATTGTGATTTATTTTCTGCATTCAGGTTTTTGATCCCTTGAGATTTTCACCAGAGAATTCCACTGGCCGACATTCATATGCTTTTGTTCCCTTCTCAGCTGGATCAAGGTATGTGTTTTTAACCTGATTTTACAGTAAAGGTGCTTTTTCATGTATTTTCATCATGCCTTTTTAATGTCATCATATTTTGTAGGGTGACCCTTTAACAAATATTGAGCTGATCACAGCATGCTACTGATGATCAATTCTCCATATTCTCACACACACCAGAGGGTCTTTTTAGAAATCCTTTCGCATAGGATTGATACAATTTTTATCCAAGATTAACCACTTGCCCTCCTGAGGATTTACCCCCGTTTCTGACCAGGCAATTTTTTGCGATACGGCGCTGCGTTACTTTAACTGACAATTGCGCGATAATGCAACGCTGTACCCAAATGAAATGTATGTCCTTTTTTCCCACAAATAGAGCTTTCTTTCAGTGGTATTTGATTGCCTCTGCAGGGTTTTTTTTACACTATAAACAAAGACTGACAATTTTGAAAAAAAAAAAATATTTCTGACTTTTTGCTATAAAACATCCAGTAAACAAATTTAAAAATCAAATTTTCGTCATAAATTTAGGCCAAAATGTATTCTGCTACATGTCTTTGCTAAAAAAAATTCCCAATATGTGTAAATTAATTGGTTTCCATTAAAGGTATAACATCTACAAATGGCGGTATATATTCTGGAGTTTATTTTTGTTTTTTCTTTAAACTATTACTGGCAGCGATCAGCGATTTTTATAGTGGGACTGTGGCGGGCATTCTGACACGGGGGGGGGGGGGGGGGTGAACTGACTAACTGCCACTGACATCCCAATGACACTAATACATTGATCATTGCTAATAAAAAGTACTGACACTGTACTAATGACACTGGGCAGAAAGGGGTTAACATCTGGGGCGATCAAAGGGTTAACTGTGTGCTGTGTGTGTTTACTATGTAAACATGCTACTTTGTATTTCTCTGCTGTGCAGAAATGTACATAGCAGCATGTTACTGCTGGCAGCAGAGAGCCATGTGCTGTTTACACACAGGTCTCTCCTCTGTCACTGCTCCTCAGTGACCGTCGGGTGTTGGCGAGTAATCTCCGGCTGGGACCCGGTGATTGATATCTGTAGCTACGGGCAGGGTGGGCATGCAAAATCACGTGTATATATACGTACATATTTTGCACAGCCCTTCCGCTCTGTAGCAGTAGTTCTGCTATAGGGTGGATATGTGAATCTTGGGTGAAAGATGTGTAATAACAATACTTAATAGACCTCTAAGCTGACACAATTGTTGTTGTTATTGTCATCATCAAGAGACATTGGAATGAATGAGATCAATCATTTACTATTTCAAATCGTACATTTTTATCTACCAGTGTCATGCAATGAAATATGCTTGAAAACTCAATTTCCCTACTGTAGGCAGTATTGTGGTGAATAAGACTAGATCCAACATGTTTTATAATTCACTCATTTGTTTTTGCAAATTAACCACATAGACCAGTGGTGGACATCAACCAGTGTTGGATGTAGCCATTGTAAAGAAAAACAGATTGCACACTAATAAAAATACTAAGAACAATTCTCCTATTTACATTACCTCTTGTCTGAAAGCCACTTCTTGATGTTTTCATGCCAGTGTTCAACATTGCTTCCATCTCTTTGTACTTACTGCCATGTGTGATGGATATATCTCTATGGCTTCAATTGCTTCAGATGCACCTTTGTTAGGCCGGACAATGTGCCATCAGAAAGATTTGGTATTCTATTCCCTCATACTTTAAACATTCATCGTTTGGTGCTCTAGACTTTCCTACATCTCATCACTGAGCCTCCTGCTCTATGAGCTCCTGTGCAGCGGTGAAAGAAAAGGTGTTGCCAGACCCTGGCACCCAGCATATGCCCCCCCTTGATCTTTTACTTAGGATTGTCTGATCTCTTTTGTAGTAATATCTGGCTGACTGCCATCTCAAGAAGCCATGCGTATATTGCTGAAAATTGGCAGTAAAAGGGTATAGAACCTGTATATTCTCATATCTCATAAGTACATTTTTTTAAATTCTCATTGTTCTCTAGAATTTTAATTAGATGGATAATTTAATAAATTAGAGAATATGGAATTTTAAAGAGTAGATGTTTACTGAAGATTGTACAGAATAATAGCAAAAAATAGAGTACAATAGATGTAGATCCCAATATGTACAGTCTGAACAAGGCAATACTAATATATGATCAAGTTGCAATCATATCAGTCATACAGTACATAACAAAAGTTTTGAGAGAATACAAAGTAACGTATCTATCATGGACTGACTCATTGAATGCTTCCATGTGTTGTATATGTGAAAATTCATTGAACCGTTAAGAGTATGGGGAGGTTCAGTGGTGTATTTAGGTTTCGTGCTGCCCTAGGCAACACAAAAATTGTCTCCCCCATGAAGAGAGCCTGACATTGACCAACAACACCCCAGTCCCCCACCCGAGAGAGCCTTCCTCTACCACTACCCCCCATACACTGGACAACCCCCCACCCTGGCGAGAGGGAGAAGACACTCACCTTCTCAGCTCCGGACATCCCTGGGAACAATAAAGCAGCCTGCAGCCTCTCTCGGATCCCACCTGGTCCCTATGCTGCGTGTGTCCCTTCTTCCATCCCCTCCCCCTGAAAAATGCTGCCCTAGGCAAATGCCTTGTTTGCCTTGTGGTAAATACTTCCCTTGGAAGGTTTCCAGTGTCTTTGAATTACAGCCCAAGCTGAATGACTTTGGAATATTCCTCTCCACTAAAATCAGTCTTTGAATTTCTTTTGGCTGCGTATGTGCACTTTCATGTGGAAGAGAATAGCACCTTGCTAAATTCAGAGGTCTCAGTCTGATGAAATACCTCCCAAATTTAAGCACACAATTTTTCTCCTTATTAATGCAGTGCACACATGGCAACATTTTGGCTCATTGACCAATGCTGTCCCATAGTCACATCTTTTTAGGGTAATATTATTTTCATTTATGTACTAATTTGAGGGATGATGGCAGCCACAAATTTCCACCACAATAACATATAACATGTCTAGACATGGAACAACCTGTATTGGCCATACCCCAGGGCGAACAACCTTGGCCTGGAAAAACATTCTTTGTTTACTTGCTATAACAGCATGCCTTATAAAGGGACTGGCCTCACCTTGAAAAGGTATTCATGTCTCTCAAGCAAATTGTTCACCATTATCCCATTGAGGAGAGGATCCTAAAAAGTGGGCTGTTCCGGTTGTAGACCCAGCCATTTCCTGGCTTAACAAAAGCTTGATGATTCTGCAGGGAACATTCCTGTATTCAAGGATCCTGTTGTCAAAAGGGGTAAAGCTCTTTCCAGATCTTGTTTTCCCTTGCGGTCCCTTCTATACAACCCGCAGTTGTGACCATGTCCATCTGCCAGCCTCTAGCAATGTGGTCCAAGATCATGGCCTGTGACCCTGGATTCATATTAATGGACTGCTTGCATTTGAACAGCTGGAGCTCTTGCCCATGGCTCTGTGCTATTGTGTCAATGGGCTAGGGGATACTCTGTAACAAGTTATCCAGGTTGAGTCTTTTTGAGGTACATGTGAGGAGGATCCTTTTGGCTCAAATGGTGGTCTGCTAAGCTTCTGTGCCAGTAGAGCCTTGTGTGGATGCCCTTTGAGTATGAGTGCATTTTTGACGAATCCTTGGACTCTTATATGAAGAAATATTATCCCAGAAAAGGAAAGTTCGAACAGCAACAGGTAAACCTTCTGCTCCTTAGATGAAAAAGTGCTAATTTTGTTTCTCTCAGGCTTTAAGGTACTCTTGATGTAGAGTTTGGCTCCAGACTTTTCTTTTGGTTCTCTTTAACCAAAACCTGATCTTTGTCCTTAGTGTGCATATAGTAATTTCTGTTATCTGAAGCTGTTTTCAAATGGGGATAACTGTTATCTAGGGGTACCTATAAGCTTCATTTGTGAGAATATTAGCTATCATGACAAAATGTCCTCTACTGGGTTACATTTGTAGATGATAATTCAATAGCTATTGCACTCTCCTCTCCAGAAACTGCATCGGACAGAACTTTGCTATGAATGAGATGAAAGTCGCTCTCGCACTGACGTTACAAAGATTTGAACTGATCCCAGACCCTGAGAAAGTGCCAAAGAAAATTCCTCAGCTTGTTCTACGATCTATAAATGGTGTCCACGTATATCTGAAGAAAATACAACAGAAAAAATAAACCAGAAAAATATCATGTGTGTGATGTTACTGCAGTTACTGTACTCTATATGTAATATACAAATATATCAATTTGTGGGTTTTGGATATTCTTGATAACATTGTTATTTTAGAAGGCAAGTTGAATAACTCGGTGATTCTGACATATATTTATTATTATTATAATAAAATAAAAGTGCAGCACTAGAAGAATATATAAATGTGTCACAATAAATAAAAGTGATCAAAAAAAGTCCCAACTACGGTGACCTAGGGTAACAATGCACACTAACCAGAAGTGCACATTATAAGTGCAATGTAGAAAAGATGGAGTTCATAGAGTAGTCATCAGCATGGAAAGGGTAGATGCGTTCCCTTGGTTAGTGAAGATCCTCACGATAGTACAGAGCTGGGCAGAAGAAATCCACTAGATGGTAGAAAACGATCACTGCTCCACCAAAAGAGCACTGTTCCTCCACTGTGCAAAAACGATATCTGGGAGAAAAGGTGATCCTGGGCTGGAGCTGTTGAAGAAAGATCTGGCCTTTAAGCACATAAAAGTTATTTTTCCAAGACTTCCCGTATCCATGATCTGAGTCCTTGACCAGAATCACCTGATCTGTGCAGGAAGATGACAGAAGCCGTGTGTTTCCCGGATGGAGACATCACACACCGAGAATATTATTTATTTCAGGTACTTGTATAGTGCCATCAATTTACGCAGCGCTTTACATATATATTATACATTCACATCAGTCCCTAACCCTCAAGGGGCGTACAATCTAAGGTCCTTAACTCACATTCATACATACACATACTAGGGGCAATTTAGACAGGAGCCAATTAAAATACCAGCATGTCTTTGGAGTGTGAGAGGAAACAAGAGTACCTGGAGGAAACCCACACAGGCACAGGGAGAACATGCAAACTCCAGGAAGGTGGTGCCATGGCTGGGAATCGAACCTACGACCCTACTACTGCCAGGAGGAAGTGCTAACCATTTAGCCACTGACATAAATATATATATACATTTCTAGCTTTGTTATTTTAACAAAACAGTTCTGAGTGATAAATGTGTGTGAGAATTGCTTGTTAGTCATATTGCCATGAAATAAGACTCACAATGACAGAATTCTAATCTAACTCCAGCCAAATCACTACTTGGGTTTTCTGAGGGAGGATTACAACCTCTGTAGCACTACTCCTGTTCTCATTGGCTGGGGGACAACAAAAAAGGATTCCTGAGCCCAGGAACAGGGCATCCCGTACTAAAAAAAGGGAGGGGAAAAGGGAACAAAACTTGGAAGTGGATATGTACAAATAGTTGTAAAAAAATATGAATAAAAATAAGTTACATATTTACATTAACCGACATATATACAGTACATCCTGAGTATAGCTGACTATGGCTAGCAGCAGGAAAAATAAACAAATTACCACAAAAATATATATACTGGATTTAAATAAACATGAAGTGCCTCCCCAGCCCTCCCCCTTACTGGAGACAGTGTATGGCAATAAAAAGCCTTCTTGTTCTCACAAAGGAGCTGATGACCATCCAGAGACCTCGTCCAGAACAGTAACAGAAAAACAACAAAAAACAATATAGCCCTAACACTGGCTAACTACCTACAATAGGTATAAGGCACTTCAGCATGTTTTTTTCTTAATGTCCTTTTTTTCTTTCAAAAGAGTCCTTTTTTAAGGAGAACTTTAGGAGGAGCGCCTCCATTTGAAATAGTAAGGCTAGGCTGTCTCTTGGCAGAATCCCAGACCAGTATACCTGGGAAGGAAACAACAGGGTTGGAGTCTGGCCTGGTCAGCAAGCAACAAAAATACAATTTTGTTTCAAAGAGCAGCAAAACCTGCTGGGCTGGAATCCTGCATCAGCCATCTCAGCAGGCTCCAAACTCTGTTCTTCTCATTCCATCTTCCACCCAACACTGACAACTTCCTGATCAGGCTCTCCCATATTTAAGGGCTGTCCTGACCCCATACCAAGCCTCCTGCTTGGTGATTGGTTAAGAGCCCTTAAGTATGCAGATCGGCCCCTCCTCACCCCCACTCACTGCCTTCTAGAAACTTCTCAAGCCTCTAGAGCAGGGGGAGGTATCAGGGAACTGTCTTGCAGAACCCTCACCCCTGACTTAAAGTTACCCTGGCTGACTCATACCCAGGCTGCTATCCAACCTCTAACTAAAAACCTAATCTACAGTAGCTCCCACTGGCTAACTAGAGCAGTGCTACACCTCTTTCAGGTATATAATTCTGGACAGAATTTCAGTGCTGGTATCTCATTCCCTAAGGGGACAAAGTTCAGCAGAGGAATGCGTATACTGGATCGCTGGGGACAGGGAGGCAGCACATTATTTAACCACATATCACAGTAGGTGGCCTGGTGTCACCTTGAGCATGCCCTGGTCCTAGCCTGTGTGGCTTATCCAGATATCTGGCCTTGAATGAACTCAGCCAATAGGAAGACAAGTTTGTATAACATACATGGAACACAAAGACACACACACAGGTTCCTCTATCCTCCGAAGGATATCTACAACCCTATATATCACGTTTTGTGAAGCTTTACCTCTGTAACAAGATTATAATGATTTCTATGGTACTTACCTCCAAAGGCATCTGCAATGGAGGTATTTTTCTTTCTAGGCAGTTCTCTGTTTGAAAAAAACTTAATTGGCCTCCTATGACAGATGACCAAAATTTATATAAAAGTGTGCCATATTCTAGGGATATTTCCCTTTAGGCCTGTTTCACATTAAAATCATTTTTTTTTCTCTGCATGATTTATTATACATCTGTACCTCATACAACACTATAGGTAGCTACTGATAGGGACTGTGCAAATTATCCTACATAAATTGTAGTTCTGACTTTTTTTATCAATACATCACCTGTCTCCTCCTCTTTCTTATTATTTAAAAAAAATACATATGTTAATTAGGGGACGTACTGTATGTGAATGGTCTGCCAATAAAGGATTCCTGCAAACAAAATTAAGGCAAATTAGGGAATAAAAAGTGTCAAAGTGTTTCTCCGATAAAGTATTTATTTAGTGAAGTTCTAGTCTGAAGTTAATGGAAAATACATTATTATATTAGCTGTAAAGTGGTATATAAAATGGTATGCAAAATATTATATTCTCCCTATATACTTTGCAATGTACAGGTAGTTTCAAAAGGGCAATGACGTTCCTCTAAATTAAAATGCATATGTTCACTTTGAGCTATATGATTTCACTATGTTACATAAAAGTCCCAATCGTAATATTTCAGTTAGTAGATTTAGTTGATTATATTTTAGGGTAAATATATGGAAGCATGAAAATTACATAAATGTTGCATAGGGAACAATTACAGGAAAATTCATTGTTTGCATTTTTTTTTGCTAATCATTACCAAAAAAAAAAAGTAAATAAAAATGTATGTATTCGAGTTTGCCACAACACTAAAGACGTATCTGTCTCAAAAAAGATGATGTATATGGCCCTAAGGTAGAATATAAAACCTAAAATATATAACAAAATAAATATATAATGTGAAGCACTGAGAAGATAAAAAATGTTCTGGGACTCAAGGTCATTTAGGGAGAAAAAGGCCTCAGTGATTAAAAGTGATTAAAAGAAGACAATATAAAATAGATCGAATGTAGAAACAAATAAATAGGTGGAGTGAACTTTTTTACAAAACAGGATGTAAAAATATATTAATAGATAAATAAATAATAAATAAGACTACATTAAGTAAATTAGATACGTAAATGTAGATATTCTACCACTAGAACTAGCATAGGAAAAGACATAGAATAAAATGATAGCACAGAATGGATAAAAGTTTTGTTGATAAATTGGTGGCTATTGAATCACTACTAGATGGGGATATATGTGTAACTTTGTTAAACCAAAACCATGAAAGGATTGTTTCATGCTATTAGATAGATACATTGTAACTATGTAGCTCTGAGCAAAAAAAAAAAAAAAATTATATATATATATAAAAATCTTTCAGATATATAAAAAAAACTGAGAAAACAGAAACTAAAAGAGATTTATATTAAATGTTGAGATGATTTAAAGAAAGGTGTGCACATCTAGCTCCTCATTCTGGGCAGTAGATGCTGTAGTGTTAAGTTTGTAAACCCAGTAGGTTACAGTCTGTGGCAAACTAGAAGAAAAATCTTTCATGGCAAACACCTTAAGAAGGAACTTAGCTGTATTTGAGCACCACAAACTAAAAATGCAATTTAATTATTTTTAATATTCAAAGCAAACTCACCCATCCATCCATGTCTCCATGCTTCTTTTTTTTTTAAGAAATCGCTTTCAAAAACACCTCCTAGCACTTCTAGCTGCAGCCATCTTGTGTAAGGGCAGATGTCACATGTAGCACTTACTTCCTGGAATCCATCTGCCCTTAGCTCAGGAATGCAGGCAGAAGGGTTTGCTTAGCTGATAAACCCCTTCCTCCCCTCCTTCAGATGAAAGAAAAAGAAAATGTCCTTGCAGATTAATGGGAGGTATGACTTAATTGTGGCTTAATCCAGAAACAAGGAAGAAACTAGAAAAAGTTTGGAACAAGTAAATTTAATGTACCTTCCCATCTATTTACTAATGCTAGTAGTGCTAGGATTGAAAATAGTTAATGCTGATTGAGAGAGTTTAGTTCCACTTTAAGAACATATTCACTCTTGTATTTAATCACTTATATAAATAAAGAACCAGCGCCACGGAAATTATATAAAACAGTAAGCTGCAAAACCTAGCCTATAAACTTATAGGATACACAAAACTTCAGAAAAATAGGTTGTGCTTAAATACATACAAAAGTGTAACAAAAAAAATAAATAACAAAACAATAAGAAACAATATTTTAAATCAAAATAAAATCCAGCAAAAACGAAAAAGTCCAAAAGTTCAAATAATCAATAATGTCCAAAATAATTAATCACCAAGTAAATCCACCACCAAAAATGGTTAAACAGAACTCACCGGAGTAATATGCTGATTGTTGAAAAACCAGCATATAGTACTTGTTATTCTTGGAGAAATGAGTAATATGGTGACAACAACACTGAAGAAATGAGGGATGAACTCCAACAGATGATGTGCTGCAAAGCTGAAAATCCACTCCAAAGGTGATTTAGTATCCAAACTGAGAGATGATCAGACCGTCACTCAAAAGAAAAAAGCGAACAATCATGGTGCAGTATGTTTTAAAAAGCATCAAACTTTAATGAAGAAATGCACTTACAAGCAAGGTGTCCAGACTGACACCAGTATAGACAGCATGTGTAATGAATACAGGCGACTCAGACCCTCACATCCAAAGGCACTGCCCTAAGCTTTTCGTCATCGACGTCCTCACACTCCGTGAGGACGTCGATGACGAAAAGCTTAGGGTGGTGCCTTTGGATGTGAGGTTCAGAATACTCTGGGTTTGTCTGCACGTTGCATGTGCATGTTTGGCTGGGTCTGAGTCGCCTGTATTTAATCACTTGCCTACCGGGTTCTTTTACCCCCTTCCTGCCCAGGCCAATTTTCACCTTTCAGCGCTGTTGCACTTTAAATGACATGCGGTCATGCAACACTGTACCCATATGAAACTTTTATTATTTTTTTTCCACACAAATAGAGATGTCTTTTGGTGGTATTTAATCACCACTGGGTTTTTTATTTTTTGTGCTACAAACACAAAAAAATACCCACTTTTTTAATCAAATTTGCGTTTTTCTTTGTTTCTGTTATAACATTTTGCAAATAAATTATATTTCTACACACATTTAGGCCAAAATGTATTCTGCTGCATGTCTTTGGTGAAAATAACCTAAGTCAGTGTTTAGTATTTAGTTGGTAGGAATGTTATAGAGTACACAAACTATGGGATATATCTAAAAATTTATAAACCCTGATGTACTGACAGCTGATCTCATTTCTTGAGGCCCAAAAATGCCAGGACAGTACAAATACCCCCAAAATGACCACTTTTCAGACTAGACAGTCTGAGGTATTTAGTAAGAAGCATGGCAAGTTTTTTGAAGTTGTAATTTTTTTGTCATAATTTTGTGGAAAATGAAGAAATGAACAAAAAAATTAGCAATTTTTTTGTTTTACATAATGTCAGAAATGCAGTAAAGCATCATCATATAACTGGTCTGGCAGTGATCAGGGACACTGGTGACAGTTTAGAAAAAAAAAACAATAATAATCTTTTTTTTTCTACATTTTTAATTTTTAAAAAACATTTTTTAATACTTTTTTTTTACAGGTTTTTATTCTACTACCATAGTAACATTGTACTACTCTGGGCAAGTGATCAGGATTTTTTTTTTCTGTACACATTATGATTGCTTATACCAACAAATTACATTGGCATAAGCAAGCATTTTTACTGAATTAAACTGATTCACATTAAAAGCACGACTACAAGGGCAGGAGAGTTCATATACCATGTGATCACTACAACAAGTAATAAATTGATTAGTTCAATGACCTTTACCCACACTATCCATGAATCTATCTTGCCTATGCTGAGTGAATTGACACATTTGGGTTTTTCTTACACTGGAACATTCCTTTTTCATTGTCAAATGGAAATTTTAGTGAGTTTTTGTGTTTGTTCTTGTTAATTTACTGTAATATATCTTTTTAATTGTTCATGCTTTCCTAAAGTTATTTTTTTGCTTTGCGGGCAGGACTGGACCAAATTTGGGGTCTTAAAGTAGGTGGTAGGAGGTGCCATTCATTTTTTTACGACATGTTTAATAGCTCTGTGGTTAAATAGGGTTATTAATTGTATGTTTTGAAACCCTACTGTATAGCGATACCTCTGTTCATGAACTTAATTCGTTCCATGACTATGGTCACAAACCGAATAGATCGCGAACTGAGGCAAATTTTCCCATAGAGTTCAATGTCAGGTTAAGTCAGGTTAATCCGTTGTGACCCCTACGAATGTGGTCACAAGCCAAATTCGATCGCCAACCAAATCAAATTTTCCCATAAGGTTCAATGTAAATAAGGTTAATCCGTTCTGAACTTTTTTTTGTTGTTGTTTTTTAACTACAAAAATATGAAACAAAGTACAGTATAGTACAGTATGAAGAGAGAGAACACTAACCTTGCTTGAGACGATTTCTGGCGTGGAGGACAGGAAAGCAGGTGGGATGTGGTTATTGTTCGGAGGGAGAGTCCCCCTCCACAAAGACATTGGGGAAATCTTTTTTTGAGCGATGTATCCTTCTGCCTTAATTAATTCCACAAATTCTTTCTTGTAGCCTTCTGCAGAACTGGAAGCCTCCTTATGTTTTGTCACACCGTGGGTGAGACTTCTCTTGTGGAATTTATCAAACCACCCTCTACTGGCTTTAAATTCTTCACTTGCTGCACTTGTAGAGGGGTTTTTTTTGCAGTAAATCACTGTGCAATTTCCTGACTTTTTCACAGATTATAGCTTCACTAATTTTCATTCAACCACACTAACAAATGTTTTTCCACCTCTTCCAGCACTTGCGTCCTTTGCTTGGTTAACATCGTTACTCCTTTTGCCACATAAGCTCCTTTGATGGCAACTTTCTTCTTCAAAATAGTGGAGATTGTCAACTTCGCCATTTTATACTCCAAGGCCAGATCAGTCACACGAATACCACAGTCATACTTTTCTACAAGTTCCTTCTTTAACTCAATGGTTATGTTCTTCACAACCTTATTCTTGCTCTGCACATTCTTATAACCTTCATTACTGCTCTGAATATTCTTGTCCCCTTCATTACCGCTCTGCATGTTCTTGTCATCTTCATTACTGCTCTGCATTTCTTGTCACCTTCATTACCACTCTGGAAATTCCTGTCACCTTCATTACCACTCTGCACATTCTTGTCACATTCATTACCGCTCTGCACATTCTTGTCACCTTCATTACCCCTCTGCACATTTTTGTCACCTTCATTACTGCTCTGCACATTCTTGTCACCTTCATTACCACTCTGCACTTTCTTGTCACCTTCATTACTGCTCTGCACATTCTTGTCACCTTTATTAGGACTCTGCACATTCTTGTCACCTTCATTACCCCTCTGCACATTTTTGTCACCTTCATTACTGCTCTGCACATTCTTGTCACCTTCATTACTGCTCTGCACTTTCTTTTTACCACCATGGTTGCTCTGCACATTCTTGTCACCTTCATTACTGCTCTGCACGTTCCTGTCACCTTCATTACCGCTCTGCACATTCTTGTCACCTTCATTACAGCTCTGCACGTTCTTGTCACCTTCATTACCGCTCTGCACTTTCTTGTCACCTTCATTACAGCTCTGCACATTCTGGTCACCTTCATTACCGCTCTGCACATTCTGGTCACCTTCATTACTGCTCTGCACTTTCTTGTCACCTTCATTACCGCTCTGCACTTTCTTGTCACCTTCATTACTGCTTTGCACTTTCTTTTCAACAACACGCTTGCTCTGCACATTCTTGTCACCTTCATTACCCCTCTGCACATTTTTGTCACCTTCATTACTGCTCTGCACATTCTTGTCACCTTCATTACTGCTCTGCACTTTCTTTTTACCACCATGCTTGCTCTGCACATTCTTGTCACCTTCATTACTGCTCTGCACGTTCCTGTCACCTTCATTACCGCTCTGCACATTCTTGTCCCCTTCATTACAGCTCTGCATGTTCTTGTCACCTTCATTACCACTCTGCACATTCTGGTCACCTTCATTACCGCTCTGCACTTTCTTGTCACCTTCATTACCACTTTGCACTTTCTTTTCAACAACACGCTTGCTCTGCACATTCTTGTCACCTTCATTACTGCTCTGCACATTCTTGTCACCTTCATTACTGCTCCGCACTTTCTTCTTACCACCATGCTTGCTCTGAATTTTCTTTGGAGCCATACTGGATGTCCGGTACAGCATGTGCTAAAAAGGACACGAAAAATCTTTATAGCAAGTGTGCACAGGGATGTACATTACAGTACTGTACAGTATGTGCTAAAAAGCTCACCAAAAAGCTTCTGAGTATTGTAAGTGTCTTTGCAGTACACTTTCAGTGTCTGTCTGTGACCGCGATCTCGCCTATAGGAAGCCACGACCATGTGTCAGAGCAGGGAAGATGGCCACAGCTCATGTTCGTCAACCGAAGCGAGCTTGCAAACCGAAGAACATTTTTGTCAATTCTTCTGTTTGGGAACCAAGTTGTTTATCAACAGAAGCGTTCGTGAACCGAGGTATCACTGTATATCTTTTTGTGTCAGTTTTGGGTGGGAATACCAAATAGTATTGGTATGATTCAGTGATCATTTCCAGGGCATAACCTTTTTTTTAATAAACTTGTCTTGTAAGATAATGCTTTGTTTAGCAATAACCCTTTGTACTACGATTTATTTTTTATTCTGCAATATTGACCTTTAGGTTCATTATTCTTCCACAATGGGCTTAACATGTTTTCTGGTAATAATCAGTTTGTTTATCTCTAAATCTAGAAAAATTTGTGTGGATGGATCAATCATATGTACAAATGACAGACCTGAAGCATTACTATTACAATAATCTAGGAACAGAATTATGGTATCACAAGGACCATCACATATGATAATTATATAATCTATGTAGCACCCACAATTAGGTGGGAGGCAGAGGGATTGCTATTCGAAAAGTTGATATCATCCTTGTATCTCTTCATTTCGCTGGCATAGCTGGGTGCATAATTTGCACCAATAAATGTGCAATCGAATATAAACTGAGCTTGCTTTAAATTGAGAATTGCACATTAAGACAAACTGTGCAGCAGATAGGTAGAAAGGGAGCTGACATTGAGAGAAATGTCCAAGCATAAAAGGGTTCCCATGTATAGCGTGTAGAGTTTACAGTAAGGGTACACTGGAAAACAATCTCCAATTTTTCGCAGATATGAACTGTAAGGACTGCAAACTTTGGAATTCAAAATGATTCATAAAGATAATCAACATCTTCAAACCTAACTCCGCTCAACTTAAATCTTTCTGGGAACTGTCTCTAGAATTTGATTTACCTTCTTTCCCTTTATAAGGAACAGACATTTATGAAAAAATGCTTTAACCCAAAGAAAAATCGTCTCTAGTCCTCCTTTATTGAAAAGGAAATAGAGCTCAGAGTCTACTCAATATCTGATCTGTACAACATCTGCAATTTCACACATTAAAATCTCAAAGGACTGTTCTCCTAAAAAATAGACACAAAGACCTTTCGGAGGAAAATCTGCAAAGAAAAATCTTGGAAGGATATCTTAGGACACGTCATCCTATTATCAGTGAAAACTAGAGGGAATCCCAGTTTAAGTTTATACATAAAGTCTTTGTACCTTTTCTATTCAAAAAATCAGATCATTCTATTTCTTCATGTTCTTGGTGTGGATCCTTTTGACTATCGTTATACCATTGCTTTTGGGAACGGTCAAAGATATCGATATTTTTGGACCAGGTCTTATATTATATATATGGGATCACTTCAATACGTATAGAAAAGAATCCGCTACTATGTTTATTTGGTGATACGCCTAAGAGTTTCAACAAAGCAGATAAATCTCTCATTTCCCAATGGTCATGGATATGTCTATTTTCAGCACGAAAGACTAATCCTGCACAGTTTCCACTCCGCATAAAATATCTACAGTGAGAAAAGACCTGAAAGCATTAAAGTACATTGAGAAGATAGACACTGTAAGCCAGTCTCTTGGTCCAACTGTACACTTCTTTAAAAGATGGCAAATTTTCATAGAAAGAATTCTGTCTAACAGTGAAATTTCACAACACATTGTACAACAAAGCAACCGTCACAAACACATTAGGCAGACTAAAGATACAATCATTTATATTACTCCTGTATTATAATATTCTTACGGGCTTCACTGGAGCTGACTTGGTAACCTTCAATAACATACTGTATAAGTCAAGTCCTATCTATTCGTACAATTATAGATAACAGTGTTCTTTTTTTCTTTGTTATATTTCATTTCGATCTCGTCTTTCCATTTGAAGCAGAAATATACTGAATTAGAGAGAAGCTACATGTCTAATCTAGATTATGGGTGTAAAGTTCCTCTACTCTTTTTATCTGATGATCTAGCTACCTAGCTATTTAAAAAAGTACATGCTGGTATCAGTATTATTATTATTAGTATTATTGATAAATAACCGAAAAGTCAATATTGTACTTCTACTTCTTATGTTTTGTGATGAGAAGAATAAGAAATAATACAAATTTTCCTCTAAAATTCCCATTGCTATTATATGCTGGCATCAGTATTTCTTCTTATTGATAAATAACCAAAATGTCAATATTGTACTTCTACTTCTTATGTCTTGTGATGAGAAGAGTAAAAAATAATATTGATTTTCTTCTAAAATTCCCATTGCTATTATATGCTTTGGATGTATTTATATTTTCTTTTTATGATTTGATCTTTATATTTATTTTTTAAATGTTTTCTTTTCTTGTATGGTAAATGAAAATGATTAAAAATGTCTTTAAAAAAAAATACACAAGGGATTTGGCCCAGAATGAAAAACGGCAGTAGGAAACTGCTGACTCCTGCAGCTGTTTTTGCCACCTGTGAGCTAAAGATTGCCTAAGGAGATTGCTGATGGCCACATATAACGTGTGTCAGAGGGGGAAAATCCCCAAGCATTGATATAAGAGGGGAGAATTCCACAGCGGTTGGTGTCAGTGGAAGCGTAGCCCAATGTTTGTGCCAATGGAAGAATTCCACAGCAGTGGTATCAGTGTATCAATGTCTAGCATTGGTGTTAGTTGGAGAAATAATGCTCCCCATCAATGGCATTGAAGGAAGAATGCCCTAATGTTGGTGTCAGTGATTAGTTACTTAAGTAGATGCTAGATTCCCAAGGACCAGGTGCTGTTTTGACAGCCAAAGCTTCAACACTTTTGGGTAGTGACCGAGCTCCACTCCTATTCCCACACACATCTGTTGGCCCATCAATGATAAGCTGCCTCATTAAACTAAAAGAAACAAACAGGAAACAGGAAAGAACTTTTAGGAAATGCCAAAACTTTGTCAGACAGCAACAGCATTTAATCATGACTTGAGGCTTTTAGAGCCTGATGTAGATATATAGTGTTTTAGCAGCTTTCTTTTCCACCTCTACACCCCAATGCCAGACCACTCTAAAGGAAAAAGCTCTGACTCTTCTGGGTAGCGTCAAAACTTGCCCACTCCCTCCCCCTAAACATTCATATTGGCAAATCAATATGATGATATCCTTCCCTGGCTAAATGGAATGTCTGAGAGGCAAGAGGGTGTGGGCAAGCTACATCACAAGCAGGACTGCCAGAGCTTTGCCCAATTAGACCGGCTCAGCACAGAGCAGCAAAGAATATTGCAGTAGTTTTTAGGTAACATCCCCATCCAACACTTTGATGGCTGATTGTATGGGTAAGTTCACACTGTTTCAGTGCATTAAAGGGCATTGATGTTTTATGTTCATTTTAAATGTCAATACATGGCAATGAAGTTTTTAAAGGATCTGTACTTTTTTTCAAAACTAAAATACATTTGGAGGGGTTAAACAAGGAGGTAGGAATGTAAAACAAAATATTTGATATAAAAGTTTTGTACTAGAATTCAGGTCATCTGAGTAATTTGGAGGATTTTAGTAGAATCCCACATTGTCCTTCTTAATTACTTAGGACCAGTCACACCAGCAGCTTTGGACCGCATTGACCGCCACTGTCCCAACGCAGGAACAAGACTATTTGATTTATGTCCAAATTGTTCAGTTAATATGTTATATACACATGTCATTTGATATGAATGGGCCATTAATACTAGAGAAGTGAATCAGACAGATTGGTTGTAGAAAGAATTGTATGTGATTTATGGAAGCATTCATTGTTCCACCCTAACATCTACTGCAGATCTTACACAGATAAACTGCAAAGTTGCATCATTGACAAATTCCTTACTACTGCCTAATACTCTTGTAAACTTTTTTCTGTACTTATTTTGCATGTTATAACCTTGCACAGCAGTAAAATAATTTGTATGAGTTGAATCAAGGAAAAGTGATTATGTAATATATTTAGACTTAGGGTGGAGATGTATAGGTAATAACGAGACTTGAATGTATTACCTTTACCTTCCTTTCCATGAATAAGTGATGGGACGATTGTAAGAGTGATGACATCAAGTGTACTATCCTGCAACCACATGAAAGAAAATATTTGCTTTCCGGCAGCTTGAATGGGCCAAAAGCTTATTCAGAGAAGTAGTGCAAAGGGTAAAGTGCTGTATCCACAGCAATAAAATAGATAGTGGTTTACTGAAGCCAAACAAGAACAACATGGATTTCAATTAATTATTGTGGGTACTGCACTTACCACTTTGCTCCTTGCCCTTTTTTATGCAACTGGCCCAATAGTTTCACCTATAACTGAAATTATGCAACTCAGAGAGAAATTATGGTATTATAAATGTTTGTATTAGATATCCTGTACAGGTGAATACAATATAAAGACATAAAATGAAAATGCTCACTTATTATTGACAGTTTAATGTTGCCATGGAGAATGGTCCATAAAACTTTGGAGTTGTCTGTAATTTGGGCTGATGACCCCCCAAAAAACTGGGTTAGCATCTAAAATATTCAGAACAAAAGTTATGTATACAGACAATACTTGAGAAACCTATATCCCCATTGTTGGGAGCAGTTCAGCTTGTCTTGTCCTGAGGTTGAAAGGCACCAGTATTGAGGAAGTATGAAGGTTGTCAGTGGTTGCCTGTAGTTCTGCAAATACAAATTTCCTGGTTGTCATAATGATGCAATGGTTTCAGGACCTAGAACAAGTATACAGGTTTGGACTGTTCCTAATCTACAGAGGTAGTCCAGTGACTGAGAATGCAGTGAAGCCAGAGCCATCCAGGCAATTAGAATTTCTAGAGGGAGGTCCTGAGTGACACCCCCCAACATTCCTTTATTATAAATTTCCTTTAACAATATTACTGTCAACAGGTCCAGGACTGTGCTTATGAAAAAGAAAAACAATCTAGAATGTTGGATCTATGGTATCTGCTTGCCTTTAACCACTTGGGTCCCCAATGCAATTTTAAAACAGTGTTTGGGATACCGAGTATTCATCAACAAGGTATTTAAAACTTTCATTTTCAACATTCTTCTTAAATACCCTTGTCGAGACACATCGTTGATTCACAGGACACTTATCCAATCTCTGCAGTCATTTGGCTGGCTTGTCAACTTCAAGAAAGGCTAACCGAAGCCTGAAAAACCAGATTTTTTGTGTCTGGTTTTCAATATATTACAGAATCAAATGGAAATCCCTTTTGAAATGAAGTATATCAAGGCATGGTCATGTGATTGGGATTTACAGTAGACATATGTTGGCATCTTAGGGTCTAAAGGTAATAGACACTTTGTCCACCATTATTCCAATAGTGAAATGGGTTCACTTTACTATCACCGTCTCCAATGTTCTGGAATTGAAGGCTGCCTGGCAGGCAATGATCTCCTTTGTCCCTGTGATCAGAAACCAAATACTATTCATTGGCATGAACAACAAAACAGAAACAGATGGGCACAAGGAACTATTCTTTATTAGGCAAAGAAGTGTTGATTCTTTATTGTTTTCAGAAGAATCTTTTGGATTTGGGAGCAGCATACATTTCGGTACCCCAAGACATTTTAGTGTACCTGTTGAGTCAGAATGATTTCCCTGCTAACAAATGCTGCCTGAATCAGGACATATTCCTACAGATATGCAGTTCCTGGAGTGTTCCAGTTCTGGACCTCGTGGGGAGTCTGACCAATTTGAGATGTTGCAGATACATATCTAGTGTCAAGATTCCTTGAGTGATAGACCTGGGTGCATTTAGTTGCATTGGACATGCAGTCTGGGGCATGTGTTCCCTCCTATCCCAACAAATTTTCATTTACTCAACAGAATATATTCTCACATTGGCACTATTATAGCAAAAATCTCATTCTGGCCCAACGGGCTCTGGTTTATGTTGCTTCAGTTGTTAGCCACAGAACCTTTGATATTCCTCCCTCCAGTTCAGAACCTTCTGCACCAGGGTCATGTTCTCCATCATCCCCAGAAAAGTTACATCTAGCAGCATGGAAGGTGAAAAAGAAAGGCTAAAAAAAAATCAATGTTTCTCTTTCTTGGTGATCAACATGCTTTTGAAAACGTGTAGAACCTTAACAAATACAGTTTACAAAAGAGTACGGAGGAAATTCACAGAGAACACGACAGGAAAATACTTTGATCCTTTGCTCCTACATTGCATGCTCTAGAATTTCTTCAAAAAGGCCTCAACAAAAGTCTGGGAGTCAACCCCCCTAATATGTCTTACCTGTCAGGATTCACAGGTATCCAGTGGGCTGTAAATATTACGATTATACAGTTTATCAAAGTTTGTATCAAGATTCATCCTCCAAGGAAGAGTTTCTTACCACCTTGGGATATAGCAGTAATGTAGGAAGCATTGTCAGCAGCACCTCTCATTCTCTGGAATCATTTTCAATCTAGAATCTGACCGTGAAAGAAATTTTTGTTATAGCCTTCATGTCAGAGAGGGACACACAAGGAACCACATCTATGATTCTTTCAGAACCAAGTGGTTCTAAGCCATAATTTGTCCTCCATACATATTCTCTTTGTGATCAATCAAAAAATTGCTCTGCTAACCTTACCAAGTATGTAAAGCTGAAAATTCACTAGATGTGGGAAAATTTCTTCACTACTACATTAATAAGACTTCAAATTTAAAGCAAAAGTCTTGGCAAAAACGTTTTTACATGTCCTTGTTGCTGATTTCCTACCCTCACTGAATATGTCTCCAATCATCTGGTTTACTCAGTAGTTGCTCTGAAATAACCTATTCATTTTCAAATCAAACTGTTAATTCTCTTTGGTTTCCCATATGTAAGACCAGTGGCTGCTCTGCCTTCTATTCCCCCAGCCATTGATCTTGGCACATCCCTTCTGTAGTTCTTTCTCCAGGAAGTAGTGATGCAATCCAGCCCTACTTGCAGTGGTGGGTGGACCAAGACTCTCAGATATATTCAACATGTATTGGCCTAGTGTACCTGCCCACATTCACTACAATTCCCTGTGACTGATGGGGACTGTAGTTTACTACAGAGAGAGAGAGAGGAGAGGATATGATGCAATCCCTGCTGTTACACCTCTTCCTTGGCAGAGCATATGATGTTATCTTTTGAATTTCAGAGATGAGGTCATAAAAAATTAAATTAGACTTTTCTCCTAAATGGTAAGGATTTTAAAAATTGTATTCCTCTGAATTAACTATGGGTTTAGGATTTGTTTTATTTTGTACATGTTTTACATTTTATTAGAGATGTCTTTTTTCAATCTATGAAACCCAAGTGAAAATGAAAACGTGTATTCATTTGCTGTGATTTTTTTTTTTTTTACTATAAATGTAACATTTATCAATGAATGAATTACAAAAAAATTTTTTTGGCTAATGCATAGCTGACAAAAAAAATCATTCAACTTCAATCATGTTTTTTGATTGACTCCATTGTTTGCTATCTTTTCCTTGCAGGCATGCTGACTCACACACTTGCTGCACTTGCTGCACTTGCTGTGATTGTGAATGATTGTTTAGGAAGTCACACCTTCGTTCAGAATCTGTCCTCCTACTCTGTACATTGTCCTATCGAATGCATTGGTGAAGACGTGCCTTCTGACACTAAACTATATATGTGACTTGATATTCTGTATAGAGATTAGTAGAGTACACTTCCAGCATGGCGTCCTCTATATTTGGATTGCCTTCGCTGAGTTTCTCTGATTTTTTTCATTGGGTTGCCTGGCTGTGTGTCCTCTATCTCCTATATACGGCGTATTCATTGCATCTGAGGAGGAAGCAGTTGCTAAAAAGTTTCCGTTCTTTTCAAGGTCCTGAAACACACTGGTTCTATGGAAATGCTCATGTGGTAAGGCACTCTTATGTTCATCTTGGCAATAATTACAGATCAACTTAACATCAGAATTTTATCAAATGTCTTTATATTTTTAGCTCTGCAAGTTTTTAATGTTATTTTTTCATTATTATTATTTTTTTTTTAATCTTCTAGCTTTGTATCACAGTACAGCTGTATCAGCACCCTCCACCGTCCTATGAGCTGCCTCCAGCACTGCATCTATTACGGCTCATGTACACGGGGCGTTTGAAAAACTTTTCTGACCGCTGGAAACTGACTGCTAAAAAACATAGGTTAAAAACGTCAGTTTAGCTGCGTTTACGTTTAGAAGCGTTTTTAAAAGATAACCTCAGGAGACCTTCTCAAATGCCCAGAATGCACTGAAAAATAGTAAATAATTAACTATTTCAGATATTTTGTGAGAAATAGAGAGAGCAGAAGCAGAGAGAGAAGTATGTGTTGAGATGACCTGTCTTTTCAGGTTGTATTCACTATGGATCCCATCATGAGCTTAATGTGGCACGTTCTACCATTTTTTTTGCACGCAAAACCTGGAATTGACTGCGCTGGTGTACCGGGTCCATTTGAATACATGGAAAACGTTTTGCATGCATTTCTGATGATGAAAAAAGGTTCTGAACAGCATCTGGATATGAACCAGCCCAAAAACGCGTCTAAACACAAACGCACATAAACTCATTTACAAGCGTTTGGTGTTTGAAACGCCGGTAAACTCTACTCCTGAATGTGATTTTTGTGCTTTCAAAAAAATTCCTGTAAACTACTATAAATGACTGTGTACATGGATACATAGGAAAACATAAAGGAGAGTTCAGGGGATGCTGAAAAAAAAATGCACAACTGCTCCTAAACTTCAATTTAGCAGCTGCAGTGTACATGAGCCCTTACTGATACCAGCACTGGTGTTGCTTTTTCAGTTTGCCTATTCAGAATGATATAAAGCTGCTGGCTTTTTCTTGTAGTGCAGTGCAGAGCTCAAAAATGTTTAAATTTCAATTTTCATTTGCTCTTTTCCTCTTCTTTCTATTGTAAGCATAGGTGAACCAGGAAAAAAAACATTAGGATCAGGGCTTTTTATCAGCGGGAACATGGGGGAACGCAGTTCCGGCACCTCCAGCACCTCCAGAACTGAATGTATGTAATGGCAAGGGAGGCTGGGGGATCTATTGTCATTGAAGGGGATTTATTTTTGCATGTTGGTCTATTGCATCTGTGGAGGGCAATTGTTGCCAGAAGGGATCTACTGTTCAGGGAGGGTTCTATTTTTGCTTGCTGATGGGGGATCTGTTGTTACTGTCGTGGATCTATTGTTGCTGGGGTGGGATTTTGCTGTGGGGGTCCATTGTTGCTTGGGGAATATATTGTTGCTGGGGGGGGTGTTGTTGCTAGCTGCAGGGGGTCTATTTTATTGCTTTTCTTTTCATTGTTAACAAATTCAACACAAAATAATACTTGGCTTTGTATTCTCTAAAAGGAGCGGTACTGGGAGGTGGGTAGGGGGTGAAACCAAGGGATGGTGCTTGAAGGTGGGTAGGGGGTTGAACCAAGGGACGGCGCTTGAAGGTGGGTAGGGGGTGGAACCAAGGGACGGCGCTTGAAGGTGGGTAGGGGGTGGAACCAAGGGATGGTGCTTGAAGGTGGGTAGGGGGTGAAACCAACGGACGGAGCTTGAAGGTGGGTAGGGGGTGGAACCAAGGGACGGTGCTTGAAGGTGGGTAGGGGGTGGAACCAAGGGATGGTGCTTGAAGGTGGGTAGGGGGTGAAACCAAGGGACGGAGCTTGAAGGTGGGTAGGGGATGGAATCAAGGGACGGTGCTTGAAGGTGGGTAGGGGATGGAATCAAGGGACGGTGCTTGAAGGTGGGTAGGGGATGGAATCAAGGGACGGTGCTTGAAGGTGGGTAGGGGGTGGAACCAAAGGACAGTGCTTGAAGGTGGGTAGGGGGTGAAACCAAGGGACGGAGCTTGAAGGTGGGTAGGGGATGGAATCAAGGGACGGTGCTTGAAGGTGGGTAGGGGGTGGAACCAAGGGACAGTGCTTGAAGGTGGGTAGGGGGTGGAAAGAAGGGACGGTGCTTGAAGGTGGGTAGGGGGTGGAAACAAGGGACGGTGCTTGAAGGTGGGTAGGGGGTGGAAACAAGGGACAGTGCTTGAAGGTGGGTAGGGGGTGGAAACAAGGGGTGAATCAGAAGGGGGGGGGGAGTTCTACACCTATTCTCTAAGAAAAAAATTCCCCCCGCCAGCCTCCCCTTATATTTACCTGAGCCCCATTGCAACCCAGCTCTGTGCATGACAGCAGTGGCTCTCCCAGCTCTGTCCCTCACTGGGCAGACCAATAGCAGCAGACGTCATTTATGAGGGAATAGGGGTGGGGCCATGCCCCACTCTGTGTCTATGGATGCAAGCAGTGGGGCTCAGGAGCGAACCCGTATAAGTGTCCCCATGGCGGCACTCACTAAAGAGGAGGATCAGGGCTGCTCTTTGCAAAACCAGAGCAGGTAAGTATGACATGTTTACTAATTTAATTTTTTTTTTTTAAATTAAAATAATTAAAGTGTTACTGAACCCACAACAATAAAATCAGTCTGTATTTGCAGTAAAGCATGCTTGTTATATTTACTGTGAAATGTAAGGGGTTAATCCTCTGCATTGTGTAAAAACGCTGTTTGATCCTTTCTTCTCTGTTTTTCCCCTTTTTCAAGCGACCACCTCTTATCTACTGATAAGACAGACTGAACCATAGGCATTTGCACATGTTCAGTGTGGTGTGTGTTGCTAGAGAGGTAATTTTTTTGTCTTAGGAGAGTGCATGTGATCAGCACAGGGCCAATCAGCACTGTCCAGACAGAGGTCAGGGGTTCTACATCCTCCTAGAGCAGAAAGAAAACTTATTTTACAAGCTTTAGCTAGATCTCTGCTGGACACTGATAGAAGTCACAAGACTGCTATATACTGCTGATGAGAAAAGGTATTTAGCAGTTTATATTTACTATAAAAATTGCATTTCCATGTTGTGTGTACTGTGGGAGACCGGATATAGTGAATGCAGGGTCCTGGGTTTAGTAACACTTTAACCACTTCTGTCCAGCCCATGTACATAAACAGCTGAACAGGAGAAGTGCAGGAGTGGGTTGCCGTTCATAAACGGCATCCACATTTTCAGCCTGTGTGCGCAGCACCACAATCCAGTACCTACTGTGTCCGGAGGACACAGCGGAACACCGATCGTTCTACGGGACCTCTATGTGAGGTCCCGATCATGTCATCACTGATTGTCCACTGCTGGTACACTGCCATGTACTGCTGTCACCACCCATACACATACACTGCCATGTACTGCTGTCACCACTCCTACGTATACACTGCCATGTACTGCTGTCACCATCCATGCACATACACTGCCATGTACTGCTGTCACCATCCATGCACATACACTGCCATGTACTGCTGTCACCACTCCTACGTATACACTGCCATGTACTGCTATCACCACCAATACACATACACCTCCGCATTCACTGCCTGTGCGCGCTCCCTGGGATCTAGTGCCTGCTGTGTCCGATTGCTGTACAGGACCTCTGTGTGAGGTCCTGGTTCATGTGATCACTGATTGGCCAATCAGTGATCACAGGGACAGTAGTAAACAAGATGTCTCTTCCTGACATCATTGCTTACTACGTGTGAAATCTGTGAATGATCACTGAGATAACATGGTACAAGGCTATTCACAACAGCCTTGTACCATGTGACAAGCTGTGTCCAATCACAGCTCTCACAGTATTTCTCAATGGCTGCAGGAATGCAGCCCGAGAGGAGAAATGATTGCTTTTACAGCCTTTATGGGTGTAAAAGCAATCAGTGTAAAAAAAGAAAACAAATCTTCATCACCCCCCACAAGTAGCACAGTGTCACTATGGTGATACTGTACTGCTAGGGTGACGGTATGTTAAAAAAAAACCCATAAATAATAATAATAAAAAAATACAATAAAAATGTAAAAACATTTTTTGAAAAATTATAATGTTTGGTTATAAACTAGAAAGATAGATGAATACATTTTGGCCAAGATTTATGAAGAAAGATTATTTATTTGCAAAATTTAGTAAGAAAAACACTTTTTTTTTCAAAATGTTTGGACATTTTAATTTTTATAGCAAAAAAAATAAAAATCCCAGTGGTGAATAAATACCACCAAAATAAAGTTTTATCTGTCTCAAAAAATGCAAAAAAATTCATATGGGTACAGCGTTGCATGACTGCGCAATTGTCATTCAAAGTGTGATAGCACTGAAAGCTGAAAATTGGCCTGGGCAGGGAGGGGGTGAATGTGTCCGGACATGAAGTGGTTAAAGAAGACAACAGCTGTTGAAGTAGCCTGCTTGTAGCCCTCAAGTAAACAAAATGTCTCTGGGCGTCAGCTTCAGTGTGTATATGTATGTATGTGTGTATGAATGTCTGTCTGTCTGTAGCGTGAGCCTGTTCTTATATACTTTTCAAAGAATCAATGAAGACATCCCACTCTACAGTTATTTCCTATTTCAGTCTGAGCTAAATGTGTAATAGCCATACTAGTAATTGTTCTAAACATATGTATAGTTCTTAGCTGACATTATCTAAAAAATACTTTGATTGACAGAAACATATAATAGTGCTTAGACTGCTATATGATCTTTCCATACTAAAGGATCACATAACTACATTCTTCTTAAAACTGGTTCAACCTTCAGTTCAGTCAAGGACAGAAAACACATAAATGCACAGACATAACCAACTATAATTGAGAATATACTATCACACCCTAATTCACTAATTAATTAATTAACTGACTATATTAAATAATTGACTAACTGTATTATAGATTGCAAATGATTCTCATGATAAAAGATATTTTCTTATCTCTTGTGTAACTCTTTACTGCATTCCAGTGTATGTTTTAGTCCAAGAAGTCAGCACAGTGGCTAAAAGGTTAGCACTTCCGCCTGGCAGTACTAGGGTTGTTGGTTCGAATCCTAAACATGGCACCACCTGCCTGGAGTTTGCATGTTCTCCCTGTGCCTGCGTGGGTTTCCTTCGGGTACTCTGGTTTCCTCCCACACTCCAAAGACATGCTGGTAGGTGAATTGGCTCCTGTCTAAATTGGAACTAGTATGTGTATGTATGAATGTGAGTTAGGGACCTTAGATTGTACGCCCCTTGAGGGTTAGGGACTGATGTGAATGTACAATATATATGTAAAGCGCTGCGTAAATTGACGGTGCTATATAAGTACCTGAAATAAATAAATAATTGATCTACTGACCTCTCTACAGAATTTATGGCGCACTTGAACACTTGCTTACAGAGCCCATACACACTGTTAATTTTAAACTGGCTTATGCTGAGTGTCAAGATACAGAATTTTGGAGAATCAGAATTTTTGTAGAACACAGATGTCTGTTAAAAAACCAAATTAATGAATAATTCTTCAATTCCCCCTGAATATAATTTATTATATGATAAAATTTATTCATCCACACTCTATTCATGGCCCTTTTACACACTCTGAATCAGTTGTTCCAGATGTACCATTTTCCATAACTAGGTCAGTTAAGCTAGAGGTAATTCTCTGCCTAAAAATACCTGCCATGATTTCTTCACCTTTTTTTTATCTCTTTCTTAATTTATAAAATAGTTAAATTTTAATCATAATACAGATTTGAAATAATATACATAAAATCATAATACAAAATATAATAATTATGGATAATAATATATATCCAGCAGCTGCTGTTACTGAGGTTTTTCCGCACATTGATACAGAACTTTTAAACTTTGACCACCACAAATGACCTAAAAATTCAGACCAAACATGTTCTATCTCTAGTAGAATTCCCTATTCATGTTTAACCAATTCAATACCGGGCAATTTTACCCCCTTCCTGACCAGGCCATTTTTCAGGTTTCGTCACTCTCACACTTTGAATGACAATTGCGCGGTTATACAACATTGTACCCAAACTAAAATTTTATCATTTTCTTCACACAACTAGAGCTTTCTTTTGGGGTATTTAATCACCGCCGGGGTTTTTATTTTTTGCTAAATTAACAAAAAAAGACCAAAAATTTTGAAAAAAAACCACATTTTTCTTTGTTTCTGTTATAAAAGTTTACAAATAAATAATTGTTCTTCATAAATTTAGGCCGAGATGTATTCTGCTACATGTCTTTGGTGAAAATAACCCAAATTAGGATGTATTATTTAGTTTGTAGGAAAGTTATAGAGTTCACAAACTATGGTATAGATCTGAATATTGCTCAATCCTGAAGTACTGACAGCCAGTCTAATTTCTTGAGGTCCAAGAATGTCAGAATAGTACAGATATCCCCCAAATGACCCCTTTTTGCAGAGTAGACAGTCTGACGTACTTCATAAGAGGAATGGCGAGTTTTTTGAAGTTGTATTTTTTTTGTCATTATTTTTTGGAAAATTAAAAAATTAAAAAAGTTATTTTCACTATTTTTTTTTTTACATACTGTCACCAGTGCAGTACAGCATCATCATATAACTGGCCTGGCGGTGAACAGGGACACTGACTGGTGACAGTATGAAAAAAAAATATATATATATATATATTTTTTTATTATTATTATTTTTAATTTTTTATTACATTTATTTTTATTTTTTTAAGATTTTTTTCATATTTTACTATGACCAAAGTAGTACAATGTTACCATAGTAACATTGTACTAGTTTGGGGAAGTGATCAGTATTTTTTTTTTTTTTACACAATTTTCTTATAGCAAAGAATTACTTTGCTATAAGCAAGCATTTACCTGAATGACATTGATTCATTAAGTTTTTTGTTTTTTTTTGTGCTTAGCTGTGATTTGGCTACAGCTAATTACATGATATGTGCATGTGACCTGCTGTGACCATTCACAGCTAGACACTAGTATACAATGGATGGCATGAATGAAGCCATCCATTGTATACAACTGTCATGTGACCTGCTGTGATTGATAATCCAGTATAATCCATCAATTGAGAGAGTACAAATTTGGCATTATGTTCAACCTGGATTTGTTTAGGTGATAAAGCCAACTACCATTGTGAAAATCTTTGATTGGAAACACATGGAATGTTTTTCTCAAGGAAAAATTTCAGGGTGGAATAAGGTGTATGTAAAATAATTTTGGTAAATCCTACAATGTGCTCAGTTGCCTTCAGTGCATAGTGAACTCCTACCAATTCTCAACAGGTGTTAATAGTTTAGAGAAATATGCCAGGATCCTCCAATTTCCTCCTTATAATTGAAGCAACACAGAAGAAATAGCAGTTTCAGATGTATGCACCTGTAAAGCAAATAGTGCTTGATGTTCTACTGTAGTTAGGGCTGGTGCTGTCTGCAAATCTTTTTTCAAAGATTCAAAGGCCTTTTGCTGAACTTCTGCCCAAGGACCAAAACCATTTTCCTCATTATTCTTTAGAAGTTCATATAGACATTATGCTTTATCAGCAAATTACTCAATTAACTCTCTGGAAAAATTCACTAATCCTAGGAATTGTCTTAGTGCTTTGAATGTTGTTGGTACGGGAAGTGCAGCAATAGCATTAACCCTTTCTTGCAGAGGTTGACGTTTGCTTGGACTGATCTGCATACCAAGAAACCTGACCTCACGTTTCATGAGCTGAAACTTACGAGTACTTAGCTTGAGGCCTGCATATTGCAGCAGATCAAACAATTCTGCTAAAAGGGTCAAATGCTCTAACTCACTTTCAGTTGACAACAAGATATCATCCACATACTGTATTGTAGAATACAATCTGGCCCAAAAAAATTTGCATAAGACTTTCTCTAAAGCTTGATGAAATATGCTTGGATTTAAATGGAGGCCCTGCGGAAGACGATTGAAGGTATATTGATCATAGTTAAAGGTAAATGCAAACTTATATTGACAGCCTCTAGACAAAGAGATTGAGAAAAATCCATTGGCGATGTCAATCACAGAGAACACTTTTGCTTTTGCATCAATTCGAGACATTATGTCAGGTGTATCTGCTGCTGTTCGGGGACAATATGGGGTATATTTATTCAGCATTCGGAGGTCTACCAGAAGCCTGAATGAATTAGGGTTGCCATGTTTAGATACTACCCATAACGGATTATTTGTTACAGAATTTGTTTTCCTGTTAATACCTTGTTGCAGAAGTTCCTGTACAATAACCAGTTCCATAGATTCTGGTGGCAATTCATATTGCTTCTGTGAGGGTGGATCCCTGCCTTGCACGTCTACTTCTATGTCTTTAAACAGATCTTCTTCATTTTTGCCTTGGCTCCATAGATCTTTGTATGATTTGACCACTAGTTCTAATTCTCGATTATCACCAATATCTGGCCATTTACGGTCTGCAGCAATCACTTCTGTTAAACAGATGCTGCCTACTTCACAGTAATCTGCTGGGTCAATTACCAAAGGCTTACGATTAAATCCAACAACTGTGCATACTGCTGCATCTGTCAAAAAAGATAATCTTACACCAGTGAAGGAGATTTAAGCACCTGTATCGATTAGAAACTTAAGTTTTCGTCCATTCCAATTTGCTTTAATGTAAGGGCGTTCACATTTATCCAGACATATTGGTGTTACATGTTCTAGATAATGAGACTTTTTTCCCTCTTATTGCCTTCTATTCACAGGGTAGGCAATAATGGAGTTGATTTAACAGTGGCTGATTGCAAGTTCTTTTCAGTCATGCCACTGCTGACTGATAACTCTCTGATTTGTTTTATCACAGGAGCATAAGGAGAAGAAGATTGAGTTACTTTTGGACAAGGAGGAGTAGATAGTTCAAGAGAAATAAGTCCATTTTCTTTACCTAAATTTCTTGAATCCTTTATCTGCATCCTTTTTCTCCTGTCAGATTTTTTTACACAGTCATTTTAAATGTCCTGGTTTTTGACAGTAGTACAAAGTTATTGGCTCTCTCTGTCTCACTTGCTTGCACCTGTCATTTTTACTAAGAGCAGTCATTCCGGTCTTGGCTGTAGTCTGATGGTTCCCTTTTAAAGTGTCATTTTGAACTAGAGCTATCTTAGACTTAAACGATTCTAAGGGCTCGTTCACACTAGGCTGTTTTACCAACGCTTGCCAAACGCCCCTATAGCATTTGGCAAGTGTTGGTCCGGCGTTTGCGGAGTGTTTTTTAATGCTCGGCAAACGCTCTGCAAACGCTGCATGCGCGGTTTAGTGGCGGTTGCTAGGCATTTGCCGAGCGTTAAAAAACCCCATAAACGCCTATAATGCAGTTTGAATGGTGTTACCGCTCCGCAAACGCCCTGCAACCGCGTCGCAACCGCAAACGCCGGCCGGGCGTTTGCGGAGCGGCACCATAGACTAGAATAGGAGGCTTCAATGCCTCCTGACTCGACCAGAGGCGTCCGTTTTGCTGCGACGCAACGCTCCCATTAGAACAGCACCATGTGCTGTAATGTGCAGAATTGGCAGAGGTGTTTGGGAAACGGTAAAAACGCTTCCCAAACGCCTCTCTGCCGCCTGCACACAACGCTAGTGTGAACGTAGCCTAAAGGTTAATTTTTTTTTTTTTGTAAAATAACAAACATGTCTATATTTACCTGCTATGTGCCGTGGTTTTGCACAGAGCAGGCTGGATCTTCCTCTTCTTGGGTCCCCCGCAAGCTTTCCTGGCTCCTGTCTGCCGGGTGCCCCCTACAGCAAGCAGCTTACAATGGGAGCACTCGCTGCCGAAGCTGTCATTCACATCGCTGGATTGCGATGAGGCTCAGGTAAGTATTGAGAGGGCTTTGGGGGGGGATGCTGCACACAGTAGGTTTTGTACCTTCATGCATAGAATGTATGAAGGTAAAAAAACTCGAGCCTTTAGAACCACTTTAAGGTTGCTTTATAAATGAACTTTATCAATGAACATGCAAGCTTCTGACATAGAATTTTTCTCTTGTACCATTGCACCACAGCTAATGAAGTTGGGTCAAGATATTAAAATTTTTTTACAAAAGCTTTTATCATACCTGTATTGTGTTCAATGTCTACACCCAAAACCATTTTGTATGCCTTTAAGAATTAAATTATAAATTCAAAAGGGTCCTCTCTAACTGAAGTCTGTAATGAATCAAGGGTTTCTATTGAAGAAGCATCTTCACCTGTCGTTCATAGCAGCAATTGTTGTAATGTGTCTGATGTGTCACTATGTCTCTCATTTCCTTCGCTATCAATAACAGGTGACTTTGTAAGTCGCATAGAAAGCCAAAGAAAATAGAAATGATTATGCTGTTTGTCTCTAAGATTATATCTAGAGATGAGCGAATTATTCAAAAATTCGGTTTGGCTGATTCGCCGAATTCGCCGAATAAATTCGCTTCGAGCCGAATATATTCGCTGCGAATTTAACTTATAAAAAGGGTGTTTCTAGGCTTCAGAGAGCCTTTATATTAGTGCAGAACACTGTACCTTTAATTTAAATGCCCTTGGAGTCTGCTGGGGAAGAGAAATAATACTGTCAGTCAGTATGACATGCAGATGAGTGCCGTCGATCTTAGAATCACCGCACACTTCACTCATTTGGGCAGTCACGGGGCCAAAACCAGAGTGTGGAGCCACAGTGTGGCGGTGGAGGCAGCAGCAATGGGAGGCCATACAGCACCCTATGACAAAATGGAACCCACCAGCAGTGTGAGGAGACCTGAAAGTGGCACATGGCAGAGTGTGGCGATGGAGACAGCAGCAATGGGAGGCCGTACAGGGACCCATGACACACTCTGGACCTGGCAGCAGCATGAGGAGGCGGTACAGGGGCCCATGACAGATTACGGGCCTGGCAGCAGCATGAGGAGTCGGTACGGGGGCCCATGGCAGATTACGGGCCTGGCAGCAGCATGAGGAGGCGGTACAGGGGCCCATGGCAGAGTGGCGGAGCGTAAGCAGCTAAAATTGAAGGCCATACAAAGGCCTATGTTAAAAAGTCCCCCCAGCAGCAGCGTGGGGAGACGACTATCAAGAGTCCAATGGCAGAGTGGCGGAGCAGAAGCAGCTTCAATTGAAGGCCATACACAGGCCTAGGTTTAAAAGTCCCTCACAGTTAATTCCAATAACGAACTCTACTCCTCTGTGCAATCTACTTACGAGACCCTGGGCAGGTCTGGGTCCAATTTGTGGTAGAGACTGGTTTTGTTCAGCCATGCTTGAGCGAGTAATAACAGGTCTGTGCTGCCCTTTGGTGTCTGGCTTAATGCGCACAACACTGAACGTCCCAGCGTTTGTCAACGATTTGCCGTTAAGTGATGCAAACCCGCTGAACCACGTTCATGAGGAGCCGGTACAGGGGGCCATGAATCAGTATGGACCTGGCAGCAGCGTGAGCAGACGACAAAGGCACATGGCGCAGGGTGGCGGTGTAGGCAGCATTATTCTGAAGCCATACACAGGCCTAGGTTAAAAAGCGGAAGCCGTCAGCAGCGTGAGCAGACGACAGAGACACATGGCGCAGGGTGGCGGTGGATGCAGCAGTATTCGGAAGCCAAACACAGGCCTCGGTTAAAAAGCGGAAGCCGTCAGCAGCGTGAGCAGACGACAGAGGCACATGGCGCAGGGTGGCGGTGGAGGCAGCAGCAATGGAAAGCCATACAGCACCCTATCACAAAATGGAACCCACCAACAGTGTAAGGAGACCTGAAAGTGGCACATGGCAGAGTCTGGCGATGAAGTCAGCAGCAATGGGAGGCCGTACAGGGACCCATGACACACTCTGGACCTGGCAGCAGCAAGAGGAGGCGGTACAGGGGCCCATGGCAGAGTGGCGAAGCAGAAGCAGCTTCAATTGAAGGCCATACACAGGCCTAGGTTAAAAAGTCCCCCCAGCAGCAGTGTGGGGAGACGACTATCAAGAGTCCAATGGCAGAGTGGCGGAGCGGAAGCAGCTTCAATTGAAGGCCATACACAGGCCTAGGTTAAAAAGTCCCCCCAGCAGCAGTGTGGGGAGACGACTATCAAGAGTCCAATGGCTGAGTGGCGATCCGGGAAGTCAGCGTTGTGATTGCAGATGCAATGCAGAAATTTTATGAGGTAATGCCGTGGGTGCGAAGAAGATCATATACCGTCGTACTTCCATCCATAAGACGGAACAACCTGCGAACCGGGAGCTTTATTGCCCTGACCCGCTGAGCAGCTTCTGGGATACCCAAGAGTTTGGCTTCTGTGGGGAATATGGTTGAAAACTGAAACTTAAAGGCATGTTGACGGAAGGGCACCAGTGTCAGTGCTCCGGAGGGAATATAGCTTCAAAGCTGACACTTAAAGGTATATCGACGGTCAGAGACCACAGGAAGTGGAGCTTGCGTCTTAAATCGACTGAATGTGGCAGACGTGAAACGTCTACGGGCCGTATATGAAACGGGTCGTATATGAAACGGGTTGTTCCTCTTTCTGGAATAAGTGTTGGAAATGGCCACTCTTTTTGGTGTGGCGTTTTGTCTATTTAATTCCGATAACGGACTCTACTCCTCCGTGCAATCTAGTTACGAGACCCTGGGCAGGTCTGGGTCCAATTTGTGGTAGAGACTGTGTATATTGTGAATCCTTGTGAGCTATTATAAATGAAGCGTTCAGTGGGTGTTAAACAATTATTTACTTTTCTTTAGTGTTTGGTGCGCTGGCACTTACACAAACTCACTTGGTAGTGTCAGATCAGTATATAAGGTATTTATAGTGCCGCGCTCCTATTTATATACATATATATCTCTATATCCAATCTGTACTCATTCTACTTAATTAATAACTATATAAATCCAATGTAAATCATAATGATAAGTGATATTCCATAAATTAATATGATTGAATAATTATCAATATATTGCCAATACACATATAGACAACCTAAATTCATGTGATAAATAATAATCAATATAGGACCTTGATATAATGTGAATGATAAATAATAAATAAAATATAAATATAAATATAATTAGTGCCACTCTAATTATATGTGATCAATCCAGCAATATTTGTGCAATAATGTATTCCAATGTGCACGTGCACATATAAAGACTTTATATAATTTTTTATTTTATGCACGTGCACATTGGAATACATTATTGCACAAATATTGCTGGATTGATCACATATAATTAGAGTGGCACTAATTATATTTATATTTTATTTATTATTTATCATTCACATTATATCAAGGTCCTATATTGATTATTATTTATCACATGAATTTAGGTTGTCTATATGTGTATTGGCAATATATTGATAATTATTCAATCATATTAATTTATGGAATATCACTTATCATTATGATTTACATTGGATTTATATAGTTATTAATTAAGTAGAATGAGTACAGATTGGATATAGAGATATATATGTATATAAACAGGAGCGCGGCACTATAAATACCTTATATATTGTGGTAGAGACTGGTTTTGTTCAGCCATGCTTGAGCGAGTAATAACAGGTCTGTGCTGCCCTTTGGTGTCTGGCTTAATGCGCACAACACTGAACGTCCCAGCATTTGTCAACGATTTGCCGTTAAGTGATGCAAACCCGCTGAACCACGTTCATGAGGAGCTGGTACAGGGGGCCATGAATCAGTATGGACCTGGCAGCAGTGTGAGGAGACCCGAAAGTGGCACATGGCGCAGGGTGGCGGTGGAGGCAGCAGTATTCGGAAGACATACACAGGACTAGTTTAAAAAGCGGAAGCCGTCAGCAGCGTGAGCAGACGACAGAGGCACATGGCGCAGGGTGGCGGTGGAGGCAGCAGTATTCGGAAGCCATACACAGGCCTAGGTTTAAAACTGGAACCCAGCAGCGTGAGCAGACGACAAAGACGCACATGGCAGAGGATGGATCTGGCAGCAGTATGAGAAGGCGGTACAGGGGCCCGTGGCACAGTGTGGTGATGGGGGCTTCAGCAACTGGATGCCAGAAAGTGGCCGATAGGGCTATATACTGCATGGAATTATAAAGTTGTAAAGACAGCGGCCTATAAGGCTATACACACTATAACAATCATGACTTGATTGACCATTGGCCTATAAGGCTATACACAGCATGAATATCATGACTTATTCTGAGAGTGGTTTGGAAGGCTATATACAAAAAGTAATTCATGAGCTGTCCGGACAGCGGACAATAAGTACATATATACAAATCAATTCATCAGCTGTCCAGCCAGCGGCCTCAAAGGCGACACATATAGAAAGCAATTCATGAGCTGTTCAGACAGCGGCCTCTAAGGCGACAGATATACAAAGCAATTCCCGAGGTGTTCAGGGAGCGGCCTGAACGGCTAGGTTATTACTAAATATATTTTTGTGGCCAAACATCGGCCTATAAATAGATGTCTACACAGTGACAAAAAATTATGTCGCCAGACAGCGGCCCCTAAGGCGACAGATATACAAAGCAAATCCCGAGGTGTTCAGTGAGCGGCTTGAACGGCTAGGTTATTACTAAATATATCTTTCTGGCCAAACATCGGCCTATAAATAGATGTCTACACAGTGACAAAAAAGTAGGTCGCCTTACAGCAGCGTATCCTACAAATTGACATTATAAGAAATGGTTTAGACCAAAAAAAAAAAAAAAAACTTTGATGCGATGCTATACCTTAGTAGATTGTGGAAAGTCGACAAGTCAAGCGTAACTGTGTACATTACAGAAAATCTTAACAAGACAACCAAACATGTGGCCAAATCGTGACCGATACAACAAGTTAACAATGTAAGAAACAGGAGGGGGCCAAACCGTGGCCAATAAATAAACAGTCCACCTCATTGATGAGATGGACAACACGTGTCAAATAAATATTTTAAAAAATTGCTATTCCATCGGTCTGGAACTGGTCGACTATAAATAATTAAAAAGTTTAAATTCATGTGACAGTCGTCCAGCGACGTATAAATAATTTAAAAACACCAATTCATGAGGGGCCCGACCAGCAGAGTATAAGTCATTAAAAAGGTTCAATTCATGTGACGGTCGTCCAGCGAAGTATAAATAATTTAAAAACCCCAATTCATGAGGGGCCCGACCTGCAGAGTATAAGTCATTAAAAATGTGCAAAACATGAGTCGGCCGACCAGCAGCCTCTCAATAAAATATATATACAAATGTACGGATCAGGTGGAGGTCTTCCATTTGTCCCTAATAACATGTTTGGGGCATGATTCATGGCGGATTTAGTCAGTTGTGTCAGGAACTGGTGGTTTGAAATCCAGACTAATCCACGCCTGATTCATTTTCACAAACGTGAGTCTCTCCACACTTTGGGTGGACAGTCGTGTCCTCCGCGGAGTTACAATACCTCCTGCCGCACTAAACACGCGCTCCGATGCCACGCTACTGGCCGGGCATGACAGCCTTTCAAGGGCAAATTCAGCTAGTTGGGGCCAAAGGTCAAGTTTCGTTGCCCAGTAGTCAAGGGGATTGTCTACCTCGATTGGCAGGGTGCTGTCCAAGTAGGCCCAAGCCTGTTGTTTGAGGTCCTGCTCCAGGTCCACCTGATGCTGCTGCTGCTGCGGCTGGTTAGTAGTTTCCTCACTGCGCTGGTGAAGAAAGCTACTCATCATCGACTGCAGACTGAGGCAGCCGCTGCTGGTGGAGCTGCCACTGCTCCTACCACCCCACCCCTCCCCTGCTGCCATGGCAGCGGAACGCGAGCGCACAGGGCCCACAGTGTCTGAGGATGGACGTTGGCGCAGAAAGGCAGAGACCAACTGACTACATAGGTGGTTTTTTATAGTACTTTATTTTGGCCTCCCTCTCAGCAGGTGTGAAAAAGGCCACCATTTTTGAACGGTAGCGAGGGTCCAACAAGGTGGACAGCCAAAAGTCATCCCTCTGTCTGATGGTTATTATTCGGCTGTCGCTACGCAAGCAACCGAGCATGCTATGGGCCATTTGTGCCAAGGAATGCGAGGGACTCCCTGCCACCATCTCCACAGCATACTGCCACGGTGCGTCTGGGTCCTCTGTCTCCTCCTCCTCCTCTACCAGATGCTCCTGCTCCTCCACTCCTGTCTGCTGAGTGGAAAAACCACCCATTTCACTCAATAATTCCTGAGCACCAATGTCCTCCTCTACCTCCTCCTCTTCTTCCTGTCCTGCCCCCACAGGGGTCATGTGGCGTTGAGATCTGTGCGCCACGTCTACCGCACCCTGACCAGCCATTGTTAACAGCATTTGTTCCAGGACGTGCAACAGAGGAATGACGTCGTTCATCCCATAGTCCTGCCGACTCACGAATAGCGTGGCCTCCTCAAAGGGCCTGAGCAAGCGGCAGGTGTCACGCATGAGCTGCCAATGGCTGACATCTAAGTTACACAGGGGAGTACCTTTATCCGCTTGTAACATCAGGAAATCGGTGATGGCCTTTCGCTGTTCGTAAAGGCGGTCTAACATATGTAGGGTTGAATTCCACCTTGTTGCAACGTCGCAGATCAGGCGATGCTGTGGAATTCCGTTCTGCCGCTGCAGCTCAAGGAGGGTGTGCTTTGCGGTGTAGGAATGGCTGAAATGCATGCAAAGTTTACGTGACATTTTAAGGATGACTTGCAGTGGGATGGTGGATTTTAGGAACCGCTTGACAACCAGATTGAACACGTGAGCCATGCATGGCGCATGGCACAACCTTCCTTGACGCAGAGCAGACACCATGTTCTTTCCGTTGTCGGTCAACATGGTTCCGATTTTCAGTTTGCGCGGAGACAGCCATCTGTCAATTTCTCTGTTCATTACACTCAGAAGTTCCTCCCCTGTGTGACTACGTTCGCCAAGGCATACCAGGTGCAGCACAGCGTGACACCGTTGCGCCCTGCACATGTGATATGCCGGTCGGGTAATGGGACTTGGCACGGGGGTGGCGGCTGAGGACACGGCGGAAGAAGAGGTGGTAGAGGCGGACATCTTTGCCGGACCAAGGACGTGCAAACATGGAGGCAAAAGCGGCGTGACCTGTCCAAGTTGCTGGTGCGGCTGTGCCGGCACCACGTTCACCCAGTGGGCCGTAAATGACATGTACTGTCCCTGACCGTAGTTACAGCTCCACACGTCGGCGCTGCCGTGCACTTTGGCAGAGACCGACATGCTCAAAGACAGGCCCACCATCTCTTCTACATGTGAATGCAGGGCTGGCACTGCCTTTTTGGCGAAGAAATGCCGGCTTGGCACTCTCCACCGCGGCGCGGCACAAGCCATCATTTCTCGGAAAGGTGCTGAGTCCACCACTTGGAAAGGGAGGGACTGCAGCACCAGCAACTTGGACAGGAGGACGTTCAGCTTCTGCACCGTCGGGTGCGTGCTCGCAAACTGTTGTCTCTTGGAAACGGATTCCAAGAAAGACTGCTGACGGAATCCGTGAAGAGGAGTAGCAGGAGAAGGAGCATCTGAACGAGCGGAAGATGCCAATGAGCGACAACTCCCCTCAGCAGAGGTGTTGGAGCCTTGACTGGCTGATAGAGGGTGATTGACGTCGGGTGACGGAGCAAGTAACGGAGCGGGTGATGGAGCGGGGGCTGGGGCAGGCAGAACCGCCGTATCTTTATCACGGTTTTCCCAGGCCACCGAATGGCGACGCTGCATATGCTAACGCAACGCTGTAGTCCCAACATTGGCCCCCTGGCCACGCTTGACTTTCTGGCCACATAGTCGACATACGGCTACGTTTACTTCCTCGGGCGGCTTGACGAAAAATTGCCACACTGCCGAGTAGGAAACTTTGCCCCCGCTACTCCTCACTGGCTGACTGCTACTTCCTCCGTGCACACTGGCACCACTACTGGCCGTGGTGGTAGGCTGCAGTGGAGCTGGTGCTCTACTCCGTGGCCGTTTGGCTCCACTGACACTGCTGAGACCCTGCTGCCTCCTGGGCAACCCACCGACTGTTTTGCTCACTGGCAAGCTGGCACCCTCTTCTCCTGATGATGCGGAAGCAATAACCTGATGACGATGAGGCTGCCAAGTGCGATCAGCCTCATCATCATCAATTAGGGTCTCCGCGTCACTACTAGCCCCCTCGGCTGCGCGTGGGTCAGGAGACAGACCTGTCTCTAGACCGGCTACCGAGCCACTCTCCTCGCCAGTACTTCTTCGCCTGGCTGCTGAAGAGGCGGATGTCTCCCCCCGTTCCTGACCGCCCTCTGTTAGCTCTTCCTCACTGTACAGTGGGGCTGAGCCCACAGAATGCGATACTTCGCTTGGTGAGGGAACACCAAAGGACAGGGGCAGGTCGAGGACACGTGATTTCAGTGGGCTTGCTCCCGGGCCATGCCAACTAACGGTTGTGTCTGACGTACCCACCGACCGTTGGCTGTAGGTGTCAGAGGTGACCTGGGAAGAGGAAGACGACCGAGTCAACCAATCGATGACGGCAGGGTTGTCGGTGGAGACACGACCGCTGGATGACACCGGGAGCACTGGCCTCTGGCTGCGACTAGTGCTGCCTCAACCCCTTCCTCTGCTGCCACGTCTGCTCGCTCCTGAAACATTGCCTCCTCTGCCACTCCTCTGCGTGTTGTCTGACATACTCTTTAATTCAATAAGCACCCCAAAAATAAAACCGGATTTAACTCTTTGAACGTACAATAGTGGTTGTGAAGCAGAAAGTCAGTTTATTGTACACAATTGGTCAATTGCAGCTTGCCGTTGGCTGGAAACTGTACGTTTCTGTCACTGGAATGCACTAATCACCCAAAAAATATTACCGCCAGCCGGCGTGTAAATGGATTTAACTCTTTGAACGTACAATAGTGGTTGTGAAGCAGAAAGTCAGTTTATTTAGCGCAATCGGTCAATTGCAGCTTGCCGTTGGCTGGAAACTGTACGTTTATATCACTGGAATGCACTAATCACCCAAAAAATATTACCGCCACCCGGCGTGTAAATGGATCTAACTCTTTGAACGTACAATAGTGGTTGTGAAGCAGAAAGTCAGTTTATTGTACACAATCGGTCAATTGCAGCTTGCCGTTGGCTGGAAACTGTACGTTTGTGTCACTGGAATGCACTAATCACCCAAAAAATATTACCACCAGCCGGCGTGTAAATGGATTTAACTCTTTGAACGTACAATAGTGGTTGTGAAGCAGAAAGTCAGTTTATTTTGCACAATCGGCAAACTGCAGCACCAACTGTGCACGACAGTCACCAAAAAAAAAAGGGTGTATGTCACTTTAAATTTTCGATTCTTTGATAGCTGTGGCCCTAAGTAACGATTGTGTGTCCCCGGGTAACGATTGTGTGTCCCTGAGTAACGATTGTGTGTCCCTGAGTAACGATTGTGTATCCCTGAGTAACGATTCTGTGTCCCTGAGTAACGATTGTGTGTCCCTGAGTAACGATTCTGTGTCCCTGAGTAACGATTCTGTGTCCCTGAGTAACGATTCTGTGTCCCTGAGTAACGATTCTGTGGCCCTAAAGTCTCTGTGGCCCTAACTCTGTCCCTTAATACACACAGGTCTGTCTCTCTTGAATGACCGGAGGCTAATGGAGAATTCTAAGATGGCCGCGATTTATAGCTCCACCATTACACAGTGCTGGCTGGCTGCTGATTGGCTAATGCGATCACATGTCATGAATGCAATGCATTATGGGTCAGTGCGCCTTGTCTGCGCGCCTTCCCAGAGATCCCCGCCCCATCTTCTCTGTCCATTTTCTCCGTCGCCACACATGTCGCCGCCATTTTTGGGAAAATGTGATTCGTGCATCCAAATTTTGCTAATCTTCGGATTCGTCGCGAATAGAATTTTTCTAAATCTTCGGAACGAATTCCACTTCGTCATGTTCGATTCGCTCATCTCTAATTATATCGATCAGTATATAGCTCGAATACATCAGCATTATAAAAAGCATCTGTCTTTGAGTCATATACTGGGATATCTTTTAAAATTTTCATTAATTGGTCATGTATTTGTAATTTTAGTTTAGCTGCACGGTCTAGTACTTTTTTTTCTTCTGACCTCTACTTCATCATCCAGTTCAACTCTTCCAATTTCAGGAATACAGGAAGTTTGAGGCTTTGACTTCAATTCAGTCTTTTTGTCTCCTGTTATCACAGCAACAGTTTACTGTCATTCTGTAGTCTTTACGAAATATTTGTTTTGGAGTCAATCTGTTTCTCAAGGTTCTCTTTAAAATTACAAAAACATTCACAGTTTGGACAATTAAGAGAAACATGGAATACATTTTCATGCATTCCTGTATTCTGTACTGTGTTAAATTATTTCTGCTTTAATATACAAACATTTTTATAAGGTAAATCAACATTAATAATATTTTTGTTAAATATTCTCACCATATTTAAGATATTAGATATCTTTTTTAAGCTGTATGCTTACAGTAAATCTAGAATTCTCTATCTGAACATTGGCCTGTAAACATACATTGTACATGTATTGCCACAATCGTCCATCATCAGAATATAAAGAAACATCTTTAAACTCTAACTTGCTTTCTGTAGCTAATTTTTCAATACATTTCATAACTTTTACTCACCATAATCAGATGATTTTCTTGTTCCCAGCCTGCTCAGTCACTGGACCTCTCGTCCACGTCTGATGAAACACAAACGCCTTGTTTCTAGGTTCTTGACCATAAAAACAATATGTTGTGCTCCTTCTTTGAATATTAAATCAATACATATTTCCAATAAATATATTAAAAAATCAAAAAAATTAATAAACTTGTAAAAAACAGAAAATCATGTGAAATCAAAATGTCATCCCGTGCTCATCATACAAAAAAATATATAAAAATTAATCAGTCTTCAATGAAAAAAATATACGTGACTTTTCCCAGTGATTCAAATCAATAATTCCAGGTGACTTCCTTGGTGAGTATAAGATGTGCGCTCACCTCCAGATTAGCCTGTAACAGGCTAATAACGCTTTTTGTCCACTCAATGGGACTGATGTTTGTTGCACCATATGAAGAGTGGTGGGTCCCTCTCAGGCTTCTTTCTGTCTCCTACTCCTGCTGGGATCTTACTCTTATACTGCTTATCTCCTACTTTCCTTTCCTTGGCAGGTGCCCTCAGTGGAAAGAAAATTACCAAAAATAGTGCTTTATCTTTTTTAAAAACAGTGCTTTATTTAAGTACCAGTTGCACTCACCAGTGCTACTTTAGAATGCTATATGATCTTCCCATACTAAAGGATCACATGACTAAATTTTTCTTAAAACTGGTTCAACCTTCAGTTCAGTTAAGGACAGAAACCACATAAATGCACAGACATAATCAACTATAATTGAGAATATACTATCACACACTATTCCTAACTAACTCATTTATTAACTAACTATATTAAATAACTGACTAACCAGCTGTATTATAGATTACTAATGTTTCTCATGATAAGATATATTTTCTTATCTATTGTTTAACACTTTACTGCATTCCAGTTTATGTTTTAGTCTGAGAAGCCTACTGACCTCTCTACAGAATTTATGGAACACTTGATCACCTGCTTACAGACCCCATTCACACGGTTAATTTTAAACTGACTTATGCTGAGTCTCAAGATACAGACTTTTGGAGAATCAGAATTATTATAAAACACAGATGTCTGTTTTAAAACCAAATTAATAATTCTTCAGTGTACTAGGCTTCAGAGATCCTAATATCTTTTTTTTCTGTTTGTTTTCAGTTTAAGAAAGATGGCACCGATCTGGACATTGTGGCTAGTTATGGGAGGAAATTTGAATATGCATTTCCCATGTGGCTTGGAAGATACTTTGCTTCTCTAACAATCTGTCATCCTGAATATGCAAAGACCATTCTGTCCAGACAAGGTAAGAAGGTTTTTCCTCTTTTTTTGTTAAAGAATGTCAATAACTTGTTCTGTGATAAGTCATTGTTTCTGAGATCCTTGTATCTTAGCCCTCATTCAAATGACCACAGAGGGCTGTAAACCTCCAGAAATCAGCATAAATGCATGGCCGGAATTCATAGGGGTTTGTTTCCAGGGCCACTCATATGTCCATAATCGCATGTAATCACTACATATGTACTTTCACAGCATTTGGCAGCTTGTGCTTGATTTATACAGGTAGCCAGCTGCGGCTAATAGCAACATATTTCAGACCTAGCCAGAAAAATGTGCTAATTCGTTGAGTTCCACTTTGAGGTTTATCAGATTTGCTGCATTATGTTCTAAGCATATATGCCTCACAATGTTTTAGACACATTTGAAGAAACACCTACTAAACATCTGCTAATAGAAGAAAAAACTGTTTTAGCAACAGTTGTTGCTTTTTACCTAGTCAAGTTATTATCTTGACATCCAAACTTCCTCAGTCCTCAAAATGGGTTTGGAATCAGCAGTAGTGATGTAAAGAGCTTAAAAACATAGAATAAAATATAGCTTCAGGAGCTGAGTCTAAAGATGGGCTTTAAAGTAGGGAAAGATTAGTAAGACACCATTAAAAGTTGAAATAAAATCTACATATAAATTTGCTTAAAACCACTGCTCACCCCCCTCTTTCTACCTGTGCTGTACAGTGCTGGTAAAAAAAAAGTAAAAACCACAAACGAGAAACAATGAGGAACTAGGGACTTTAAGGTACCACAGTATATGACAAAGAAAAAAATATAAAAAAATTTCAACATTTTATTCATAGAAAATAGTAAAAAAACCTTCAACATATACATAGTGTATTAAAAACATGAAAAAGAAAATGTTACATGCTGTATATACAATAATGGAATCATAAACATGAGTTCAATATTCGCAAAGAAACCACAGCTCGTTTCAACTTGTAAGTCTTCCTCAGAGATTTATCAATTAGTTCTCTGAAATGGAACCTGAAACAAATGCAAGTATCAAAATAACATACAATAAAAACAATACAAACAGATTGCAATAATCCGAAAGAAATAGTATATAATTGATACCTCCAATTCCCAATATATCTTGTACATAAGCCCTAAGGCAAAGTATGGTTGGATATCTTTGGGGGGCACCCTTCCAGGCATCCACAGATTGCACAAGAGGTAACTGAAATCCTTCAGAGGATGTATAGAATCTAATCCAAATAATACAGCAAAAAATAAATACAAATTTCATAAATGCACAAAAAAATACACACAAAAAACAGCAAGTGTCTCCTTTTACCTTGAATATAAATGTGGTATCGCCCACAACCGATGGATATAAGTATTGGTGAGGTACAAATCATTTTATATGACATACAAATTTCAAAATACTATAGCTGTCCGAGAATTTTACAACAAAAAAAATAAAGAGAGAAGTGTAAATAGAATGTTCATATTCAAATGAAAATTCAGGGCACTGCTAAAGCCATATGACTCTTACCCCCAATAAGGATAACAAGGATGCCTTCCACAGTCCTCCAAATGACCAGCAACTGTGAAGGACACAAGCTAGTATTAACCAACATGCAACAAAAAAAGACAACAATGGGAAGTAAAACAAGCTGCAGTATAAATGTACTTCATTCGATGTCATGTGTGCCAAATCGACCAATAAACATCGATTAAGGGGCGCCAAATTGCAGTAAACCACCTGAAGATCTGGGAGCAAAAATCTCCCCTTGTATCCCCTGCTGATAGTCTCCCATTGTGGATGATGCACAAGGCCACCGGAAGTGAGGTCACTCCTGGGCACAGGAAATGCCATGTCCACCATGTTAGAATGAGGAGAAGAAGCAGCGCCAACACGCTACAAATCCCAGGGGCAAAATATGGAGTAAGTTAAACTATTGAAGCTGTTGGTGGGGTATATTTTAAGTCTTACATATTTCATTTTAGGTCTAGGCTGCATAGATACACTTCGTTTCAACTAGAGATACAGAAACCCTCCCCTGGAATGCACATTTGTCATGACATGGGGGACTACCTACATATCACACAAGTTTCTAGACCAGCCATTTTCATACAGGGTTCCTTCCAAGGTTGCTAGGGTTTCCTTAAGCTGTAGCTGGTTGTTCTGTCATCTAATGGCTCCTGCATGTCCAATGCTGCTTGCCAAAACCAGCAACATGACATCAATCATCTTTTTAGCTATCTATAGGGGTGGCACGTGGTGACCAATGCTGTAGGGGGGCCATTCTTCCATTCATCTCTTTGACCATCAATATAGAGGCATTCTTCCCCCAGTGAATTGATTTAAGCAAGGGTTCCCTGACACTTGAAATAATTTCAGGGTTTATTTAGGGTACATATGTTGAGAAAATAAAATCTAGACAGTTACAGGCCATTAATTAATGTGCCTAAATGAAACTTGACCTGTTTGTTGGAAATAAACTCTTGTTTCTTGTTTGACCTATTTTCCTACCCTTTTTTATTTCTTTATTGACTTGTTAAAGTATTACTAAACCCATGACCCCTGCATTCACTATATCCGGTCTTTACAGAACACAGAACATGGAAATGCAATTATTTTAGTAAATATAAACTGCTAAAAACATTTTTCTCAACAGCAGTGTATAGCAGTTTTGTGACATCTATCAGTGTCCAGCTGAGCACTGGTTAATCATATAGGAGGAGTTTTCATTCATAGCATGTGCAGTCCATACTGTGGCAGATGGATTGGGGACAGTTAAAGAAGGGGAGGATCAGAGAAGACAGGCTCAAACAGCCTTTTTTACACAATGCAGAGGATTGACCCCTTAGGTTCCACAGTGAGCATAACAAGCATGCTTTACTGCATCTACAGACTGATTTTACTGTTGTGGGTTTAGTAACACTTTCTGTAAGCATAATATAGATGGCCTCACCTCAAACATTTTATTATTCAAAAACTGAGTCAGGAAGTCAAATAAAAATTTATTTCAAATAGTTTTTTTATTGAAAAAGTTTTAACATCTGAACAGTATATACAAACAATCGGATGGAAGGTTCACATAAGAAAGTTTACAACATATAAGGGGGAAGAGGAAGTGACAGATCCCCACCATTTGGCTGGGGAACCATTTATCGTAATCATGTTTACATGAGAGGTATGCTCGTTGATTTGTGAACCTTGTTGAAGAACATGAAACTCAAGGGGTTAGGTAGGGGTTGGAGGTAAGGGGTAGGAAGAGTGGGAGAGGAAGGGAGGAGGGCACCAATGCATTAGGAATATAGCATCTTATAAGAATTGGGACTAGTAATCAGGTAATTGAGCAATTGGGGTGTTTTAACCATTGAGACCAATGTAGTGTGAATTTGTGGTAGGTGGAGTTTCGAAGGGCCGTTCTGCGTTCCATCTCACATTGTAGGTTGAGATCAGCAACGATACGGGACAGTAAGGGAGAGGAAGTGGATCGCCATAATTTAGTGATGTTGATCTTTGCTGCTGCCAGGATGTGTATGATAATAATGCGTGAGCTTATGGGGAATTTATCTATTGCTATATGAAGGAGGGCTAGGCAGGATTTGGGGTTACTGGTGTATCTATAATTGAGGAGATTATTTGGAAAACTTTATTCCAATAAGACTTGAGGGACTTGCATGTCCAGAGTAAATGGAAGAGTGAGACAGTTTCTCCGCAGTGTCTCCTCAAATAAAAATTTAGATAAGTTTGATATGACAATAATGTTTGTTTCACATTGTTACTGAATACTTTCTACAAATGTATTAAGAAAGAGAAAGATTATGTACATAAAAAAATAAACTATTTCTTTAATAGGACTGTAAAGGCATAAAATTATACAACTTCAGTTTAAGTGTTCTCTATTTTAGGTTCTCCTATCTTGTACCTCAATAAAGTGTCTGAAACCTTTAATGCTCTGTATGACCTGTACACAGAACTATCATGTTTCTTTTCTAACAGATCCGAAAGACAACTTTGCCTATTACTTCATCACCCCATGGATTGGTATGGCACAACTCTCTTATCAATAACTATTAGATTAGGACTTGCCTACATACTGTATGTGTACCATTTGCTCCACCTATCACATCCCCTTCTCTGCATTCCAGTTTGCTGCTTATTGGCAGGTCAAACGTATGTCCTTTTAAGTAGAGTCTTCTTCAAGACAAAATTATGTTTTGTTTTGGGATATGTACACCCATTGCTCCAAATTCTTATATTTCTCAGTCAGAGTCAAAGACTCTGGTGGGGACATCTTTGCACCTGAAGTCCTAGCTTTCCCACTTGTGAGAGTCTAATTTCATATATACTATATAGTATACTGTGTGTATGTATATATATATATATATATATATATATATATATATATATATATATATATATATATAATAGCAGTGTGTTGAAAAAAGTGAATAAAGCTCAAAATCCTTCTAATAGCTTTTATTTCCATACACACAAATGCATTGGGAACACTACACATTCTATTCCAAATCAAAACATGAAGAAAAATATATCAAATTTGTGTTTTTCCTCTAAAAAAATGAAGAAAAGTGAATATTAGACTTCTGAACACTGCTATGAAGAAAATAGCAGTGTTTGTATTCTTCTTTACAAACTCAAACATTCACTATATAAACTGAAAAATGTTTGAAGATTTTGCTTTCCTTTGAATCACTTAATGAATATTTGGTTGTATAAGCACTGTTTCTGAGAACTGCTGTACATCTGTGTTGCATGGAGTCAACCAACTTCTGGCACCTGTGAACAGGTATTCCAGCCCAGGATGATTGGACTACATTCCACAGTTCTTCCCTATTTCTTGGTTTTGCCTCAGAAACTGCATTTTTGATGTCACCCCACAAGTTTTCTATTGGATTAAGATCCGGGGATTGGGCTGGCCACTCCATAACGTCAATCTTGTTGGTCTGGAACCAAGATGTTGCACGTTTACTGGTGTGTTTGGGGTCGTTGTCTTGTTGGAACACCCATTTCAAGGGCATTTGCTCTTCAGCATAAGGCAGCATGACCTCTTCAAGTATTCTGATGTATTCAAACTGATCCATGATCCCTGGTATGCGATAAATAGGCCCAACACCGTAGTATGAGAAACATCCCTATATCATGATGCTTGCGCAATCATGCTTCACTGTCTTCACAGTGTACTGTGGCTTGAATTCAGTGTTTGGGGTCGTCTAACAAACTGTCTCCGGCCACTAGACCCAAAAAGAACAATCCTACTTTCATCAGTCCACAAAATGTTGCACCATTTCTCTTTAGGCCAGTCAATGTGCTCTTTGGCAAATTGTAACCTCTTC